>NC_050081.1:5978339-6283833 GCF_009764565.3 Dermochelys coriacea
AGCTTCTTCCTACCTTCCCCTTGATCTCTGCAGGCTCTCCAGCCTATCGGTCAGTTCATCCCCTCCTGGGCCGTTGTCTCTGGGCAGCTCTTTTGTAGCTCGCTGGCAGGAGTTCCTTTTTCCAGCCTGTTCGCTCCTTTGGTAGCCGCCCTGCCCCTCTGCTTCCCAGCCCTTCTATCCTCCCTTTTGCTGTGAGGCTTCCAATGGGTAGTGGCCAGCAGTGCCTGTATTAAGCCTTTGTTAGCTGGGCCAGTGTGGCGTACATAGACCCCATGACACTGTCATTCCAACACACTATGTGAAAGAGAGAGACAAAGCTCTCCAAAACCAATGTGCAACTCTCATGGATAAGATCTATTTCAATGATGGGTAAAACCAGGCTCCCAAATCTCAATACTGCCACCCTTTAAAATCTGGTCAGCATTTTGTGGCTTGGGCCTAGCTCCAGTTATGGACTGGCTGGTCATTATCACCTTCAATTGATTGATCAGATTCTGTTCTCAGCTATATCAGTATAAGTTCTGAGTCACTCCTCTGAAGTCAAAAGAGCAGCTACCTACCAATTTATGGCAATGTAACTGAGAACAGAATCTGGTTCAGTGTGAACACGTGTGCCTTGTCCAGATCCTCAGCTGGTGTAAATCAGCATAGCTTTCTTGAAGTAGTCACTAGAGCTACAGCTATGTACACCAGCTAAAGATCTGGCCCAGATGTCCAAGGTTCCTGCTGGGAAATGGGAACCAGTTGAGATGGGAATGAACTGCCAGGTGATCATGCCAAGTCTTACAATTTGTGGTGCCAAAGCAACAGGAGAAAGCTGTTAAAAAAAAGATTTTAAGTGTAAGTCATTTCAGACGTCTCTGCAAGAAAACAAGGGAGAAGCTAACACAATGGCAAAAAAAAAAAACCATGAAAAGATCCCACACAGGAGAGAAGGCTCCAAGAAAAATATGCTTTCAATCTAAAATACCGAGCCCTGGAAATGTTATTTGTGCTGATTTAAATGTGTTTGTTCGTCATGAAAGTCAGCAAAGCTGCTATGGATTTGTTTTGGGGGAGGAAGAGAGAAACACCAGAAGATGAAGCAAAGAAGCTGAACCTTTCCACCCCATTTCCCAAAGAGCTCCAACAGGGCATGCGAGCTCTGCCATTCTTCCACCACATAGGACTTATTTGCACAGCTCATTTATGGGGTGAATGAGAAGGCTAAAGTGGCAAATTAGGTATTGTCAACTTCCAGAAGACTTTGGAGCTGTGACGTTATTCCACTCGTCTGAAGAAGTCAGCAAACATTTGCAGGGGGAAAAAAAGTTCCTCTTTTGGCAAAAAAGAATGGCTCCAACTGAATTAACTTTCAAAACTGAAATTTAAGGATATTTCATTGGTCTGTTGGATGTCTCTCCAAGTCTTGCTGGAGTCATCGTGTTGAAAAGCTGTAGCCTCAGTTATAATAAAAAAAAGACATTATTTTTAATTGTTTCCTCTCGGCATTATCATGTATGGGGACAGACAAATGGAAAAGCAGCTTTCAGTGCTCCAATCCATTTTCCTCATGCTGTTTAGTTCATATTCTGAGCTGGTCATGACAAACTGAGAGGGAGGGATTTGAGTAATGCTAAGAGCTTGTATGAAATGGCAATCTATGGACATGTGTTCCTCAAACCTTTGAGCCCCTTGAACTGTGGAGGAGAGTAGCACTGTGAGTTTCTGTGAGTGATGTAGTATGCACACTGCTACTGCTTTATGAGGCAAAGCAATGTCATTTCTGACAGTATGTGGCAAGCTTTTTCAATGCTTGGTTTAGTTCCATTCAGGCTACAAACCAGAGAACCAAACCAAAAGAAATAAAAACCTAAAACGCCAAAAAAACTTTCAGAATTTCAACATAAAGTTAGGATTACCATGTACAAACAATAAAAATTCTCTCTTTACCAACAACAGGAAGAGAGAGAAAAAGAAACTTCATATTATAATTTTTCCATAACAAAGAAGGTCTTCGCTGATCATATTTGGATTTTTATTTCATAGAATTATGTCTGTTTAGAAAAAAAAATCTTGGTTAGAATAAAAACGAAAAACATAGAGGAAAAAAAACATACCACTTATTAAAGGGTTTGACATCATATCCAATCTATTAAATAACCATATTCTTAAAGGAAAGCCATTTACAAATAAAAGAAAGGAAATGGAGGTTTGTGTGTGTTTCCAAGCCCATTGTTGAAGTAGTAAAGGCATAGAAAGCTTCCACTATCCATAGTAACTAAAGTCATGTCTAAGCATGAACCAATGCTGCCATTTCCCAGACTCAGTAATGAGGAAGGTACCAGTTCAGAAACATCTGTGACTTACTTTTTATTTATGTATTTCCACCCTATAATTTTTCTGAGGATAAATTTGGTGCTGGTGGAAAAATGCCAAATAAACTGACAGCCTGGGGGGAATGAAACTGTTTATTCACAGATCATTGGTGGAATAAGGTGACACACAGTACAAGTAAGAGTAGCAGAATATAACTGTAACAAGTTAACATGGACTTTGATGTGAGCAGGTCTGGGCTCATAATCTCAGTTGAGGACTAAACTAATGATAACTGTATGTGAATGTTTAGAGAATACAGACTATAAAGTCAAACTGAAAGCTTCCATTTAAAATGCTCTCTGTAAATTTGTTTTCTTCCCACAAGGCTTCTGGGAGAAAAACTCTCTCCTCCTATATAACTTGGCATGCTTTTTCTTTCGTACCCTGTCTACTGCCTGTGGCTATAAAGCACTGCTCCACCAGAGTGACTGATTACAACTGATAATGTGTGGCAGTGAGTTATTACCATCTCCAACAGTAAAGCCAAAATGGACAGATGTGACATGAAACAGAGTTACAGAAATGACTGCTTTTTGGTTCTTATCTGGACTCTGCTTTTGATAATGAGGCCAGCCTGGTAACAAAAGATTCTGTTCCCCATTAATCCCTATCATAGGAGAAGTCAAGGGATTTGCCCTTCAAGAAAAGAACCCTCCCTTCTTTGATCCTTTGCCATGAAACAACAAGAGATACTCTAATCAAGAGATAGGAAATGCCCATCCTAGAAAATGATAGCGTGAGTCCCACTCTGGAACTTCAGACAGCACAAGGCTTGTCCCATATGGATAAACCATAAAGTTCTAAGAATGCAAAGAAAATAGAAACTTGATTCTCATCATTTTCAATGGAATTGAACAAGAACTAAACAGTGGATTCTTTACACAAATAATTGATGATAAGGCCAAGTGTTCAATTGTTCCTCCCACGGATGCATCACTCTAGTTATTAAATGGTAAATATTAAATGAACCCGTTTAGTGTCATGTAGCTGCCAGGTGCTACTGTCACTGTTCCCCTTGTCCTCCTGCAGCCCTCCACGGGTCTGTGACACTCCCTTGTTGCAAACTGGCTTAACTGAGGCTCTCATCCTGCAAAGACCTAGGCATGTGCTTAACTCTACGCACCACGAGCAGTCCAACTGGAGTTATAGCAGGCAATGGTCTTTCTTTGAAAATTGAACTGGAATTGCATGCAGTGCATAAAGTTAAGCACACGTATAAGTCTTCATGGGATCAGGCCCTTAGACTGTCCTCTCTTCAGGGCAGGAACATTCTTAGAAAGTATGTGCTAGTACAGTGGCCAAATGGAATAGGAGCGTTTGTTCTCATTGAGGCCTCTGGGGGTTCCTGTACCATAATGCTCATGTTAAAGCTCTCTTCATTGATGTGATGCCCAAAGCAGTCAAGGAGTCTCATTCGGTTCGGATGTTGATGCCCACTACTGTTGCCATGCCCCACACCTGCTACTGGCTCAATGCATAGAAACCAATTACTCAGTTCTCAATGGACATTTTTCCAGATGTAAATGATTCAGATGTAAATTGCTGCACTGTACATTATGCTTTTATTGTTGTTTGCTTGGTTCATTGATTTGGTGTCCCTGCTAATAAAGGAATAATAGTAATGACCTGAGCCAGCTTTCAAACGCCGCAGATATTTCCCCTACAAAGCTCTGCCCTTTCGCCTCAGACCTGACTTGCAAACCCCATCTTCTAATATTCCAGTGCGAGGCTTTTCTTGGCATGATGGGATGTTTAACACTCCATGGGGTAATTCTGCCCTAGGTTACATCCATTCAAACTTCTTACAGTTGTTGGTTTGAACAGAGCATTGTTGCAGCACTGTGGGGGGACTCTCCCTCTCCTCTTTGCCTGAGGATGGTGGAATAGTTGTTAGTCTCTAAGGTGCCACAAGTACTCCTTTTCTTTTTGCAGAATAGTTGTGGTTACTCCCGAAGAAGTGTGGAGAAAAAGAAGCCCAGAAGAAGAACCAGGTATAAAAAAAAAAGTTCAGTGCCCACCTTTTCTCTACAGTAGGAGGAGTTGAGGGTGGGAGCTTTTCCATTGTTCTCAATGGGAGCTGTTGGATGTGTTGAGCCCATTTGACAGTCAGGCAACTTCATTTCACTGCTGAAAGAGGAGCTGCTGAGTGCTGAGCTCTTCTGAATATCTAAGAACCTGACTCAGACAAGCTGACTTTCTCGTAACTCAAGGGCTCCTTCACACACCTTGTAACCCATAATACAGAGACAAGTGAGACTAGTGTCTAAATTCTCTGACCCCCTTGCTAAGAATGCACACACTCCAGCTGAAACAGAACTGTATTTTCACATGTTCAGTTAGTCTGGAGCTTGAACTTAGTCCATTTTTAACAGTGACTAGAAACCTCCCAATGCAGGATGTTTTTAATCATAACGGTTTTCATGAGAGGCAGTGTGGCCCAGTGGTGAGGCACTAGACCTAGGTTCTAATCCTGATTCCGCTACTGATTTGCTGCATGATCTTTGGTGAATCATTTTGCCTCTCTGTGCCTCAGTTTCCCCATCTGGAAAATGGGGATAACAGTATTTACCTGCCTTTTTATGCAGCTCTGAGATGTACAATAAAAAGTACTATATAAAAGCTTAATATTAGTATTAACTCCCTTTCCTCATTTTCAAATATCTTTAATTTATTTTCAAGCAAGCACTTACACTAGACAAAAGATATTTACCTTCACCACAGGCCTTCCCAACCACAGGCTGCATGTTGTCCATCCTTGGGTACATAAAGTACAATATAAAGTCATTGTGAAAGAAAGACATCAGCTCTGAATCATTCTTTCCCAAAGACCCTTTCATATGACAACAATGGAAAGTGCCTTTTTTTTCCATTACCATAATTTAATTCCCTATTTTAACCAAGTTGCTTTCTTTCTCCTTGATAACTCACGAGTTCAGATGTAAAAAATGTATTATTACAAGAGACAATTATGGGGTTCAAAGCATTCTGAAGGCATTCCAGGCTTCCAGCTTCTGGTACTGATATAAGTAGAGGAATACTTGTGGTTTCCTACTTGCATAAAGCAAAAGGCTTCCAAAAGTCGGTGGTAAGGGGCCTAATGAATGTCTGCCTTCATCAGACACAACAAAGATCTCGCATCCTGGGAGGTTAACTGTTTATATGGCCGTGGTGCCCAGTTGCCATAAGACAACTCCCTTTCACAAACAACATCTTGACCATGTAAACTTACCCATTCCCTGGATCAGTTTAAAATAACAACAGCAACAACCAGGAAAATACTGGGGTTTGGTTGGCTTGCTTTAAAATAAAAACACTTTGGAGTTCAAGGTATTAAGCTTTCTGTTCCCAAAACTTTGTTTTGACTACAGCAGTGTCTAGCACCTTTTCTGTTTTGATCAGTGGGTATATATTTTGACATGGACAGGCTATATAAGTGGCATACAATATAGAAGTACACACAGTCACTGCACAGACATTGCAGTGCTATAGCACAGGGGTTATGTTCTACTGAACCTTCTGTTTGTCATTTATTTTTCCATTTTAGAAATACTGATTGGAAACTTCTTCTTGGAAGGAAGAAGGAAATCTTGTGGATTGTAAACACCAACAAGGGGGGAGGAATTGTTTAGGGCAGTGACAAGGGTAAAAAGAGTAAAGGGATAAAGTAAAGTAAAGGAAAGTTTAGGCTGGATATCAGTGTTGACTATGGAAAATTATTCCAAAGGACGTGGTAGAAGCCCCATCATTTGAGCAATTTACAATTAGACAATTGGACAAAGGACTAAAAATATGTCTTAAAGAGCAATCCTGCAATGATGGGAGTGGCAGGTGAATGAGGTAGATGGTCAAGTATGTTTTCATCTCTAACTCCTGTGATTTCATCAATCACAAATCAATGCATCCCCATAGATACAGAAAAATAAAGATGAGCCTTGTCTTTTTAAAAACAAATTCACTTTTCACATTTCTTTGGCTTGGATAGATTCTTAGACTGAAGTCCTTGAATTTCAAAGCCCAAATGTAGCAATGGAATAATAGTAGTAATTACTGTTAATAATAATAATACCCATATCTTATATGAGGATTTTGATCAGTAAATCTCAAAGTGCAGAGAGAAGAAGCAACTTGCCTAAGTTCAGCCACCAGGTTAGTAGCAGAGCCAGGATCAGAACCTGTTTTTTTGAATGCCGGGGCTCTATCCACTAGGCAATGCTGTCTCTATCATTAGTATTAGTATTATTTACTAATTTGAATTACAGGTGATGTGGTCAGAGAGACAAACCAGGAAAGTGATCTTTTCATCAGCATTTGCAATGATATAAGTGGTTGAAAATGCCATTTGTCAAGGCCAGAAGGAGGAGCCACAGTTGTCAAGACATCAGATGATGAGGGCCTGGCTGAGGGTTTTATCTGTGTGGACAGAGGAAAGGCCATAGCTTAGGGATGTGTCCAGGAAGAAGCAGCACAGTTGAGATGTATGAGTCTCGGAAGAAGGCCACATCAAAGATGATGCCCAGATTATGGGCCTGAGAGACAAGGAAGATGGTGGAGTTATCTGTAGTATAGAGTTAATTACTGAGTGGAAGGATTAAAAGTTAAGAGCTGTGTTTAAGTCTTGTCTTATTAAGAAACAGGCTCTGGTTTCAGTTTGAAAGGAAGGAGGCAGTTTTGAAAAGAAGTAGTTTTCCAAGTCCTGGGTTCACAGATAGCCCAATGAGATGACCAGGGAGGCAACATTTTTTCTACCCCCAGGAATCACGGGAGCTGACTGGTGTTCAGATAAATTCTGCACTGGGGAAAGTTTATAGACAGCTGTGCCTTTGTGGAAATAGGAACTGTAGAGTAATTATTTTAAAAATCTAGCAAGGTGGATGTTTTTATAATACTCTATCTTGATTTACTAATATCCTACGGTGTCAGGAGGGGTACCACTATTAATACAAAGGTTAGAGCTTGTTAAATTTCCCAAATTGCAAATTTTCCCTAACATTTTTTGTCAAAACAAAAATAACGTTTTTTCCTAGGGTTTTTTTCTGTTGTTGTTTTTTTGACAGGGTTTATGACTGCTCCTGCTCCTAGTGACATACAACCTAATGAGAACAGAATTGACAGAATAACTGAAACAATGTATGTTCAAGTGACATTGCCAATTCAACAGGTACCATCATATTGTTTCTCAGGAGTCTCTAGATTTTGCACATAATTCCCCATAATTTGAAAATCTCCTTGCAATTGAGCCTTACAACTCAATTAGCAGAGCATGCTCATTTGCAGCCCATTCAGAGAACCCATGAACTGCATGGGACATAGAGACTCAACTACCCATTAATCCCTAGAAGTTGTCCCTAAAATTCAAGGTCATGGCGCATTGTTTGGGCAGCATAAGGAAGCTTAAACTGCATTGTATTGATATTGTTCCTCTTTTCAGACTGATTTAAACATCAGGGGTCTCATTCTGATTTTGCACATACCATTTTTACAACTGTTTCAGAGTAGCAGCCGTGTTAGTCTGTATTCGCAAAAAGAAAAGGAGGACTTGTGGCACCTTAGAGACTAACAAATTTATTTGAGCATAAGCTTTCGTGAGCTACAGCTCACTTCATCGGATGTATTTTTACATTTTTACAACTGTGTAATTTCAGGGACTTAAACACAAAGACTATATTTCCACTGCTCTTTCTGGTTCATCAGTTGGGGTGTATGCAATTGTGTTTGCAAGAAAGCACACAAGTGAGATAAGGTGACAGTAAAAGCTCCTCTCATTTCCCCTCCCTGAGCATAGTGCCTCAAGCTGCATATTTTCAAAAGCACGTAAGTGATTTAGGAGCTTAGAGTCCCATTGACTTTCCATCCCACTGTTTTTGTAGCTGTTACAAGGGGAAACATCTGTAAAAGGAGGTCATTTTGATGCAGCTGAGGCCAAACAAGAATATTAAGGGCCAGATCTTGCAACCTATAATCACAGGACAAGCTCAAAGTCAATGGTACCTGCTGACATCGGTTAAGGGGATTTTAGCAACTGGCCCTAATAGAGTCTGCAGTACACTTACATTTACTAGTCAATTCTTATGAACAATTCAGTGTGAACCCATTTAAAAAATAATGGTGAAAAATCAAGTTGAGTGGCAGGATGGATTGGAAATAATAGCATGTCAATAATGACACAAATATTAGACAGTAGAGGGAATATATAGACATATTTAGCAGAATGTCTATAGTCTGAGGAAAATGTTGATTTTCCAAGGAAGAGAATAAATAATGAGGTAATGATTTTAATAAAAGGGAAAGCATCCAGAAAGGCCAGCTCTTTGTCAACAAATGTATTAACGTTGATTTTAATGAAGTATTACATATTGCGGTATAATTTGAATTTGTCCAATCATTACTGCAAAAGAATCCAAGTAACCTAGTACCAGATGGTCCTATGCTGAACTAAGGAATTAGAGCTTTAAACATGCCTGTGATTAAGTTACAGACTTATAAAACTACAGATAAACCTGAATAACTTACCATGCATCTTTCTGATTATCTAAATTGCCAATGCACTTTGTGTAATATTTTTGGGGATAACATGATGTGGAGATGAAACTCCTGTATGTACAACTATCACAAGTCACTATCAAGCTTAGTAAGATTTAGAAGAGGTTATCTAATCTTTTTAGCCTCTTTTTTCTTCTTTTAAATGATCTACATGCAGATTTCTATTCACTTCAATGAGATATGGATCAGGCCCATGAAGAATAAATCTGAGGAAATTGAAATCTGTCTACTGACTTTGACGGGCTTTGGATCAGGCCCTCTTTGAATTTGAAAGACAACCATCTTTTTGAAATATTTAGTTTTGTGATTTATAGTGAGTATTCAAAATCTGAGCTGTGTCACATTATATTGTTTCTATTCCTCAATGGATGCATGTAGAAAGTGCATATATTTGTTTGTAAAAATTGAAATGTTGGTTTCTCCAAATACTTCTGTGCATGTGCAACTTTGACATTTTTTTCCCCACTAATATTTTGGCCAATAAAACATGATCACTCAAATGTTCTTAGAAAGCTAAGACAACAGGGGTGTGCGTATGGTCAAAGTTAATTTATTACACAATTTGAGTGAATAGTCACACATATCTAGCAGCAGTGGAACTATGAGATAATATTAAAGTACACACTAAAACTAAAAGTAAGATAAGATGTTTTTTAAAGCCCTATTTAAATACACAGTATCTAGTACTATGGCAACCTTAAAAGTAAGTGGTTGCTAAGGAGATGAGCTAGTTTTTAACAAGTGGTTGCTAGGAGGTTAAAATTCTGTGCCGTGAAATAAATAGCTGATAATTACAAGTTTCCTGATCACCGGCTCTCCACAAACAGCATATGGTGGAGAATCCTGCCAGAACCATTACTCTCAAATTTGTACATTTGAAAACATATAAACTACAAAGATGCATCTGCATCTACAGCAAACCTGCCCTGCCACAATGAGCAATCTTTGTGAACCTACTAGGAGTCATTCTTCTTTCCTTATTCAGATATAACTTGAGTACAGTGCTGCAAGGTGCAGAACAGCTTCTGTGAATGTTATCATCAAAAGACACCAAATATTCTGCATATTACAGTATCAGGACATTTAGCTCAAATTCACCCCTAGTAACAGAGGGCATTTGCTTATAAATTACAAAAGCCCTCATGTGACGTATAGAGCTTCATGTTATTACTGTACAGTGGGGTGAATTTCACCCAAAAACAGACTATAGAGAGTCTCACCTCAGATTTCTTGTCTTTTAAGCCATTGACTAGAATACGCATAGATTTCTGTAAATAAATATAGAATTTGTCAAGAAAAGACATCTCATCAATAGGTGGAGACAGATCACTTTCTTTTCATTGATGAATATATTTGATTTTTTTCTGTGGGAAGGAAGGATGGCCCAATGGGTAGGGAACAAGCCTGGAGCTTGGGAAACCCAGCTTCAATCCTCTGCCCCAGACTTCCTCTGTGACCTTGGGCATGTCACTTAGCTTCATTGTGTCTCAGTTCCGCTTCTGTAAAATGGGAATGACAGCATTGCTGTGCCTCCTACGTGTGTTGTGAATATAGATTCAAGATTGTGAGGCATGGTGCTTTGATGGGGGGCCATATAAGTATTTCAGATAGATACTGGAAAAGTTAAAAAAATTCTAACAGGTTTTCAGTCTCATATCGTGACTGAATGCACCCCTGTATTTACATCCTGCATACTACTGTAATAATCTTTGTGCAAAATATGCCTTGTGAGGTATCATTTGAAAACTAATAACTCACTGGTCAATAATATCATGGTGAAATGCATGTAACAACATTACATGTGAAGTTATGAACATAAACTGAAGGTATGACTGAAGTGTGGTTACCAGACAAGTCTGGGGCGGGGGTAAATCAGTTTCTCCAAGACAAAGGAAAAGCTGATGCCTCTAGTCAGGTGTTGTCAAAGTTGATTGGCAATTGCTGGTCAAGTGACCATTCCTTGATAATGAAGGAGGGCAGGAGCAGATCGATTTGAATTTTAACAAACAACAACATGAAACCTATTTCACCATGAGACTCCATGTCTCCATCCTAACAGCTGGAAGGAACTTTATCTAGGGGTAACCCCCAGGAAAATGCATTTAAAGGGGTGACTGGACTATAAATGAGAGGGGCTAAACACCCCAGGTATTCTTTCTCTTTCTCTATCTCTTGCTTTCTCGCTCTTTCACCAGAGAAGACAAAGGAACCCTTTGGGAGGGATTCTGATGTGAGAATTTGGCCATCCTTGTTGCTGGGATCATTTGATAAGAATTTCACCTCAAACCAAGTTTAGTTTGGTTAAGTTTAGTTACTAAACAGCGTTTTATCTTTATTTCTCTTGTAACCATTTCGGACTTTAATACCTGGTACCTGAATTCACTTAAAATCTCTCTCTTTGTGGTTAAATAAACTTAGTTTATTCTTTAACCAAAACTAATCCAGTGTTGTTTGCTAACTCCAATTAAAGTAGGAAACTGTTATACACTGACTCCTAACAGGGGAAACAAACATAAAATATCTGAACTGTCCAGGAGAGGGCTGGACAATGCAGAATGCATGTTTTGGGAGGGGAAATTCAGGACTGGTAGCGTATCGGGGGTCACCCTGCAAGTAGTAACCAAGGTTGGTGGAAGCCAGAGCGTGACTGCGGGGTGGCTGGCAGGCTGCAGCTATACACAAACACTCACTGTGTTACCTGCATGCTGAAAGGCTGTTGGTCAGTGGCCCAGATGGGAGCTACAGGAGCAAAGCATTGTGAATCACTCAAGGTCGCAGGGCAGGTGGTGACACAACACCTCCTTGGTCTGGACTGCACCCCAGAATGTCGCACCTATTTAAAATATGTAGATCAACAAACTAGTTTCCAATGGACAGCTGTAAACATCATAAAAACAATCACTAGGTGTTGTTCTAATGGGTACTCACATTGGCTTTCACAACTGAGATTCCAGGGACTCAACAGACTATGGAAACTAACCTGTTCTCACAGAGTTGAAGCACACTGATGGGACATTGTTGGAAAAGCTTACATTGTTGGTGCCCCGATATGCCTGTTATATGGAACAAAGGGCTTCAGGGCTGTCAATCGGACCCCTTTTGCCAGCACTAAACTCACACCAAACTATTAAAAATAATAATTAATATGCTAATAAGACTTCTTATTTTGGCACTGAAACTGTCACAGGTGTCACTGGTTTTACAGCACAATCAGTATTTTAGAATCAGGTATCAAACAGTTATTCAATGGGAAAATGCCATCTCAGAATTACCTGTTGCCAAAGATGATCTAGGAACCTTTCTGAAAGGTCATACGCCTGATCTTGGGAGTATTTTCTGTGGGATGGTGAAGAATTCCACTGAAGTCAGTGACAAAGATCCTATTGATTTCACTGATGTGGGTTTACGGCCACAGTCCCCACTCCAGCAGAACACGTCTGCACATCCTTAACATTTGTACGCTGAAGACAATGGGACTAAGTTAAGCACACGCTTAACTGCTTTGCTCTCCCTTTTTTCTAACTCATCTTTCTTCTTGTTCCCCATTTCTACTTTCACCAACTTTGCTTCAACCCATTCTTTAGTTCCTTCTTAGATCTAGTCACTCCTTTTCTTCAGTTTTGCCCCAGCTACTTTCCCTTCTCCCACTACCATGAACCCTCAAGGGCCACAAGAATTTTCCATTATCCTGCCCTAAAAAGTCTTAGTACATTTTTCCCCACCTCACTACTATAGTGTAATTCTTCCATTTCACCGCCACCTTCACTAACTCTCTCACCACCTCACTCCATCTTTCCCCCTGGTTTAAAGACTAACCAGCATTGTCTGCATGGGAAAAGCCACAGGGATATCTTTTTTCCATTGAAAATACCACAAGTACAATATTTCCAATAGAAATTTTTTTTCCACTAAACACACCACAAGGACAGTGCTGCTGGGGTATCTAAATACTGAGATGAACTCATAATGGTCATGCTGGATTCATTAAAACTAAAGCCCCTTCTTTTTCAAAAACAGACTCGGAGTTGGAATTTGTATTTACAGTTTTTAAAAAAAAGAAAAAGAAAAAATCAAGACTTGGACAGTGCCAGGACAATTTTGCACTTGCTTTGTGAGTAAAATATAAATAGGTTTAGCAAGTTAAAAAAATTCCATTGAAGAAATGTTCAGAGTGGCTCAACAGCTGGAAAAGCAACTTTCTTTTCTTTTCTTTCTTTTTTTCTTTTTTGTATAACATTTAAAGCTGCTTAGCAGTTGGGAAAGAAATGACTGTAAAAACACTTAACATTTACAGCCACTCAGTGGTTGAAAAAGCAACTTGTTATAAACTTGATTTAACATTTCTGTGGCTGGAAAAGACATATATACATAAACTGTAGCTTTCTATATCTCTGTTTCTAGATATATAAATACAGATCATGCTCTAGATAAACACAAGCCTCCAAGGCATGTCCAGAGATGCCACCACAGAAGAGAGTCAGTTATGTTTCCAGGCACAACACTCAAGATCTTGTTTAATTTCTAGGGGTTTAAAATCAAGCCATTTAAATTCCCACCAGTCTGAAATTTAGTATACTATGTTGTACACTTCAGTGTCCCCCACATATTGGTGGGAGTAATTAACCATTGGGACAATTTGCCAAGGGGCATGGTGGATTCTCCATCACTGATCATTTTTAAATCAAAATCGGATGTTTTTCTAAAAGATCTGCTCTAGGGATTATTTTGGGGAAGTTCCATGGCCTGGGTTATACAGGAGGTCAGACTAGATGATCACCATGGTCCTTGTGGCCTTAGAGTCTATGAATCTATGAATATCTTAAACCTTTTTAGATATAAGGCAGCAGAAAACATTTTTGGGGTGATTTTCTGATCTGTTCAAATAAACACCTTAATTAAACAATTGAAGCGCATTGCATTCTGACATGAAAATAATAATATTAAGAATAAACAATATTAAAAATAAATTGCCCCCATACTTCTCATCTGATAAGACACATACTAGGCCAAATATTTCTCCTGAAATGGATGGAATTGCACTGTTGTAACTGATAGCAGACTTCCACCCACCACAGTAACTAAAACAATATATAATTATCCGATAAAAGGTGCTATTTAAGTGCAAAGCACTTTACAAATATTAATTAAGCTTAACAGCACCCCTGGGAGGTAAATGTGTAACTGTTTTTAAAGAAGGGACAATTGATTTATAAATTTTAAGGCAAGAAGGTAAAATAAATTAATATGACCTGCTGCATAATCCAGGCCAAAGAATCTCATCCAATAATTTCTGCACCACTCTGTTTGAGCGATAGCAGAGGTTCTCAAACTGTGGTCTGTGGACCACCAGTGGTCTGTGAGCTCCATTTAGATGGTCCATGGATAGTTCCCTCTAAAGTGCACATGGCCACACATGAGAGAATGAAGGGCCACCCACCTAATTAGTGGAGCTGCGCAGGCGTGGCTCCACTAATTAGATGCCTGGCCCCTGGAGAAGATGCACATGTACGGTGAAGTGGTGGCCTTGGGGGGAATAGGAGGTAGGTGGAGGGGGCAGTGGGGTGAGAAGAGAGGGTGCTGGGAATTTGGGACATGCAGGGGTGCAGTGGCCAGAGAAAGAGGCGACTTTCCCCAGCTCCAGGGCTGCAGCTGCCTGGTACAGACGGCTCTCCTTCCCAGCCTCAGCTCTGTGGCTGCTGTCATGGGGAGATACCCTCCTCCTTCCCAGCATCAGCTCGGGGGCTGCTGCGGTGGGGGAGAGAGAGAGAAAGACTCTCCCCATCCTACCGAGCCCCAGCCCCAAATTGGGGGCTGCCCTGGCAGGGGAGAGAGGGCACATCCATCACATTAGAAAGGTAAGACTACTGATATGAAAATATGAGTTGTGTGCTTTTATTTGTAGAACAAAAACGTTAATTATTATTAAGGTTTTATTTATATAGTGCTTTTATCCAAAGCACTTTACAATAGCTAGCCAATGGTACAAATAACATTTGGAAAGATCATTAAGTGGTCTGCTGAGACCCTAAGCAATTTTCAAGTGGTCCATGAAAAAAAAGTTTGAGAACCACTGAGCTATAGCATATTTTTTAGAAAGATATGAAATCCAACATACTGTGCAGAGAGGTTACAGACCTTGCCAAAAATCAAAGTAGCAGAACTAAGAACTATACTAACGCTAATGCTAATGCTAATTAGCTCGTGCAGTCCCTGAATCATGAAACATTTCCATACATGAGAAACTTTATGCATATGAGTAGCACTGGGAATAATCATATGCATATAGTTCTGTGTACAAATGTTTGCAGGATTGGGACTTAATAGTGGTTTTAATTAACAGAACCAGGCAGTTTCCTGCTCTCACAGCTAGAAAACACTCTGTCCTTATAATGGGCTCTCACCCTCCATCTTCGTGTTATCTTCCTATGTCATCAGGACAAACATGTCAATAACTAACAACCCTTTGCAAGCCAAGCATGGTGTAATTAATCACACACAATGGTATAAGTGGTCATGTCTGAGATATGGTGTAATTATAAGGGCAGTTATTGCACTTATAACAATTATTCTACAATAGAACTGTTTAATATTAGTTATATAAATATTTCAGTGAATTAAATACAGTTGTTAAATAGAGGAATGCAATCCTGTCTCACACCCAGCTGAACACAATCATGTGATGAGTCATTAAGTTCTAATATATTCCCTTTAGGAAGTTAATAGTGCTTGTCCTGGAGCAGTGTTAGCCAGTTAGATCACATGTGCAAATAAATGCATCTTGACTGGCTTCAGTTGAATTCAGTGTAAACTATTATTCACCACCCAAGATGGGAATAGTAATTATTTTATACCTCTCATTTCATCTCCCTATTTGAATGTTAGTTCGTAAAAACCATTACAATGTAGAAATTTGTTGCAATAATAGATAGATAGCTGGCTATTTTTTATTACAACATTCAGAACCTACATCTTAGAATGTAAAAATTAATATGCTAGCTTTGCTAGGAACATTGCAGGTACTCTGGTAATATTCTCTAGTTATCTAAGTCAGGGGTTCTCAAACTTCATTGCACCACAACCCCCTTCTGACAACAAAAATTACTGAACGACCCCAGGAGGGGGGGCCTAAGCCTGAGTCCGTCTGAGCCCCGCTGGCCCAGGAGGAGGTGGGGGGAGGGCAAAACCATAGCCCGAGCCCCACCGTCCTGGATGGGGCGGGGGAGCTGAAACCCAAAGGCTTCAACCCCAGGCAGGGGGCTTGTATCTGAGCCCCGCCAACCAGGGCTGAAACCCTTGGCCTTCAGCTTCGGCCCCACGTTGTGGGGCTCAGGCTTTGGATTCAGTCCCAGGCCTAGACCCCAACAAGTTTAAGCCAGCCTTGATGACCCCATTAAAATGGGATTGTGGGTCCTGACCCACAGTTTAGAGCCGCTGATCTAAGTGAAAATCAGAAATCTTATAAACTCAGCTACTGTTGGCTAAATGTTCACAAAAAGTGGAGAGATTACCTGTAAGTATTTGGAGGCATATTTGGAGAGAAATTGTTTCGGGTAACCAGGGGGGAAAAGGAAAGAGGGTTTAACTAGCAATGACAGGGAGAATTTAAGAAAAGGTTTCCTAACAATAAGATGCATTAGACAGTGGAATAGTTTCCTCTATGAAAGCAGTGGAAACCTATTCCTTCAGTCATTAAATAATAGACTGGGCAAAGAATTTAGCAAATAGAAGTCAAAGACCTATTAGATCCTAGAGCCCATTCTCCCACCACTAGAGGATTCTTCTATGATCTTATGATAATTAAAAGCCATTAATTTATATACAATTCCTTGTCTATCACACTGGACCTAAATAACCCATGCATGTAATACAGCTTTATTACAAAAAACAAACACAACTATTGAGAACACTAGGGCACAGGGATCAAGAGAGACTGGATTTCATGGGCATGCATAAGATACACAATCAAGTTAGCAGTAGGCCACAAAAGCCAATGGAGGTGAAGGGGTATAAGAGCAAAAGTTAGATGTGGAAAGCAAGAAACTAAAAGCAAGGATGAAGAATCAAGAGAGTGGATGGGAGGGGAGAGGATTGGCGGAGAGAGGAGAGGGTCCTGGAAAGGACTCTTGCTTGGCAAGATCCATGGAAAATAAAAGTACAGAATAAAAAACTGTTTTAAGAACAGTTCGTGATCCACTGCCAGCACTAGCTGATTTGTACATCAGGAGCAACAAGAAACAATGTTAACTGAAGTCTATGGATGAGCTTCCTTGTAGTACATTTTGTGTTCCTGGATGCACAACAAGTTTTAAATCACGGGCAAACAGCTTACATTTAAATTGTGGTATAAAAGCCAATAAAGATCAGAGTGAGTTACTAAGACTGGGAAAAGGCAGACACCTCTGAATACTGTGATGACTGGAAGATGACTAGTATAGATAAGCCAGGCTTTTGTTGTTGTTGTGTCGTATGTTTGTTTGGGGGTGGGGGGGCTCTTTTCTTTTTTCTGATGATTTTTCTAACTAGTTTATTTTAACTTTATTTTTATAAAATGTAAAACATCCCATAATTATACAATACAAAATGGTTAAGCAAGTTATATATGTTAGTGGGTGCAGTACCATGTCAGAGTCTTGGGGGCGTGGGAAGGAAACATAATCTGAAGCATTCTATCAGATACTTGAATGACCTTCAGAGTTTATAGAATGCCATCTGGGATGCTTCTGAACAGAGCCAGCTCTTTGGGTCTGATTCTGTACTGGCGAGATATCGCTTTAACTTCCCCCCCTCAAATAGAAGACAGATCATATGTCACACATTGGTTAAACTTCCAGAGACAAAATCAGAATTTTAAAAGAAAATCCCTAACTAAGATCCCAACTGCACCATAAATTTTATCAGCAGCTCAGTGATAAGTACATTTTCAGTCGGTCTTTGCCTTTTTTAACAACACAGTGGTATTTCAGGTACCTCTAGGCCTGATTCAGAAATTTTTGAACATTATGAGCAGCATTTACTCATGCTTATCATCACACTCAAGAGTCAATGCTACACGGTGTGAATAAAGTGTTAACAACTGGGCCCAGATTTTGACATTGTTACCCTGAGTAGTATTTTACTACTAGAACATTTGTATCAATGGGGATAATCACAGAAGGCCAGATTCTAGTACTCTTGCTCTGGTGTAGTAGCAGCTTATTCCACAAATAGTCCTATTGATTTATACTGATATTCTTCAATGTAAGTTAATGGTATCAGAATCTGGCCTTGTAACTCCACAACTATTTCATATTCTAAGTAGAGGAAAAAACTGACACCTCATCGACTTGTGGGACAAAGCCAGCTCTACATGTAACTTTTTTAAGCAATTTGTTATGGCCTGGGTAAAAATAAGGTTATGGTTGATTAATTGTGAATGAAGTTATTGTATAAGGTGCCCATTGTGAAAACATTGGATGGAGAGAGCCATCACTTCCATGTGTGTCCATGGTGTTGAAGATGCAAAGTTTGATGTCAATATTTATGTAAATATTATGATTGAACTACAGTTGATTCAGAGGGAACTCATTAACATCTGGCTATAGTACTGCTGTTAATGACATGGGGCGGGGTCACTGTTTTATCAGCATCATTGCCTTTACTGCAAGAAGGAGACAATTTGTATTATGGCTAAAGAGCTGGCCTAGAAGATTTGGGTTCTATTCCCAGTGCTTCCACTCACCTATTACATGACCTTGGGCAAGATCCTTCACCTTTACATGCCTCTTTTCCCACTTCCAGACTTTCTCTAATTAGATTGTAATCATGGAGCTGGTAGGGAATTTTTCAGCAAATCATTTTTCATCAAAAATGCTGATTCATTGAAATTACGTCTATTTGTGATTGAAGTCAGGTTCAGCAAATTTCATGACTTGAAAAAAATCTAAAGGAATTTTTTTTCAAAATATTTTATTTAAACATTTTTCCAGATTGAAATTACACTGTTTCAAAATGTAAGTTAATTAAACTGGGCAGGGAAGGTTTTTTTTAAAAGATCGAAATAAAAATGAAATATTGCAAGTCATCTATCAAAATGTTTTGATTGACTAATTTTTTTTAAAATCAGTATTTTAGACCACGAATATTTTTGAGATTTTTGACTTTTCATCCCATTTCGAGATAGGAAAATTTTTGAAGTCTACAAAATATTCACAGCATAGTTGCCCACTTTCATGTAGTAAGTAAGCACCCTGGCTTTCACAATAAGCCAAAAATCAAGCTAATCCCATTTCAAAACAAGGCCAAAACAAGCCAATCCCTAAGAACCCCAACACTCTATGTGACTAGATCCCCCAGCTGTGCAGTCTGGGACTGTGGTGGGCCCGCTGTGCACCCCGACTCTCTCCTCCCCTTGCCCCTGCTTGCCCCCCCCCGCCCCTACTTGCCTCTGCTTGCCGGGAGCCAATCAAAATAAAGAAGAAACAAGCTGCAAGCCAAACAAGCTTCAAGCCAAAAACTAGCCAACAAGCAACTCACAAGCCAATTAAGCCAAAAACAAGCCCAATTTCTGCTTTTTTTCATGGGTTTGGCATGTCTGATCACGGGATGGGACAACTGTTTCCCACCCAGCTCTGTGTAAACTCTTTGTGGCTCTGTCTCTTACTATATCCAGCACTGTTGGGCCTTGATCTTGATTTGGGGACTACAGTAAAACAAACAATAAATATGGAGCTATAAATAGGTTGGGAGTAACTTTGGGTTTCTCCCATCCCAGGACATATCTCCAGGAAGATATGCCTAAGCACCAGAGAGGAAGAATATTCAGTGCTCTTTATTGATTCTAGAGCAGTCATTAAAAAATGGTCTGACAGAAGAATACTTATTTATCATCTTCTTTCCTTCTCAAGGGAAGAGGCTACCAACGGTAGACACTTAAAGGTTCTACAAGTCTTAAATAAGTAAATGGTGGATCTCTTTCTTCTAAGGTCTACATGGTATAATCAGGCCCAAGAAACAAGAGCAACACAATAAAAGAAATAAAGCTAATGATTAGATCTCCTATAACTCTCTGAATTTTTACGGTGGTGCTTAGAATATGGAAGACTTTTTCAGAAGTCCCCAGGTTGGAGTTGTGCTATAAAAAACAATGCTGCTGAAGATCAACACCAATCAGAAATGTTAATGCTTTTGTTAACACTTCATTGTTTTCCTAAAATCTAATCCATATGCAGTCAACTGCTGATGTCACTATCATATTTGAAATGTAGCTAGATTAAAATCCAGCAGCAATTTGAATTAGAAACTTATTTGATCAAGAGTAAAAGTGGCCTGAGAAACAGACCAATTTTAGATGCCAAAAAATAAAAACAAGACCAAGTACAATCGTTTTTGGACCTCCATAAAAGTTGGGAACTCTTATTGGCAGCCATAAAGTTAGAATATTTGATCTTCACTGTTTGACGTCAAGAATGGCTTTTAAACATCCTTGCATTTGGCTGGTTCCCTGTTTAACATTTAAGGCACTTGTAGCTATCATAGTTAACAATGTTGATCAAACATACAGGTCAATAATTATAGAAAAACATGAACCTTACTGTAGAAGCCATATACCAGTTGTTCAAGTGTTTTTCTCTCCCCCTCAATCCTTGAAATCAAGAGGGTTTTTACTTTATGAAATAGCCAAAAATATAATTCTTCAGATACATGCTGCTAGTTGTGGCAAGTTTTGTGTACATCTTTGTGTAAATTCATTAGTGTTGAGCTTCTTGAAAAAGGATTGGGAAGCAATTTTGGGGGAAAAAATAGAGATTTTTGGATTTTTCAGGAATAAAAGAAAAAATTATGTCACTTTACTAAACAAAAATGACATTCTTTTTCAGTTTTTGAGTTTTTCATTTTTCTGGTTTGGATATTTTCCTCCTGTTCTCTCTCTTTTCTTGCCCCTTCCCCTCCCTTTTTCAATGGCAAAATAGAAAAGGGGGAATATAAGCACAAAGGGGAGAAAGAAGAGGAAAACAAAGAAAAAATTAATACAGTTCAGATTTTGATTTTTTTTCTCCAAAGATCTGAAAAATTCAGAAAACACAAAAATTTTCCTTGTACATCTTTATTTAAAAAAGCCATTTTCTTTATATAAAAAATTGTGACCAGATGTCATGTTATCTATATACAAACATCTTGATTTATGATGGGACAGACTCAAGCACTCTGTATAGTTATAACTGGAATGACCAGTGAGTGCCCCCATGTAACTAGAACATGACAGGAACCAACCTCCTTGAGCTTCTGCTTAAACATGGAACAATGATCCAGAGATGGGAAAGTGGAATAGAAGGCAAAAAAGGACTACAGTGTGATAAGGAAGGAAAATAAGGAAGGATGAGGGATAATTTGAAGATCTTATTTTTTAAAAAATGAAGGAGGCACACTATTGTGTTTTCACTGGAAAAGTTTGGGGCTTTTTTTTTCTAATGTTTACAGTTTTAAATGGAGTTTATAGATTCAAAGGAATCATTGCGATGATCTAATCTGAACTCCTGCATAACAAGGGCTGTAGAATTTTACCTTATTAATTCGTGCTTCCCATATAATAGCTGTACGTGAATTGGAACGTATCTTTTAGAAAAAAAATCCAATCTGGAGAATTCACCACAACTCTTGGTAAATTGTTCCAGTGATTAATTACCCTCGTTACTGAACATTTGCACCTTATATCTAGGCTGAATTTGTCTAGCTTAAACTCCAGCTACTGCTTCTTCTTTTATCTTTGTCTGTTAGAGTCCTCTATTATAAAATTTCTGTTCCCTGAGTAGCTATTTCCAAGTTATGATCCAGTCACCTCTAACTTTCTCTTTAATAAACTAAATAGATTGGGCACTTTAAGTCTTTCACCAGGCTTTCCAAATCTTCAGTCATTTCCCTCACTCTTCTCTGAACCCACTCCAATTTTTCACCATTTCCACAGCAGTATGACTGAAAGGCAATATTGGCTCAGTATGTTTCCATTTCAAAGTTTTGTCACAGACCAGATTGGTATTATTTGCACCGTTTTGTGTTACCTTAGAGCTTTCTGATCCTGTTTAGATTCCCTCTTCTCAATGGCTCTGTAATCATTGCCCAGACTGCTCTATCTCTGCACATTGTCACCTACTTCCCATTGGTCTGAATTAACATCTATAAGCCTGCTGTCAAATGCTACTGTGATACTTGTAAGCAGTGTGCTATGTACAGGTATTTAGAGCACTGACTCTGGGATGGAAGACACACAAAAAAGCTCATCCATTTTTATTAATCAAGTTCACAGCCAGCCGTATGGCCCAAAGATGGAAGCTGCCAGTTTAGACAGCCAGCTGGAACAGTGTAACATTCTGAGTCCTGCAAAAGCTATTAATTATTAATTATTATTATTATTTTATTATTATTTATTAAGACTTGGTGTCAAATATTTAATAAATGATCATTTCCTTTGTGAGACCTTAATATCACTCCTTTACTTGCCTTTTATGGTATCAACAGAGGGCCTTTAGTTTCACTGACATACATGCCTCAGTTAAAATGCATTGTAGTCTGTATTTATTCATTAGATTCTTGACAACAGGTTGGGTTTATTAAAGGAAAAGCTTCATTTTATGCAATACATTTGGGAGATTATTTCATACGATCTTTGCTCTGTCATTCTGATATAAGACATTTTGGCAGGCCATTTGAAAACACAATGGCATTTATTTAGACTTAAAATAATAAGGATGCCTATCCAAGGTTTGAGGTGCCCTAATATAATTAGTTATGTAATAAATACTATTCAATTAAACCTCAGCAGCGTTAAAATCATCAGTTCCACAGGAACTCAGCCAGCCATCTATTTACCCCCTTCATCATATATTGTAGTAACAGTTAAGTTTATGGATAGCATATGATGAGAGGTGGGTAAATGGACTGCATCTAGCACTGAGTGCCAAACAGTCCTGGGTTCAAGGACTACTTTATGTGGCCTTCAAGAGGTTGTTAATTATTTTTGCTTCAGTTTCCCCATGTGTAAATGGGGGTTAGTAATATCTAATCAGAGGGGTGTTGTAAGTAGTAGTATGAGTAGTTTATGTGGATGTAACAACCAGTCGGAAGGAACGGGGCAGGGCGAACAAGAGGAACCGTCCAGAGGAAATACTTGGTTACACAGCCTAGCAGTGAAAATAAATTCCCATGAGAGAACAATGCAGCACTGGCCAGGGGGTGGAGTAGATGACCTAAGTTTTTTTGCCTCTGTGATTCTATTGTTCTTCCAGACCCTCTGCGCGGTGTTTAAGGAGGTAATTACAGCCCCATGTTAAATGAAGTCTGAAATCCACTATAGGTTTTTTTCTCTGACTTCATTCCAGTGAAGTGAACCAGCAGACCATTCCCCACATGACAGAGCACAAATTAGGTCAGGAAGAGAGTTCCATTTTCTGTGTGTTCTTTCATATTCAGTTTATCTCAAAGTGCTTTGTAGTAATGAGTCAGACAGTAGTAATACAGGAACTGTTGTAGGCAAAAGCAACAGCCATCATGTGCTCGTTGCAATACCTCACAACAGCTTTGGACATTTGAGACCATTGTACTGAGAGGTGGCCAAGTCACAAGGTATTCCCTTATTCTGCTAATTCTGCCATGGGACTGGTTAATCTAGATATCCTGAGACAATCAAGGGAACCTTGCATGTCTAAAAGTAAAGTATGCCTAGTACATCAGGCAAGGATTAGGAATTTAATATAAGAATCTCAGGCACATCCTTGGCTGGTGCAAATTGTCATGCCAATTATGTCTAGAAATTCACAAGCCAGTAGGCCTGGGTGATGCTGGGGAGAAGTTCATCCCAGGTAAAGAAGTTCAGCAATAGGCTTACCTGCCACTTTAGGTCTACGTTGAGAACCTACGTAGGTTTTAAAGGAGGCACAGACATTGTGCTGGACCTCAACACAGGAGTAAATCTCACCCGTTATCTCAAAGATACAAATCAGACCAGATACATCTTTTAAATCATGTTTTGACATCCTACCTCAGCCTGTAAGGGTTGCAGGCTTTACATTGCCAATACAAGGCTGAAATTAAAACAGAACCACAAATAAATAAATAAATAAATTAAACCCAGCTTCCAGCAACTGCTCAACTTGAATTGTGGTTTATTTCATGTACAAATGCTGAAGAAAAAACAAGAATACATCCTGCAGCTGAAAAGCAAGGTTTGCATGATTGTAAGAGATAACCACATAGTCACCCTGAGCATTCCTTTGACTTTGCATTCCCAAGCAAAAAAAAAAAAGAAAAGAAAATCAGTTGATCAAGCTAAATCCTGATTGTAGTTTCAGACATCCCTCTTGATGTGGTTGCAGATTGGAAAGCAACTTGACGTTTCATAGCTTAAATATTTCCTCCATTGCTTTCTGCTTTCAGGCCTAAATCATTTTCACCAGGAAAGAGTTGCCAAGTGGATGAAATTGGAACCAGAGTGGATGTTATAAAATACAGGTAGCTCAGTCCACTGTGTGTGATGTCGCCTCATGGGTTTTTTTCATTTTAGTCTCCTAGTATCCCAGCAGAGTCTCTGAAATCTGCAGTGTGGCACCACCCACTCTTTTCATTAATATTTCCAAGTTTATAAAGGAAGAGAAACATGTTTGAGGGTGGGTGTGTGTGCCCATGCATGTGAGTGAGTATGCTTTAGCTTTTGATTGCAAAGTGGAAAATTGCACAATGGGTTTTTTGTTTGTTTGGGGTTTTTTTATGCAATATTAGTCTTCCCAGCTGGATTGGGGTGAAGGGTACTTTATCTCTCAAGGGTTTTTGATGGAAATTATACACCTGTGTAAAATGATCACTCAAAACTATTTTAAGAACATTTTTGGGAAAATGTTTCAATTCTACAACTGCATACCCTTGCAGTTTACACAGAGACAACACCGTTGGATACAAGACCCTGAATCTGACAATTATCTTGTTTTACAAATGAAGAAGGACATCGGCTGTAAAAGAGGAAGTTGTTATGCTTTCCTTGCCCTGTTTAGCTTTGTCATGGGCAAGGAAATCTGTGGATTTCTAGTTATTGAGACAAGATGTACTGCAGCTGTATTGTCTTTTACAGTTTAGGAAATTACCTCCAGCTTTGTTCTCCTCCTAGGATTTCTCCTTCTAATGGGACTTTGATAGTCGACTTGTACAAAATAAATACAATGTATTTACCTCAGTGGAAGCTGCTAGGTACTCAGCACTTTTGGAAACCTGGCCAATGATTCTGATGCCTAAATGTAGCCCCAATTTTTATAGGTAGACTCCAATTTGGAGTGCCTCAGTTATGATTGTCTACATTTAGACACAATGGCTCCAATTCTCAACTTCAGACGAGGAGTGCAAAGCAACAGGTGCCAATGATATTAAGGGGCCATTAAGACAGACAAGGTTACTGGGGTGCAGGGAAGTTCCATAAAATTCCCTATGCCAGCCACCAGGTTAGAGAGTAGTGTGGGAGCCATTACTCTGGTTCTAAGCTGCCAGAGGATTCTCCTACAGCGGGCCACCCTCCCGTGGTCATCTGTGCTCTCTTTAGAGCCACTTTGCAAGAGCAGCTCAGAACTAATTGACCTTAACCCAGCGAAAAACAATGGGGCCAGTGTTTAAAAGTGGGCAAACAAAAATGGAAATATCCAGAATTGTATTCCAGTTAATTTAGGTTTCAGTGAATTGCACAAGCTCACACAATGATCCCATGACAGGGCAAGGAGTAGAACCCAGGCGTCCTGATTCCCAGTCTTCTGCTCTAACCACTATACTCCCTTATTTTATTTTCAAAATATTTTTGAGATGCCTTCCTTCCTTTGGCATTTCATTGCAATTGCTTTATTAGTACCATGAGGAGATGTTCGTTTTGAACCATTACCTGCCTAACCAAAAAGTGTGTCATCTGTAATAGTGGCATGCCAAGGTATGGTCCTAAAGGAAAGATGCTTTGTTTAGATACACTGTGGTCTGACTACATGATTGACTGGAACTGTGACTCGTCCAGGCAAGAGTACAAGTATTGTTACTTGTGTAGGACTTTGGCAGTGAATGATCATTCTCAGTATCACTGAAATGCAATGCTCAAAGCGTGGAGCAGGTTTCTTTAGGAATTAACTCTGGTAAAACATTTGCTGTAGCATGTAAACATTTTTTTCCCTCTTCAGTATACTCAAAAATAAAAAAGAGAACTGTGTAAACATCTCAAAGCTGCTTTGCTTGTCCTTCACTCCTGAACCACAAAGTAGAAAGCTTAGTTCAGGAGCCAGTACATACTGTAGTTTCCTTCTGATCTGTGATCCAGTACAAATACAGAAATCAAGTCACATTTCCAATAAGTCAATCCAGGTTCTCGGATAGGAAAAGAGTCCTTAGGAGTAGGAGCTGACTCAGAGCTGACCTTGGATTATAATAGACCTCTCGAAACAGGTGTTCCAAGGAACTCACAAAAGAATGTGTGATAAGTGGGAAAATACCAACACCACGAAAGCATTTACATTGTTACCAACCCTTGGAAGAAGTATTCTTTATTCCAGGCCCTAAAATGTATCCTTTAAAAGAATCTATACTAACTATAACTTTGCGTATGTGGGTCTATATGTGTGCACATACATATAGTATTAACACATGCATAAACATTTATTCTTAAAAGATCCTTCCATGCCACCAACCTGAATGTTGCTATCTCTTGGGAATAACTAATATATCAGATTCTCCACAATTCAGAGTTATTTGGAGCAGACATGCAATAACTATTTAACAGAAATGTAGCTGCTTCTGAAGTGATGTGAGATTTTTAGGCTAAACCACTATTAATAAGGCCTTTTCAAAATGGCTACCTGCAGAAGAATTGCACAGAGAACATACAGATGATATGGTCAGCTAACGTACGCAGGACACCATCTCCACATGAGATGAGGTTTGTTGGGCTTCTGGTTTGTGTCAATCAGCTGTTAACCTCCTTATAAAGCAAAGATGGACTCATAAAATCATCTAGTCTATCCCCCTGTGCTGAGGCAGGATTAAATCTATTTAGACCATCCCTGACAGATGTTGAGCTAACCCAAGGGTTGGCAACCTTTCAGAAGTGGTGTGCCAAGTCTTCATTTATTCACTTTAATTTAAGGTTTTGCGCACCAGTAATGCATTTTAACATTTTTAGAAGGTCTCTCTCTCTAAGTCTATATATTATATAACTAAACTATTGCCATATGTAAAGTAAACAAGGTTTTCAAAATGTTTAAGAAGCTTCATTTAAAATTAAATTAAAATGCCGATCTTACGCCGCCGGCCCACTCAGCCCACAGCCAGCCTGGGGTTCCGTTCATCTAGGCCAGCAGCGGGCTGAGCGGGGCCTGCGGCTGGGACCCTGGCTGGCAAGAGGCCGGCAGCTGGGACCCCAGACTGGCAGTGGGCTGAGCGGTTCAGCCTGCTGCCACTCAGCCCACTCCCGGCTGCCGGCCCCACTCAGCCCGCTGCCAGTCTGGGATCCCAGCCCTGCCCACACAGAGTAGGTAGCTACCTTCTCCCTGGTTCTAGCCATTCTCTTCCTCTCTCTGCACTGAGCTGAGGGTGGGAGTGCGCTGAGCATAGAGCTGGGGGGTGAAGGAGCAGGCTGGAAGTTGGGGTGCAGGGTCTGGCCAGGAGCTAGAATGAGGGAGGGGACTCAGGGTTGGGGCAGGAGGTTTGGGTGTGGAGTGCTTACCTGGGAAGTTCCCATTTGGTGCGAGGGGTGCAGGTGGGAATGTGGGGGGGTGGGTGTAGGAGCTCCCGTTTGGTGCTCAGGGTGGGAGCGGGAATGTGGGGGGTGGAGGAGTCAGGGCAGAGGGCTGGGGGCATGTGTGGGGGGTGCTGGAGTCAAGGCTGGGGTTGTGGGGGGTGCAGGGGTCAGGGCAGAGGGCTGGGTGTGTGTGAGGCGGGTGCAGGGGTCAGGGCAGAGGGCTGGGGTTGTGGGCTGAGGTCCTGGGGTTGCTCCAAGCCCCCTGCCCAGAGCGGCTCACGACAGGAGGCTGGAGGGGATATGCCCTGATTATACCTCCCTTCCCCAAGGCCCCATCCCCACCTCTTCTCCGCCTCCTCCCTGGAGCAGCGAGTGCTCTCCCTCGCAAGGGCCATCAGCTGATGGGCGGCAGGGAGGGAGAGGAGGAGGGGCAGGTACCCAGCATGGCGAGGGAAGAGGTCAGGGAGGAGGGACCTTGCCTGCCCTGCAGCAGCAGCTGGCAGGACCAAGCTTCTTCACCCTGCCTCCGCGGGGGGCGGGGCGGAGAAGACCTGGCCGGGGCGGGCAGGATTTTTAATGGCACGCTGCTGCCTGCTGGGGTCCCGGGGGCCGGCGGCTGGGACCCGGCAGGCTGCAGCGTGCCATTAAAAATCGTCTTGCGTGCTGTCTCTGGCACGCGTGCCATAGGTTGCCGACCCCTGGTCTAACCTGTTCTTAAAAACCTCCAATGACAAGGACTCCACAACCTTCCTAAGTAACCTGTTTCCAGTGCTTAACTGTCCTTATAGTTGGATTTTTTCCCTAATATCTAACCTAAATCTCTGTTGCTGCAAATTAAGCCACTTACTTCTTGTCCTACCCTCAGTGGACATGGAGAACAATTGATCACCATCCTCTTTATAACAACCTTTTACATCCTTAGAAAACATGGCCTATGAGACAGAAAGAAAGAATTAGGCATATTTAGTCTAGAGAAGAGAAGATTGAAGACTTTTATCAGGTCCCTCCTCAAAGTCGTTTATCATTTTTGTTGCTCTCCTCTAGACCCTCCCTCATTTATCCACATCTCTGTTAAAGTGTGATGCCCAAAACTGGACACAGTGATCCAGCTGAGGCCTCACCATTGCTGAATAGAGAGGAACAATTACTTCCCATGTCCTGCTGTTAATACAACCCAGAATGACATTTGCCTACTGAAATAGTTGAAATATTTTTGGCATCTATTACTGGCATGCTGCTTAGTTTGAAGATGATTTTTATTTAAGATTAGGGGAAAATACTTTAAAAAGCCAACCCCCTGATCTTTTCCTTTAATGCTTATAAACACTGCCAAATACAGCTTATCATCCATCCCAAGTTTACATAATCAGTTTCTGGAGAAATTTATTGAAGAAATGCTGGTTGACCAAATTTGGATTAAAGAAAAAAGGACTTCAAGAAAAAAGCAAGGAGATTAATTTAGGGTCTGGATGGCTCAAGGGGCAGGAGACAGGCTATGGAGTCTTTCATCTTTAGGTTTCAGAGTAGCAGCTGTGTTAGTCTGTATCTTCAAAAAGAAAAGGAGTACTTGTGGCACCTGAGAGACTAACACATTTATTTGAGCATAAGCTTTCGTGAGCTACAACTCACTTCATCGGATGCATGCAGTAGAAAATACAGTGGGGAGATTTTATATACACAGAGATCATGAAACAATGGGTGTTTCCATACACACTGTAAGGAGAGTGATCAGGTAAGGTGAGCTATTACTAGCGTGGGAAGGGGGGATGGGGGACCTTTTGTAGTGATAATCAAGGTGGGCCATTTCCAGCAGTTGACAAGAGCATGTGATTAGCAGATCCTTAGAGGCCTATGTGAAATAGCTGATAACCTTGGGGCAGCGTCCACATCACAAAATCTATCCTGGGCTGCATTGGGAAATCTTCACTGCTGATACCTCTTCTGTAGACAGAGGCCCTGATCCAGCAAAGCAATCACAAATTGTTGCAAAGCTACTAATAAATCTTGACTACAATGGGACTTAAGTTATACATATAGTTAAGCAGTTAAGCAGTGCTTAAGTACTTTGCATAAGCAGGGCTATTATTATTGTTAATTCATAAAAATACAGGCTAGGATTTTCGAATGAGCGTAAAGAAGTACGCATCTACACCCAAATCTTATTGACATTCCTTGGAAATCCTCAATGAAAATCACAGACCAGAGGCCTTCAGCATGAGCTGCTTACAATTCACTACATATCAGAAAGAGTAGGTTCATGGTAAAGAAAATAAAATGTTAAAATTCATAAAAAAGATTAAAAGAATAATCATTGATGAGGATGCTATAAGGAAAAAAGATATGACTCTGCTAACTGGATAGATTAAATCAGATTTTGCAAACAACAGGACAATTACAACTATATGTGATGTCCACCATTTAAATAAAGTGCAATAGCAAATGACAGTCTCAGATACATAGATAACTCTGTTGGGCCTAACCAATAGAAGATAAATAAAGGAAGAATCAGGTTGCATATTTTGGGATAGCAAATGGAAAAGCACTGAATACATTGTAATGATGGGAATGCTGGATGCTGTGGTCATATTTCTATCCTATCAATGAACATTATTAGAGGAACAGGATGGTGGGACAGGTGGGCAAATTTAAGAATGAATATCACCAGCTGAAGGAAGTTTCTGTTGTATGTTCTTTTCTTCATACTAGAGACAATGTACATTTTTCATTCAATTTTTTTTTTTTGCAAAAAGGAACCATTCATTATGAAAATGAATATTTTTGTGGAAAATTTTTATATTCAAAGAATTCTCATTTTTACCAGTATCAAGAAACTTCCGTTTTTTAAATTCAGAACATTGTCATTTTTTTTGATTTTTTGGAGATGAAAATTTCAAAATTTACTAATGTTTCTTGAGACAGAATTTCCAACCAGCTCTAGCTGATTCAAGTTATATGGAGAGAGCATTATTTATAAGCTCTGCGCAGAAGCAATGAGATTCCACTCTTGAATCATGCCCAAACATCGCTGACATTCTGATATTCAAAGACATACACATTTCAATTTGTCACATACCTCCCCATTAAACACACAGCAAGCATGCTAATACTTTCAGTAGAGGGAATTCACTGGGGGGGGGGGGGAGAATTTGAACATACATCACCAGGCTTTCTTAGTTGAGTTTTCTGTCCATCATGTTAAGAAGCAATTCTGCTGATCTAAAACAACAGCTTTGTTCTTCTGCATTAGTGGCCATATATCTACTGGTAGCCGTTGATACACACTAAGTGTTGGCTTTTCAAAAGTAAGTTACCTACAAGCACAAGTCCCACAGAAAGATAATAGGACTTGTGCTCCTAAATCATTTCAATGCTTTTGAAAGGCCCACCCTAAGTACACTGATATGTGGAGAAGAATATATTATATGTGGGATTATCAAACATGCTTTGTTTTGGCCTAACTCTGTGCCCACTGCAGCCATCAGTAACAGCATTGGCCTTATAGAAGTCATTGGGAGTTTTACCATAGACTTCTGTGGAAGCAGTTAGACTCACTTGTTCACTTTTGAAAATGCCACCTCCTGTGTCTAAAGCCTATATTCCTCTTGTAAGTCAGATGGGCTAATTTAAGAAAGCAGAGAGAGTTTTGTGCTCTATATTATCTACAATTCCTAGCAGAGCTTCTAATAAAACAAAATAATGTGGTCCTTATTGAAAACTTAAAACTAAATGTGTAAAGAAACATCGCCCATGATTAAAGACAGAAGTTACATTATTTATCTTTATTTAGACATTAAAATGCCAGTGTCTGAAAAAAATAATGGAAAGTTAAACCAACTAGACACACCCATGGCATTTAATCAAAGGCAGGTCAAGAAGGCCGCACCCAGTACATTTTATCAAGGGCACGATAGGCATGTTGGAGTACTAAAATGCTAATTACCTACAGACTCTTGTTTTAAACTTGCATAACTCAAGAAGAGACCTTTAAGAAAAAGTTGTAGAGAATTTAAGACAATGAGTCCCTTTCCGTAGGTTTCTTTAACCATTTTATGAAATGAAATTTAATGGATTAATGGTACAAAATTCTATAGGACTATTAAAAAACACCTAAAAAGGATCTTAGTCTATTCCAGAGGTAGTTAGAATAATATCTATAGAACATTAGTCCATTTCTATAGATACCTAACCAACCTTATCATATTCTATACGATTTCCTATAAGAAAAGCGAGAGAGCACAAAGAAAGGATGAAAGCTGAAGCCATAGAAAGGAAGTCATTTAATGGCATTATCCTGCAAGTGTCCCTATAATGAGAGGTACCTCTCAACCTTTAGCAGCCAGGCTGGCTATTTCCATCAGTGATTCAACAATGATGAGCAGGGGTTTTGCCTGCCAGGGAGTTCATTGCAGGATCAGGCCCTTAGAGCCAGGAACCTACTCCTGTCATTTTTACAGAGGAAACAAAAAGTACTACATAAAAATCACATACTGTCTAATGTCAATGAGTGGGCTAGCAGGCTAAAGTAGCAGTTATTATAATAAGAACTACAGGTTGCTTGCTTTTGGCAGCTTTAAATTATCTTCGTTTTTATGTTTGAAGCCAGAACTATGCTTTCAGTGCCCGGACCATTATTATAGTGGAGTGGGAGCTCTGTTTTAAAGGTCTGTTTAAAGGTCAACTTTCCTAAGTCCTGTGAAATTATTATTATTATTGAGCTGTTTCCATTGGTGTCCATAATGTGCCGGGTGCTGTACCACCCCAAACGAAGGCATTGTCCCTGCTCCCAAGGTTTTGCACACTAGCTCACACCATCACACCCACTACCTTTTCCTGCAGTCTCAGGCAGGTGAACTACCATGATGACTTAGAGGCCTTCTGGCCGTATGCTCTATGACTATGACCATCCAGTCTTTCCAGGTTATCTCCAGGATGGGGGTATGTGGTCAGCTTTCACATCTCCCCCACCCAGATCATATCTTTTTGCTGCATAAAAAGGGGCCTTCAGTCGGCAAGTGTAAATACGGAGCCTTCCACCCGCACTAAATTTCTCTTATTTTGTAGAAGGGATGTTTCTCATGGGGTTATAATGTCACTTTCAGCCATTCAGGAATATTGCTCATATTCAGAAGTTCTTGGATAATCTTTTAGATCTAGATTGTGCCTGGTCCTTACCCAGGTTTCAAGGGATCAGGGGGAGGAAGGATCTTTCCCCTCCCGCTGCCCCTCTCCCTCCCATCCTTACCCAGCCTTCTTAAGGTCCAGTCAAAGTTGCAGTCCATGTGCTCAGGGAAGAGCGGACTTATCCTTCCCTTCTCCCTTGTGGAGACAGAAGGTGAAAATTTCAAAGTGCCCAAGTCACTTAGGCAGTGTCTACACTGCATGATAAACCCAGGTCTGTGGAACCTGGGCTTGTGGACTTGGTATTTCCAAGCCTGCACTTACGCATCCACATTGCATTGTAAACCTGGGTTTACAGTCTCTGGACCTGGGTCTCACAGACATGCTAACACATCTGTAATGCACTGTGCAGACCTTCTAATTCGATTTTGTAGCTTTACCTGTGTCCACACTGCAAAATGACAGAGTGTGGCCACAAGTTGCAGCAGTACTCAGGCTCTGACCTAGGACCCGGGTCCTGCGTGCTTGCTGACCAAACTGATTTGTGTGTGGATGGAAGTGGGGCTTGGGCTCAAACCTGAGCCAGAACCCGGGCTTAGGCTCCTAAAGGATATGTCTACACTGCAGAGTGAGGTTCCTTAAGTCACTTTTAAAATGAGACTAAGCTCTGGTCTACACTAGAAGTTGAGGTCGAAATTAGCAGCGTTAAATCGATTTAACCCTGCACCCATCCACACAATGAAGCCCTTTTTTTTTTACTTAAAGGGCTCTTAAAATCGATTTTCTTACTCCACCCCCGACAAGGGGATTAGCGCTGAAATCGGCTTTGCCAGGTCAAATTTGGGGTACTGTGGACGCAATTAGACAGTATTGGCCTCCGGGAGCTATCCCAGAGTGCTCCATTGTGACCACTCTGGACAGCACTCTCAACTCAGATGCACTGGCCAGGTAGACAGGAAAAGGCCCATGAACTTTTTAATTTCATTTCCTGTTTGGCCAGCGTGGCAAGCTGCAGGTGAGTGCAGAGCTCATCAGCAGAAGTGACTGATGGAGTCCCAGAATCGCAAAAGAGCTCCAGCATGGACCGAACGGGAGGTACGGGACCTGATCGCTATTTGGGGAGAGGAATCCGTGCTATCAGAGCTAAGTTCCAATTTTCGAAATGCCAAAACATTTGTCAAAATCTCCCAGGGCATGAAGGACAGAGGCCATAACAGGGACCCGAAGCAGTGCCGCGTGAAACTTAAGGAGCTGAGGCAAGCCTACCAGAAAACCAGAGAGGCAAACGGCCTTCCGGGTCAGAGCCCTGAACATGCCTCTTCTATAATGAGCTGCATGTCATTTTAGGGGGTTCAGCCACCACTACCCCAACCGTGTTGTTTGACTCCTTCAATGGAGATGGAGGCAACACGGAAGCAGGTTTTGGGAACGAAGAAGATGATGATGATGAGGTTGTAGGTAGCTCACAGCAAGCAAGCAGAGAAACCGGTTTTCCCGACAGCCAGGAACTGTTTCTCACCCTAGACCTGGAGCCGGTACCCCCTGAACCCACCCAAGGCTGCCTCCCGGACCCGCGAGGTGGAGAAGGGACCTCTGGTGAGTGTACCTTTTTAAATAGCATACATGGTTTAAAAGCAAAGGTGTTTAATGATTAATTTGCCCTGGCATTCGCGGCTCTCCTGGATGTACTCCCAAAGCCTTTGCAAAAGGTTTCTGGGGAGGGCAGCCTTATTTTGTCCACCATGGTAGGACACTTTACCACTCCAGGCCAGTAGCACATAGTTGGGAATCACTGTAGAACAAAGCATTGCAGTGTATGTTTGCTGGCATTCAAACAACATCCGTTCTTTATCTCTCTGTGTTATCCTCAGGAGACTGATATCATTCATGGTCACCTGGTTGAAATAGGGTGCTTTTCTTAAGGGGACATTCAGAGGTGCCCGTTCCTGCTGGGCTGTTTGCCTGTGGCTGAACAGAAATGTTCCCCGCTGTTAGCCACAGGGAGGGGGGAGTGGGAAGGGGCTAGCCACGCGGTCGGGGGAGGTAAAATGCGACCTTGTAACGAAAGCACATGTGCTATGTATGTAATGTTAACAGCAAGGTTTACCGTGAAAGAGTGTACCCATTGTTCTATAAAATGTGTCTTTTTAAATACCACTGTCCCTTTTTTTTTCTCCACCAAACTGCATGCGTTTCAAGGCTCACAGGATTTTCTCCTTCCCAGAGGCTCGTGAAGATTAGAAGGCGAAAAAAACTCACTTGCAATGAAATATTCTCTGAGCTCATGCTGTCCTCCCACACTGACAGAGCACAGACGAATGCGTGGAGGCAGACAATGTCAAAGTGCAGGAAAGCACAAAATGACTGGGAGGAGAGGTGGCGGGCTGAAGAGAGTAAGTGGTGGGCTGAAGAAAGGGCTGAAGCTGAAAGGTGGCGGCAGCGTGATGAGAGGAGGCAGGATTCAATGCTGAGGCTGCTGGGGGATCAAACTAATATGCTCCAGCTTATGGTTGAGCTGCAGGAAAGGCAGCAGGAGCACAGACCGCCTCTACAGCACCTGTGTAACCAACCGCCCTCCTCCCCAAGTTCCATCGCCTCCTCACCCAGATGCCCAAGAACGCGGTGGGGGGGGCACCGGCCACCCACCCACTCCACCCCAGAGGATTGCCCAAGCAACAGAAGGCTGGCATTCAATAAGTTTTAAAGTTTTAAACTTTTAAAGTGCTATGTGGCCTTGTCCGTCCCTTCTCCACTACCCCACCTGGTGCTTCCCTCCTCCACCAACCCTCCCGGTGCTTCCCTCCTCCACCAACCCTTCCGGTACTTCCCTCCTCCACCAACCCTCCCGGGCTACAAACAAACAGAACTTTCACACCGCAGCCTGGCCAGTCATGAAACTGGTTTTCAAAGCTTCTCTGATGCACACCGCGCCCTCCTAACCACCCTGGTGTCTGGCTGCGCATAACCAGTGGCCAGGCGATTTGCCTCAACCTCCCACCCCACCATAAACATCTCCCCCTTACTCTCACAGATACTGTGGAGTGCACAGCAAGCAGTAATAACAGTGGGAATATTGGTTTAGCTGAGGTCTAACCGAGTCAGTAAACTGCACCAGCATGCTTTTAAACATCCAAATGCACATTCTGCCACCATTCTGCACTTTCAATCTGTAGCTGAACAGCTCCTGACTACTGTCCAGGCTGCCTGTGTATGGCTTCATAAGCAATGGCATTAAGGGGTAGGATGGGTCCCCAAGGATAACTATAGGCATTTCAACATCCCCAATGGTTATTTTCCGGTCTGGGAATAAAGTCCCTTCCTGCAGCTTTTGAAACAGATCAGAGTTCCTGAAGATGCAAGCGTCATGTACCTTTCCCAGCCATCCCACGCTGATGTTGGTGAAACGTCCCTTGTGATCCACCAATGCTTGCAGCACTATTGAAAAGTACTCCTTGCGGTTTATGTATTCGCCGACTTGGTGCTCTGTTGCCAAGATAGGGATATGGGTTCCGTCTATGGCCCCACCACAGTTAGGGAATCCCATTGCAGCAAAGCCATCCACTTTTACCTGCACATTTCCCAGGGTCACTACCCTTGATATCAGCAGATCTTTGATTGCATTGGCTACTTGCATCACAGCAGCCCCCACAGTAGATTTGCCCACTCCAAACTGATTCCTGACTGACCAGTAGCTGTCTGGCATTGCAAGCTTTCACAGGGCTATTGCCACTCGCTTCTCAACTGTGAGGACTGCTCTCATCTTGGTATTCTTGCGCCTCAGGGCAAGGGAAAGCAAGTCACAGAGTTTCATGAAAGTGCCCTTATGCATCGAAAGTTTTGCAGCCATTGGGAATCGTCCCAGACCTGCAACACTATGCGGTCCCACCTGTCTGTGCTTGTTTCCCGGGCCCAGAATCTGTGTTCCACTGCATGAACCTGCCCCATTAGCACCATGATGCCCACATTGCCAGGGCCCGTGCTTTGAGAGAAGTCTGTTTCCATGTCCTCATCACTCTCATCACCGCGCTGACGTCGCCTACTCACCCGGTTTCGCTTTGCCAGGTTCTGGTGCTGCATATACTGCTGGATAATGCGCGTGGTGTTTTATGTGCTCCTAATTGCCATAGTGATCTGAGTGGGCTCCATGCTTGCTGGGGTATGGTGTCAGCACAGAAAAAAGGCACGGAACGATTGTCTGCCGTTGCTCTGACAGAAGGAGGGGCGACTGATGACATGGCTTACAGGGTTGGCTTACAGGGAATTAAAATCAACAAAGGGAGTGGCTTTACATCAAGGAGAAACAAAAACAACTGTCACACAGAATGGCCCCTCAAGGATTGAACTCAAAACCCTGGGTTTAGCAGGCCAATGCTCAACCCACTGAGTTTTCCCTCCCCCTGGCATTTCAGGCAGGACTGAATCTCCATTAAACTTTTCAAGGTGCCCCTGACAGACCTCACCGAAACAATTGTCGGCCATTGATTTCACGGAGGGAGGGAGGGGGAGCAAATGAATACAAAACAAATCTGGTCTATTTCTTCTTTGATTCACTTCATCTATCTTTTACATCTTTGGCTGGCAGCAGACGGTGCAGTAGGACTGCTAGCCATCCACATCTCCTGGCTGCTCGGCAGAAGATGGTACAATAGGACTGCCAGCAGCCTAAAGAGAATGACCTGGTCGAGTCACTCCTAATTTAGTCCCTGCGCCCATGTCTGCCCAGGCACTCCTGACCGACCTTGCCAAGGCGGTCAGGAGCACCTCGGACATGATGACGATGGTTATCAGGCCTATTGCACCATCTGCTGCCAGAAGGCAATGGATTGCTACTGCTGTGTAGCAATGCAGAACCGTGTCTGCCAGCACCCAGGAGACGTACGGTGACAGTGAGCTGAGTGGGCTCCATGCTTGCCGTGATATGGCGTCTGCACAGGTAACTCAAGAAAAAAGGCGTGAAACGATTGTCTGCCCTTGCTTTCACAGAGGGCCTGACGACATGTACCCAGAACCACCCGCGATAATGTTTTTTGCCCCATCAGGCATTGGGATCTCAACCCAGAATTCCAATGGGCAGCAGAGAATGTGGGAACTGTGGGATAGCTACCTACAGTGCAACACTCCGGAAGTCAACACTAGCCTCGGTACTGTGCACTCCGCTGAGTTAATGCACGTAATGCACTTAGAGCATTTTGTGTGGGGACACACACAATTAACTATATAAAAATGATTTCTAAAAAAAACGACTTCTATAAATTCGACCTAATTTTGTAGTGTAGACATACCCTAAGTGTCACTGAAAGTCACTGGAACCTTGGCTCCAAAGGGCCAGACTTCAAAGGTACTTAAAGATCTGCACCTACTGGGGTTTTCAAAAGAAAGTTAGCTGTCTACCTCTTCTTGATTTCAATGGGACTTTGACATTGAACCTGCATAGGCAATATGGAGAATCCCTTTCTGTGGAGGCACCTATCTGCATCTTTAAAGGTCTAAACACCTTTTGTAAATCTGTCCCTAAGATCTTTATTTCCAGGCTGCTGATTCAAGTCAAGCTCAGGCCTTAGTAATTCCTGTTGGGTGGCCTAGATGAACTGAGCTTTTACATGGGAGTTGACCAATCAGATAGCATATACCTCTTGTGGACTAGATATCGGGGGAAGGGCTTTGGAAACATTCACTTGCATTAAATGTCATTAAAGCAAATGCAGGAGCAAATTCTGCTCTTAGATTATACCCCCATGCAGTTCCACTGAAGACAACAAGCTGCATCAGTATACAGGAGGTCCAATTTGCCCTGTATTCTGTAGTAGACTTAGTATCTCCTATCGTCTTTGTTTGTTTGTTTTAAAGGAAATTGTCAGCGCTCTATATTGAATTATATATTTTGTTTCTGTTTAAAAACAACAATCGCAATGCACAACTCACTGACTACTAATTTTACCCTCACCCTCACTTTCTCTCCTTCATGCAAGGGAAGGTGAAATGAATCACATTTCCATGAGCTAAAGTCAGCAGCCCGAGAACTGAAGCTTATCAGCTCTGCCTCACTAGCCCAGCAGATATCGCTTCAATCAGTGGGAGTGGAGAAAACCGGCTTCCCTGGGACACAGGTCTTGCAGGAGCTGCCAACAAAAACAACAGAACTTTTTTGTCAACGTAGCCTTGCACTTACTTACGTGAATGAAACATACATATTGCACAACCAGGCATCTAAAATTAAGCTGCTTTGAAAATATTTTTTTTTTTACACTCATGAGTGGCTAAGTGGAAGCAGCAACTTTTTTGTTTTGTTTGTTTTTAAACCACCAAAAGTTAATGTTTACAGCAGCAAGGGAGCTGGAAAAACCAACTTAAGAAACACTTAACGTTTAGGTATACTTAGTGGTTGGAAAAAACAACTTTTTTAATGCTCCAGCAAGTAGAAACAGCAACTCCTTGTAAACAAACCTTTACCATTAAGATATTTCTCAGCAGTGGAAAACCCTAACTGCATGGAGACATATTTCTCAGACATTTCAGAAACTGCATATCAGTGGCTGCAGGAATAAGCGCATTCCGTCAGCAGATACATCAATGATCAACGCACAAGAAAGAAGAAATAGTTTCCATACGGTATGCTCAATGAATGTTTGTTTGCCAGTAATTTACTGTAGTCACATTTCTCTAAGCTATATGGATAGTATTGAGGATAAACAATCTGATTCACCAGTGCATTACTCCAGTTTGACTCTTTGATGTCAGTGCAGTTATACCAATATAAAGCAGTGATGAGTCAAGCACCAAAATAAAGCACATTAGTAACTTTCTGCCAGTAACACTGGCAGTAACACAACCAGCTACAGAACCCAGTTCTCAACCCTGAAAAAACACCATGCTTTGTATTCCTTTACCCTGCTAATCATGAAAAGCTCCCTAGAGATGAAATATATTTAATGAAGGAATAGTTCTCCAAGACAATGGTGCAAATCCCATCTTCTGAGACATTTAAAATTGGATAAAGTAATGTGTCAAATAATCCTACTCTGGCAGGGAAATGGTAGAGAGGAACTAATAGGTTTATTTTCTATTTTTAACTTCCTTGCCTACTACAGCCTCACATTTTGGCCAAAACCCTTTCTTACACTTCCTTCAGAACACATCAACAGGTTAAATCAGCTACTGAGGGTGCTCTTGAATTACATCATATTCCCCTTCATTCCCAGACACTTAACTTATCCATAGCCCCTTCTGCCATTCAATAGGCCATTCAGCCCTCGACTCTCCACTCAAAATGTCAGCAAGGTCCAGCTAATGTAATTTGTGCTATCTGCTTATGTGACCTAGATATCTGTCCATTAGGAAGTGGATGGAGACTCACCAGCTCATTTCATTCAGGCCATTGAACAGCTTGTTGGTCATGACCTATTGGGAGTGGATTTGCACAGGCAATCTACATCTGAATGCTCCGTATTCTCTGAGTCACACCTCCAACCCTACAGCGAGCAATGTCTGGCCCAGGAGTGTGATTTTGTTAACAGACCATCTTAGAATAGCAACATGAGCCAAATGACCTCATAATTCCATCTCTACCTGCTGATGTAATAATATATCAGCTGAGAATTAAGAAAATGTCACTAAGATTTGGAACCCTATTTAGGGCCGAACCCATTAGGAAGCAGGACAAGGACAAATACTAACCACTGAGTTTAGGAAGTGCCTCACCAGCAATGAAGGGTGTGTTCCTTTTAATAAACTCAGAACAGTTACTGAACACTCTAAGTCATACCGGTCAATGGAATTTGAGTAAAACCATGCAAATGGTCCTTTTCTTCTAATTCTGATATGCTGGAGGCCCTCCTCTTCTTCCTACTTTATCTTATTCTTTCGGAGAAGGGTTGCCTTTCCTTCTTCTGGACTAGAAACAAGAGCTAATGTCCGAGGCACTCATACTATGTCATTTCCTTTTCTTGAAACAATTGGGTCTTTGATCCAGTTATGTGAGCAAAAATCTGCTGCTGTTCTCACTGCTATTTCGGAAAGCCTTCAGTATAACTATATATATATATATATATATATATATATATATATATATATATATATATAATGCAACTAACAATGCTTACTGCAGAGGCAAGTCATTAATTCCTGCCTCTGACTAAATCTCTATCCTAAGGTTAGGTAATTTCCTACCATAAATCTCTACTTTTAAACAGACCCTTCCTAGTACCAAGAAGAAAAGGAGTACTTGTGGCACCTTAGAGACTAACAAATTTATTAGAGCATAAGCTTTCGTGAGCTACAGCTCACTTCATCGGATGCATCCTATGAAGTGAGCTGTAGCTCACGAAAGCTTATGCTCTAATAAATTTGTTAGTCTCTAAGGTGCCACAAGTACTCCTTTTCTTTTTGCGAATACAGACTAACATGGCTGCTACTCTGATTTATAGTACCAGACTCCTCTTGGCGGGATTTGATTCTAAGGAAATACCTGGGAATAAATGAATACCTTGTTGGGATCCTCATCCTTGTCAGAGATGACAGTTGACTAAAAATATATTTTTCTGCCTTTTCTCACTTTCTCCTTTTTCGGTTAAAAAAACACCCCTTCAAAGTAAACTGTGCAACATGCAGGGCTAGGAATGCATTTCATTATCGCAAGGTTAGCAGCCATGGAAGCACTGCATTTCCCCCGCACGTGCCTAACTTTCCAGAAACCTAAACCATCGCTACACTCTTTGCCTATTTTTAAGCTTCCATTTGGTCAGTTTTCATATACAGATCACGTATAAGCAGGAAGACCTAACTGCCTGGAATCAACAACAAAAAAAAAAAAGTGCCAATTGGGTGTCATTTCTCCATAAAGCTCCATTTGGCCTAAATTGGTTTCCAATTAAATCAGTGGGAAAACTTGGTTTGACTTCAATTCAATAGGAGCAAAGTTTGACTAGTGTTTTTGAAAATCCCACTGTGAGTGTTTGGCAGAGGCACAGACAGCTGCAGCGGCACAGGAGCTAGCAAACAGAGCTGTAAACAGGGGAGTTTGAGTGGGAGTTCTGTTGGAGGAGAAGGTAGTTGTACTTGGTTTTGTATTTTTAGTATTTGTGTGGGTGTGTGTAGGGGCTTTGTGCTGGGAGAGCAGCTGAGCTCTGCTTAGGGCGTGGGGCTTCTGACTAGAGGGCCTATAAAGGTAGCCAGCCAGTCAGGCAGCGGCACAGGAGCTAGCAAACAGAGCTGTAAACAGGGGAGTTTGAGTGGGAGTTTGTATTGTGGTGCTTGTTTGGGGTTTGCTTTTGCTGGGGGGGTGGTCTTTTTGGTGTGACTTGTGTTTCCCAGATTAACAGGACTTAGGTGGGAAGGCGATGGCAGATACGGGGGCAGCTGTGGGAGTGACTCCTGTAGTGGAAGACACATTGAGGATGACTGGATGTGGAAGCTGTGATATGTACATGATCCTGGAGAGGGGACCCAGTAAGAGTTTTTTCTGCATGAAATGCCGTCTGATAGAGCTGATGGAGGAAAAGATCCGAGGTTTGGAGATGCAGGTGGAAAGTCTTGTTGAGTTTAGGAAGGGGTTTGAGCAGATGATGGAGCAAAGATATGAGGTATCTGAAGGGAAAAGCTCAGACTTATAGATGGAAGCAGGGCTGGGGAATTTTGAGGGGAGACTGGGTGAGGAAAGTGGTCAGTGGAAGCATGTGACTAAAAACCAGGCAGAGGAAAAGACGGGCTAGTGAAGGAGAAATAGAGCTTAGGAACAGGTTTGCAGAGTTGGAAAATGAAGAAGGGGCTCAGCAGGTACTTGTTGAAGGTGGAAGGGTAAGGAAGAAGAGAAGAGAGGCTATTCCTATAGGAAAAGCAGAAGAATCAAGGGAGACTACACCAAATATGAGCCCCAGGAGGATACAGGATGGGTTGAAGAGGATTATAAGGGAAAATAGGAATGGAAAGAACTTGCAACCAGAGGGAATAGGGGAGAGACTGGAGAATAGCACTGTCACCAGGAAAAGGCAGGTCTATGTGATAGGGGACTCTTTATTGAGAAGAATAGGCAGGCCTGTAACTAGAGCTGATCCAGAGAATAGAAGGGTGTGCTGTCTTCCAGGTGCTAAGATACAGGATGTAGACCTGAGGTTGAAAAGGATCCTAAAGGGAGCGGGAAAGAATCCCCTAATTATCCTTCATGTGGGAACAAATGATACGGCTAGATTCTCGCTGGAAAGTGTTAAGGGAGACTATGCTAGGATGGGGAAGACGCTTAAGGAAATTGAGGCTCAGGTGATCTTTAGTGGGATCCTGCCTGTTCCTAGAGAAGGGCAACAAAGGTGTGACAAGATTTTGACTGTCAACAGATGGTTTAGGCAGTGGTGCTATAAGGAGGGCTTTGGAATGTATGGCCACTGGGAGGCATTCATGGACAGAGGACAGTTCTCTCGGGATGGACTTCATCTGAGTAGGGAAGGAAATAGACTTCTAGGATGGAGGCTGGCACAACTGATAAAGAGAGCTTTAAACTAGGAATTAGGGGGAGATGGTTGGGAGATGTCCAGGTAATCTCCACGCCAGATTTTAGCATTGAGAGGGAAGAAGACAAAGTAAGAAAGGATACAGCCGTGGGTAGGAGAATGTATATAAGGAGAGAGGGCGGTGTGGATACTAGTCTAATAGGTTCTACTGGCTGTAGAATGACTGTGCGTAATAGGGTACAAAATGTGAGCGAGGCCAAACAGCAAAAATTAAGATGTTTGTACACCAATGCGAGGAGCCTAGGTAACAAAATGGAGGAACTAGAGCTACTGGTGCAGGAAGTGAAACCAGATATTATAGGGATAACAGAAACATGGTGGAATAGTAGTCATGACTGGACTACAGGTATTGAAGGGTATGTGCTCTTTAGGAAAGACAGAAACAAAGGTAAAGGTGGTGGAGTAGCATTGTATATCAATGATGAGGTAGAATGTAAAGAAATAAGAAGCGATGCAATGGATAAGACAGAGTCTGTCTGGGCAAAAATTACATTGGGGAAGATAACTAGTAAAGCCTCTCCTACGATAGTGCTTGGGGTGTGCTATAGACCTCCGGGATCTAATCTGGATATGGATAGAGCCCTTTTTAATGTTTTTAATAAAATAAATACTAATGGAAACTGCGTGATCATGGGAGACTTTAACTTCCCAGATATAGACTGGAGGACCAGTGCTAGTAATAATAATAGGGCTCAGATTTTCCTAGATGCATTAGCTGATGGATTCCTTCATCAAGTAGTTGCTGAACCGACTAGAGGGGATGGCATTTTAGATATAATTTTGGTGAGTAGCGAGGACCTCATAGAAGAAATGGTTGTAGGGGACAATCTTGGCTCAAGTGATCATGAGCTAATTCAGTTCAAACTAAATGGAAGGATTAACAAAAATAAATCTGCAACTAGAGTTTTTGATTTCAAAAGGGCTGACTTTCAAAAATTAAGGAAATTAGTTAGGGAAGTGGATTGGACTGAAGAACTTATGGATCTAAAGGTAGAGGAGGCCTGGGATTACTTTAAATCAAAGCTGCAGAAGCTATCGGAAGCCTGTATCCCAAGAAAGGGGAAAAATTCATAGGAAGGAGTTGTAGACCAAGCTGGATGAGCAAGCATCTTAGAGAGGTGATTAAGAAGAAGCAGAAAGCATACAGGGAGTGGAAGATGGGAGGGATCAGCAAGGAAAGCTACCTAATTGAGGTCAGAACATGTAGGGATAAAGTGAGACAGGCTAAAAGTCGAGTAGAGTTGGACCTTGCAAAGAGAATTAAAACCAATAGTAAAAGGTTCTATAGCCATATAAATAAGAAGAAAACTAAGAAAGAAGAAGTGGGGCCGCTAAACACTGAGGATGGAGTGGACGTTAAAGATAATCTAGGCATGGCCCAATATCTAAACAAATACTTTGCCTCAGTCTTTAATAAGGCTAAAGAGGATTTTAGGGATAATGGTAGCATGACAAATGGGAATGAGGATATGGAGGTAGATATTACCATATCTGAGGTAGAAGCAAAACTCAAACAGCTTAATGGGACTAAATCGGGGGGCCCAGATAATCTTCATCCAAGAGTATTAAAGGAATTGGCACCTGAAATTGCAAGCCCATTAGCAAGAATTTTTAATGAATCTGTAAACTCAGGAGTAGTACCGAATGATTGGAGAATTGCTAATAAAGTGATCCAGGTAACTACAGGCCAGTTAGTTTGACATCTGTAGAATGCAAGGTCATGGAAAAAATTTTGAAGGAGAAATTAGTTAAGGACACTGAAGTCAATGGTAAATGGGACAAAATATAACATGGTTTTACAAAAGGTAGATCGTGCCAAACCAACCTAATCTCCTTTTTTGAAAAAGTAACAGATTTTTTTAGATAAAGGAAATGCAGTGGATCTAATTTACCTAGATTTCAGTAAGGCATTTGATACCGTGCCACATGGGGAATTATTAGTTAAATTGGAGAAGATGAGGATCAATATGAACATCAAAAGGTGGATAAGGAATTGGTTAAAGGGGAGACTGCAACGGGGCCTACTGAAAGGAGAACTGTCAGGTTGGAGGGAGGTTACCAGTGGAGTTCCTCAGGGATCGGTTTTGGGACCAATCTTATTTAACCTTTTTATTACTGACCTTGGCACAAAAAGTGGGAGTGTGCTAATAAAGTTTGCAGATGATACAAAGCTGGGAGGTATTGCCAATTCAGAGAAGGATCGGATATTATACAGGAAGATCTGGATGACCTTGTAAACTGGAGTAATAGTAATAGGATGAAATTTAATAGTGAGAAGTGTAAGGTTATGCATTTAGGGATTAATAACAAGAATTTTAGTTATAAGTTGGGGACGCATCAATTAGAAGTAACGGAAGAGGAGAAGGACCTTGGAGTATTGGTTGATCATAGGATGACTATGAGCTGCCAATGTGATATGGCTGTGGAAAAAAGCTAATGCGGTTTTGGGATGCATCAGGAGAGGCATTTCCAGTAGGGATAAGGAGGTTTTAGTACCATTATACAAGGCACTGGTGAGACCTCACCTAGAATACTGTGTGCAGTTCTGGTCTCTCATGTTTAAAAAGGATGAATTCAAACTGGAGCAGGTACAGAGAAGGGCTACTAGGATGATCCGAGGAATGGAAAACTTGTCTTATGAAAGGAGACTTAAGGAGCTTGGCTTGTTTAGCCTAACTAAAAGAAGGTTGAGGGGAGATATGATTGCTCTCTATAAATATATCAGAGGGATAAATACAGGAGAGGGAGAGGAATTATTTCAGCTCAGCACCAATGTGGACACAAGAACAAATGGGTATAAACTGGCCACCAGGACATTTAGATGTGAAATTAGACAAAGGTTTCTAACCATCAGAGGAGTGAAGTTTTGGAATAGCCTTCCAAGGGAAGCAATGGGGGCAAAAGATCTATCTGGTTTTAAGATTCTACTCGATAAGTTTATGGAGGAGATGGTATGATGGGATAATGGGATTTTGGTAAGTAATTGATCTTTAAATATTCAGGGTAAATAGGACTAGTCCCCTGAGATGGGATATTAGATGAATGGGATCTGAGTTACTATAGAAAATTCTTTCCTGGGTATCTGGCTGGTGAATCTTGCCCATATGCTCAGGGTTTAGCTGATCACCATATTTGGGGTCGGGAAGGAATTTTCCTCCAGGGCAGATTGGAGAGGCCCTGGAGGTTTTTCGCCTTCCTCTGTAGCATGGGGCATGGGTGACTTGAGGGAGGCTTCTCTGCTCCTTGAAGTCTTTAAACCATGATTTAAGGACTTCAATAGCTCAGACATAGGTGAGGTTTTTTTGTAGGAGTGGGTGGGTGAGATTCTGTGGCCTGCGCTGTGCAGGAGGTCGGACTAGATGATCAGAATGGTCCCTTCTGACCTTAGTATCTATGATTCTATGAATCCAAGTCACCATTTTTTGGAAACGACTGTTTGGGGTCTTACCCAAACACTGTTGCTTCCATCTGAAACATTCCTATCGGCGGCTGAGCTCCGAAATGTGAGAAGACTTGATACAAAAAGAGGAGATGAAAAAAATGACACTTGAATTGCTCAGGAGGCTTGTTCTGAAAGGGGACATTTCCAACTCACTCTGAATGAAGTGGCTTCGTAAGAGAGAGAACTCAACCATGGAAAAGGCAAAGCCATGCAAGTCTGTCCATGTTATTCAACTGACAACATGCCCTATAGTCAGATTTCAAGGGCTGCAGAAATATGGTGAGCCAGCTGCCAATGATGTTGAAAGGAATCACTCACTTACCCCCAAGCCAGAAACAAGACTGTTTGCTCTACCTCATGTGCTTGGGGGTTTCAAAAGCACTTAAGATTTGGCCTGCCTCTACTACCATTGACATCAATGGGAATTTTACCTAAATAGGCCAACACTGAGTGCTTTTGAAAAATCTCACCTTCCATGTAGATGAGCTTTCTCAGACATTTCCCAGAATGTATGTGGAGGAAAGAATGGTGCAATCCACCACACTGTTTGTATTAAGTGGGGTTGGACTGAATGCATCTGGTGATCACTACTGTACTATGGAAGCTTTGACCCTCATATCACAATGTAGCACTTCTTTGTTATTACCAACTGGCAAAATATTACATTAAAATAGGCTGAGGGGAGGGGGAAGAAAGAAACCTTGTTTTAGTGGTTAAGCGACCATGTGCTTCAATTGTAAGCATTCTGAGGCAGGGACCATCTTTCTGTTCTGTGTTTGTCCAGCACCTGGCATAATGGGGTCTTAGGCACTATTGCAATACAGTCATGACAACTGACTGTTGTTCAGCCTACAAGGTCAGTCACAGTAGTTTTTTTTTTTAATTCCAGATGCACAGTAATACTGTGTTAGGAAAGAGGAAGGTAATTTTGTGCTTTTCAGGAGAGCCTGATCCTGTTCTCATTGGGATATTTGACACAGAGTTCTGTATGGGCAAGAGCACATCCATGGCACACAAAATCAGTGCACCCTGTGCACTTGCTCTTTGCATTATTAGAACCACATAAAGGACCCAAGTAGCTGGATTTCCTCAACTATTGTGTGGAAAAAAATAATTTAATTTAAAGTACCGTATTCAAATATATTTTCATCATACAGGCTTCAGACAAGACAGCTTGCCATGATGTTCATTGCTCTTACACATCAATTCTTGTTTGGCAAATCTCTATGGAACCGCCTATCTGCTGTAAGAAGGAGTAACAATTAAATGAGTTACATTCTTCTCATTAAGTCAGTACAGAAGCAGTGCCTTGACATGGTCTTAGCAGATACTATGTTGTTGAACGTGCTGCCTTTCAGATCTGATGTATAACTGAGGCCCTCACCACTTGTGGTCATGAAAGTTCCCAATGAAGTTTGATAAAGAGTAAAAGTGTTAACAGTGTTCTGGACAAGCTCCTAAATGAGTAATTACTATCAGTCTTCCAAGATTCCCTGCAATTTCACATGGAAAAAACACTAACTCCCTTCCCTAATGTGTTGTGCAGCAATACTACATGCTGCTAAAGAGATGTCAAGTTTCATTCAAGCGTTGGCTGCATTTCAGCTCTGAGTAAAGGGATCCCTGTATGTAGCTTGTATATTGGTTTCCTTTAAACACTTTGGGATCCTTCTGGATACAAGAGTCACTGTAGAAATGCAAGATAATCATCACAGTGACCATTGCTATTACTTTTCTACAGAAATCAGTGAATATTTGTTGTATTCAGCAAAATAGCGCCTAGGACCCAGGGGAACAAAACTACTGAACACAATTACAAATGGTTTAATTTTCATTTACAATGAGGCCGCTTTGCAACGTTTTGGTGTCGCCAAGTGGGGTAAAGGGGACAAAAGAGTCTTTAACATGATGCCCAAATTTTCTCTCATTTTCTCTTTCTCTCAAAGCTGTTTTCCTTTTCCTCTTCCCAATTTTCTCATCTCCCTTGCCTCCCTCTTCGTTGCTTTCTCTGTCATCAATGCACGGACTCAAAGTTTCAGACTATTAGCATATTTGGTATAGAAACAGAATCCCATATTATTCCTGAGTAGAGGCAATGAATTCACCTGGCTTTCCCTGTAACTTTTAGCTTAGCTGAGCCTACATCTGTTACATATAAGGAGCTTAAAGTCTCAAGGTTACCACTGTCTTTTGGAGCATATTCACATCCCTTGATTTTGCTGATGTAATGGACAGAGGTTTTTACATTTCCCAGAATCTGGACATTTTCTCAGTGATGTGTTTTTCAAGTTTGTTTGGTGTCATTGAAATCTGCACTCTGAATAGTCCAGTTCTTCCTCTAACAGTCTGGAAAAGTAAGAACAACACAATACAGCCTCAGCCAGATATAAGCAGATTCTGTTTTAATTGGAAACATAAATCTATTCCAGGATTTACCTGAAATGTTTTAGCTAATAGCAACTTCAGTAGTGTCAGCTAGTTAGATGATCTATACCCACTTAAAATTAACTCAAGCTACATTTTTAAATCAACAGATGAAATGCCCAGTTATGTTATTTAAGAGAGAGCCTATGGACCTGAGTTTGAATTCAGATCCCTGTCCCCCGATCTGCGGGTTTGATTCAGGGCCATCTCTACTTTTGAGGGCCAGTTTATAATTCTAGGAAGCAAGTGCCAGATAGATTATTATCTAGCAGTCATTGACAAAGGGCTTCAAAGCGTGAGGATCATATTTACTTTACAGGATTTGGGAGCAAATTGAGGGATTTTAGAACGGTATTATCACTGGTTTTGGTAGGGCATAGGTATAATTTTAATTAACATGATGGTAAAAAGGCTGAAAGCTAACAGAAGCTTGTCTGCACTATTGTTTATTTCAATGTTAACATTAGTTCAGCAGGACCATTGCTAGCACTGATGGGTAATTTTCCCTAAATTTCCCTAATATAGATAAAGTGAGTGTAAATTTAATTTAAGCCAAGATTAAGACCCTGTTACACTGGCACAGTGGTATAAAGGAGCTGTAATATAAATTAGAATCAGGGCCAAAAACTCTAAGTCCCTTTTATCATGCCAGAGAGGAGTAAAGTGCCCTTAGTGTAAATGGTCCTTTGTATATGAACATATTTTTATTTCTTTACCACATCAAACTATTATCATTTAACTCAACTTGGTACAAAAAGAACATACTTTTTGAAACAAATTTTCTCTTCACAGTATTATTTAGGAAGGTTTCACATTATGTATAATAAAACAATAAAGGATCATTTAGAAAAAGCAATGGGAATGCAACCTGTCATTTGGGATTGCCTCTCAAATTACATCTATTTGATTTGACTTTCTGCCCAGGTTTCAGTGGAAACTTTTCTTTTTTTCCATTTAACGAGCAAATCTCATTCATTGAAAACAACTCAGACTAAAAGGGTGCTCTCTCTGTCTCACTCATATTCTTTCTTTTCATCCAGCCGTGTTTTTATCATTTAATTGTTTTCCCTTCCGGAAATCGGTTACTACAAATACTGTTTTAAAAAACAGGCAGTTGTCAATGGAAGTACATTACCTGTCAGCAATTTTTTGGAAAGCTGGAAATTTTAATGAAATCCAAAGCAGCTGTAAGAAGTACAGTACACACTGTACTTACATTATAGTCTGTCCACTACAATAAATGCCATCATCAGGAAATAGGGCTGGTCCATTGGAAACAGCCCTGGTATATGTGCCTCATTGAAGAAATAAAGACATTCTATTTCAGTTTAAGAACACGCTACATATTTAAGTTAATCATAGCAGATTTCAGCTGTGTGCTTTTGTCTCTCTCTTATACAGACTCAAACATGGGATTTTAGGAGTAGCTTCAGGATGGGATTTTCAAAGGGGCCTCAGGTACCCAAATGCCATTGAAATTCAGCAAGAGTTGAGTGCGTAACCTCCTTAGACTGCTTTTATAATCCCAGACTGTGGGCAAAAAAATTTTAAGCACTGAAGTGATTTAGGAGTCTGAATCCCATTTTCAAAAGTGACTCGGGTATTTAGGAGCCTAAATCTCATTGACAGTCAGTGGGACTAAACACCTAAGGGCCAGGTTTTTAAAGATATTGAGGTGCCTAATAATGAAGATAGGAACCCTAGTGATATTTTCAAAAGCAGCCTAAATATCTTTTAAAATCTGGCCCTAACTCACTTTTGAAAATAAAACTTAGGCTCTCTGGTTACTGAAGCACTTTTGAAAATATTACCTTAAGTCTTCTGCATGAGCACTGTCTGTCTGTCTGTGTGTGAAGGCATGCACTGAAGTCAAAGGAAGTTAACTATGTGCTTAAAGTTAATCATGTGCTTAAGTGCCTGCTGAGTAGGGTCTACATTTATAAATAGGGCATGCAATTTAAAAACAAATATATATATATATATATATTTTCCTTGCTTAATTGCTTAAAAAAATAAAGATACTGCTAGAAAGTAGCTCAATTCCACCCTTTCATCCCTATCCAACAAAAATAATGAAAGCAGAACAAAGTTCTCTTGCAATACATTTCTTTGCTCTTGCGTTTCTTTGTGTGCTCTTAAAATGCATTATGCTAAGACTTCCTGTAATTACATGGCAGCCCATGTAATAGCCAAAGGAGAGGAAAAAGAGAATGCAAACATCATAGAGGGATGAATACATTTAAATCCATTATTAAGGCTTTTAAAAGGCCAATGTGTAAATAGATCCTCAGATAAACAAACTCTGTTTGCATAACTCAAATAAAACCTCACTAAGAATAGAGCCCCGGTGGTACTTTTTTTCTTCTTGCTTGCATGTGAAGTTCTATTCAAGCCATCAATAGCCTGAAAATCTGACACTATGGCACTGCACCAATTTCAAGTGTACAAAACAAGCCCCCAGCCAGTGTAAGTAAGTGCCTAAAACAGCACCGGCAATATTACATTTCCAGGTATGTTTTTTTTTCCTTTTTGTTCTCTCCCCTGCAATGGGATTGAATTTTTAGCACATTGGGGACCAATTAAAATATTAGTTGCTGCACTGGTAAAAGAATCAATAACATTGAGCACCTTCCCTTCATCAGATGAATAATAAACCACCACCACCCTGAAATTAGTCTATTGGGATAATTGGAGTAAATTTAGTTCAGTGGCCAGTGGACTTTGAGCTTTGAACTAGCCATCTGCAGATGGAAAGAGAATATGATGTGGAGGAAAGCAAAGTAGCTGAATGGCATTCATCCAAAAGTCATCATAGGCTCAGAGTCCAATATTAATAATACTATGTAGCATCAGAGCTGCTTGCCCCTTCAGTGAGGGGATTCAGAGTCTTCAGTGAGACTACCAGGTACGGAGTTCCACCACCAACCCAGCAATACCATCTACTATACTGTAAGAGAAGGAAATGGATCAATACTCTTTACCGTTTGTTGTATGCATGTGTGGAAGGAGCACTGGAGGAGCAATTATTGATGTCCATCATATTAGATATTAGGCCATTAGCAAAGGGCCCATTGACGACAATGGGAGTCTTTCTATTAACTTCACTGGGCTTCACATAAGGCCCTAAAGCTTCTGCCCAGCAATGCACTTACTCTCAGGCTTAACTTAAAGCAAATAAGTCATTCTCACTGACTTCCAATGGCAGCTACTCACACGTTTAAAGTTAAGCATGTATGTCCAAGTGCTTTTGCTGGCTTCGAGTCCACACTGAGGAAAAAACCTGCAGCACCAAGTGTCAGAGCCCAGGTCGGATGATTGAGCCTCAGAGGCTCAGGCTGTAGGTTTACACCAGATACATGGTTTCCATCAGCAGCACCCCCCACTATAAAAACTGTTCCAGCACGCCGGCTGGGCTCTGAGACTCTCCACTCATGGGGTCTCAAAGCCCACACTCCTGCCCAAGGCCGAACGTCTACACTACAGTTTTACAGCCCTGCAGCCTGAGGCCCACAAGCCTGAGTTAACCGACCCGGCCCAGCCACAGCCATGCTGAAGGTCTTTTATCGCCTTCTAGACATACCCTAAGAGCCCCGTCTTGCAAAGCGCCTAACACCCTCAGTCCCCACTGATTTCGAAATGAGTTGAGCCCACATAGCACCTCTCTGGAGACACTCTTGGGATGAGGCCCTAACTAAGTCCCAGATGCAGCAGATATAAGTGGTAATGTTAACATAGCTGTCAGGAAACCATAAAGATCTAAACTAAATCCTATTGCCTAGTGCCAATCCACCTATGGTAACCATTTGGAATGAAAAGATACAATGCCCCTAGGTCAGTGGTTCCTAAACTTGTTCCACCGCTTGTGCAGGAAAAGCCCCTGCCGAGCCGGGCCGGTTTGTTTACCTGCTGTGTCCACAGGTTCGGCCAATCGCAGCTCCCAGTGGCCGCGGTTCGCTGCTCCAGGCCAATGGGAGCTGCTGGAAGCAGCGCAGGCCAACGGATGTACTGACCTAGGTAGATGTATTGCACTGGTTACCTTACAGTATCCTCAATCCCTATTTAGGAATTTCACTAGAAGGGTGGTGAAGCACTGGAATGGGTTACCTAGGGAGGTGGTGGAATCTCCATCCTTACAGGTTTTTGAGGCCTGGCTTGACAAAGCCCTGGCTGGGATGATTTAGTTGGGGTAGGTCCTGCTTTGAGCAGGATTTGGAATAGATGATATGCTGAGGTCTCTTCCAACCCTGATATTCTATGATTCTATGAATACAGTACAAAAATCAATCCTGTTCCTAAATCTCTGGCATTTCATGTAAAATCAAGGAAAGAAAGAAATCTTAAAGGCAGTTAATGTTCTTCTGGGTCATCATCAGCCTTTAGAAAACAAAAGGAACTTACATAGCCATTACAAAATGCTGCCAAGTGGCAAAATGTGCTATCCCATCTTTGAAAGTAATTGACTTTCGCCAGCGTTTTAGTGCCAATTGCTGACAGAGCATAGGAATAAGAGCAGAGAAAGAGTTTTTGGATCAAGATGAAGTGATCTACCAAATGTAGAAAAATGAAGACTGGAAGGGAATTTTCACTGCTTTGCAACGAGCGCACCTTTTTGCTCACTAACAATCCAGTGCTCCGTGCCACAGTGCTGTTTCATATCAAGATTTCAAAAATCATTATAAATTGCGTAGGTATTGGAGGTGCAACAGATTACATTTCCTTTGTAGTACTTAGGCCATGGAAAATATTGCAAAATGTCCTGTGTCATGGGAGGCTCAACTGACCCCACTGGCCAGGCTTGTCTGGCGGTGTTTTAGCAAGCCTGACCCATTAAATTCTCCCCTTCGTTATTTCACAACAAACCCTTTTTTTTAACATGAGACATTGGACTGTCTAACACTCAGTTCAGGCAAAGGAGAAAATTCCATGACATCATCTGCAGGTGGGACGGGGAGAGGTATCTTCACTGTCAAGTTTTCACTTGATTAGCTCTTACCAGGAAAATAAATTAAAAAAATAGACCACTGGCCCCCAGCCCAACAGCAGCAGCACTTCAGATGGATGGCTACTCCAGCAGATGAGCAGCCTTTAGAAAAGGAAGCCAAAGAAACTTTTTTCTTTAAAGAGAACATTTTTAAAAAATCTTTAAATCTTGGATTATTTTCAATCGCAGAACAATATTTAAAGCACAAGGCTGCTTTTCTTTTTGTTTCTTTTCTTTTTAACCTCATCAACAATTCCAAACAGAGATTAGTTCTGGGCAAAGCCTGCCTTTGGTTCAGATTAGCAGAGAGAAATTGGCATCTTCTTCCTACTAAATTAATCTTTTGAGATCAGTAAGACGTCAGTGGAGTTGCACTGATGCAGGTGGGAGAATCTGGCCTCTCATTAGAATAGGCTTTCTGTTCAGACATCTGACACTTTCATGTCTGGTCACAAGTGGACATAACATCCTACTAAAATAGCTAATCTTGCAATATTTCAGCATATTCAAAGCCAGCCAGACCTTTAAGAATGATCGCAGTTCTAAAAAGGAGTAAACGGAGAGGTATTTACTTCTCCCAAACAAGTTTGCTCAAGCAATGACAAGTAGAACTCTCTGGCACCACCATTCTAGAGTATATTTCAGGACATTCATCAAATGATATCATATAATGATAAGCTACTAAACATAAGGCCTGATTCTGCCCTTTTCGAAGTCAAAGGCAAATTCATTAGGGCCCATACTTCAAACAGCCTGTATATATCTCCACTCATTTAAGAGGCCTTCTGCTGGCTTTCTGAATGGGGTGATTTCACCCCAAGTGAAGGTGGAGGCAACGTTTTAGAAAATTAAAGGTTCTTTTCACTCAGCAAAGCAATGGGGGAAAATGTGAATGGTATTGTAGGAAAAGCATCTGGTTTATAATTCTAAATTCATGTAGGTCAAGGTTACAGGATACAAAGTTCAAAGTGAGATTAAAATTGTTATTAGAGGCTTAAAATGTATGGAGAAAAACATTTCACACTCCTGAGTCTTCCAAATGTTTTTCAAAAGGGGGAGGAGAGAGAGGAATTGATTTAGAGCCTTGAAGAAACCCACTTTTAATTCCACAAGTTATAGATACATAAATCATTCAACTAATATCATGCTGGCCACAAAGGCTAATATATCCTATAACACCAGTAACTGAAAAGGGGCTTCTCTTGTTCAGCCATCCATAATTCATTATAATTGGGAGTAAAGTGGCTGCTTAGATCATTTTAATTTATCCACAATTGGCAATTGTATTCCTTGAAAAGAAAAAAAATTAGAATGATATGGAAACCATCTGGTAACAACATTTCTTTACCAGCCTGGTAACAACTTGATGTGAATGGATATTGTTCTGAAAGTTGGAAGACTGAGAGTTACTTATTTTAGTTAGTTAGTCTGTACCCAATCCTGCAAACACCTGCCCACATGCCAGCAGATCAGATGTGGGACAATCTGTCAGAGTCTATGTGGGCTAATCTCATGTAGGGGTGGATCTGTCCCATTGGTTTAATCCAAACGTAGCGCAAACAAGGCCTGTTAAAATGCACACACACAGCCCGCTCTGCCATTTCATCTTCTTCCTGATGCCCAACAATCCAGCTAGCCCACCCAAGAATGTGAAGAATACACTATAAAAAGAGATGGGATTGAATCAAAACTTCTGATTCAAACAGCCTTGAACTGTAGGGAAGTTTTGCTCTAGAGCTAAACTTTGCATCAGGCCTCCGTGTCTACAATGAGCTAAACAAAACCATTATTATTGCTGCTAAGATTGATTCCTCTTTGCAGAAGGGGTCATCTGTTCGGGTTTTGTACAGCGCCTAGCACAATGAAGTCCTGATCCATGATGGGGGCTTTGAGGGGCTACCACAAGACAATACAAGTGTTATGATTATTTCATTACTGCCTAGAGGTACAATCCAGATCAGGGCCTCATTGTGCTAGGTACAGTAAAAACACATAGTAAGAGCAAGTGGCTGCCCTGTAGAGCTAACTATCTAAATAGACAGGATAGACCAAGGAAGGGAGAGAAGTAGTACTATTATGCCCATTTTACAGAAAGGGAACTGAGAAATTCCTGCATCTGACCCCCACTCAGCACCTGGGGGAAATTAGAGCTAATCCTGATCTGACCCATGTGACATTGGCCCAGCTCACATGTGTGAGGCCTTATCCTTTCTGTACTAATTACCATGCAACAAAGCTTGGCCAGTTCAGGAGTGGAGGTGGCTTTCCTAGCTGTCTTCAGCAAGTCAGCTTTTAAAATGACCCTTTGATTAATTCCTAGTGGATGGAAACTGAGAAACTCTCCTTTCCCTTCTCTGCCCCACTTCCTTTCGTTTGTCTTCATTCCCATTTCTATACTTTTCTGTTCTTTTGTCTTTTTCGGTTCTCTTATTTTTTGTAAACAAACAAAAGAAAAAGAATAACATCTAAATCAAAAAGAAAATAAAAGCGGGGAGGGAGGGGGGGAAGTAATCCCTTAGCATTAGGATGACCAGACAGCAAATGTGAAAAATCGGGACAGGGGTCGGGGGTAATAGGAGCCTATATAAGAAAAAGACCCCAAAATCAGGACTGTCCCTATAAAATCAGGATATCTGATCACCCTACTAAGTGTACATCTGCACTGCAGTAAAAAAACCTGTGCCACTGAGTCTGTGAGCTTGCAGGGCTAAAAATTGCAGTGAAGACGTTTGGGTTTGGACTCAGGCTGGAGCCTGGGCTCCGAGACCCAGCTCCCTCACAGGATTTCAGAGCCCAGGCTTCAGCTGGAGCCCAAATGTTTGCACTGTCATTTTTAGCCCCCAGAGACTGAGCCTCACGAGCCCATCAGATGACCTGGGCCTGCTGCGGGTCTCATATCACAGTGTAGATGCACATTCAACAAGTGCTGTGGTTTGTACGTTTTGTTTTGTTTTTGTGTACCTTACACTTCCTGTCTCTGGCCAGAACAGAAACCGGAAATGCAGGAATACTGCAGATGGGGCTGTTCTTGGCATATTTCTGGCTATGGCTGAAAGAAGAGGTGACAGAAATCTCCAGGGAGAGACTGCTCTGGTGAGTTCTCCAACCCAGTTTTGCAGATTCAGGCAATTCAGAGAGTTTGGCTGCTCTTTGAGGAAGCATGTGAACTTGGGAGTGTTTGTGTGAAACTAAACTCTAACTCGGAACCTTTTTGAGCGCTGCCTGTCAATAATTCTTACATCAAATGTGCATCCCCACATCAAAGCACAAGCCAGCTGCTGACTTCCTACTAAGCAAAACAAGGGAAAACAGATTTTTGGTGTGTGCTGTTTATTTTAACATGTTTTTTTAGCATTTGATTGATTTTCTAAAACGAACCTGAAGGAGATGGCTTGCTTTATCAGGAAATGAGAATAAATATACCCTAGCAAGTTAAGACTAAGCAGGCACACAGCACGACAGTTACTTCCTCAGTCTGGGGGCTAGCAACTGAGGGCAGAATTCAGGCCATAGGTTATGACTGAGAGTTTAGGAAGTGCTTAGTGATTTTGGCACCTCCTTTGTTGAGTGCTCAACTTGAGAAACCTTAAATGGATCTGATTTTCAGAGAACCGCTGCTCAGCATGTACTGGGAATCAGGCTGATATGTCATCTAAAACCAAGCGTTCAAAAACAGTCACCCAGAATCGCCAGCCACTCTTGAGAATCTTGGTCTACAGCTATCCTCTTCTCATTGTGAAAAGCTTCCGTGGATTTGCTTTCTCAGCATGTTTTAAACCCTACATTCAGCCTATGTTGAACAGTTTCCATTATGCCAACAAATCAATTATTTTAAGACAGTTCTTGGTTCATGAATCATTCACAGAAAATTTCCAATTTCGGCATATATATATATATATATATATATATATATATATATATATATATATACGTGATGGCCTAATTTGTTACAAACTATTGGAACTAATGAATGCTATCTATCCATCTATCTAGAGATAGGTAGGTAGATAGTATTCATTAGTTCCAATAGTTTGTAACAAATTAGGCCATCATGTGGCATTTAGCTTGATCCATGATTCAATCCTAACTGTTTGAAGCTACTAAACAGACAACAGGTTTCAGAGTAGCAGCCATGTTAGTCTGTATCTGCAAAGAGAAAAGGAGGACTTGTAAATTTGTTAGTGTCTAAGGTGCCACAAGTACTCCTTTTCTTTAAACAGACAATGACTGTTATTGCATGGGAAAAGTAACAAGATCAATTAAAAGGAACTGTTCAGACATGCATACTTTTTAGAAAACTGACTGAAATCAGTGAGTGCATTCAGCAAACCAGAAGCTTTATATCAGTTCCATTTAGACAAATATAGCAGTCTGGTTTTGCAGAATTGACCAGGTCTCGCCACATTCTGCTTCGTATTGCACTCTCTTTAGTCAATGCTCCTGATAATAATATCATGTTCTGTGCTTAAATTTCTGACTCTTCCAGTTTATCACTCAAATCTCTCTGAGCTTCATTAACATTGGGCCAAAAGAAATCTAATGAGGTTCAATAAGGATAAGTGCAGGGTCCTGCACTTAGGATGGAAGAATCCAATGCACCGCTACAGACTAGGGACCGAATGGCTCGGCAGCAGTTCTGCGGAAAGGACCTAGGGGTGACAGTGGACGAGAAGCTGGATATGAGTCAGCAGTGTGCCCTTGTTGCCAAGAAGGCCAATGGCATTTTGGGTTGTATAAGTAGGGGCATAGCGAGCAGATCGAGGGACGTGATCGTTCCCCTCTATTCGACACTGGTGAGGCCTCATCTGGAGTACTGTGTCCAGTTTTGGGCCCCACACTACAGGAAGGATGTGGATAAATTGGAAAGAGTACAACGAAGGGCAACAAAAATGATTAGGGGTCTAGAGCACATGACTTATGAGGAGAGGCTGAGGGAGCTGGGATTGTTTAGTCTGCAGAAGAGAAGAATGAGGGGGGATTTGATAGCTGCTTTCAACTACCTGAAAGGGGTTTCAAAGAGGATGGCTCTAGACTGTTCTCAATGGTAGCAGATGACAGAACGAGGAGTAATGGTCTCAAGTTGCAATGGGGGAGGTTTAGATTGGATATTAGGAAAAACTTTTTCACTAAGAGGGTGGTGAAACACTGGAATGCGTTACCTAGGGAGGTGGTAGAATCTCCTTCCTTAGAGGTTTTTAAGGTCAGGCTTGACAAAGCCCTGGCTGGGATGATTTAACTGGGACTTGGTCCTGCTTTGAGCAGGGGGTTGGACTAGATGACCTTCTGGGGTCCCTTCCAACCCTGATATTCTATGATTCTATGATTCTATGAACATGGGCAACAAAATTCTCTAAATTAGTTATATTAAGTGAAACAGTATCTCAAATGAATCAAATTTGATCTGAAGGACTGAATCACAGCAAAGATTATATCTAAAGGACTATTAGAAGAAAACACAGCTGACGCAGACTTTGAAGGAGATGAATTACCAGCCATTAGTACAGCCTCTCTGGAAGGAAGTGGATAGTGTTGTATGTTTAGAGAACTGCAATGAGAAGGAATGTTTCTTTAGCACACACTGGGCATGCAGTTCCTTTGCCCTGTACCTGAGATAGTTATGTACACCAGTGAAGAATGAATGCAAAGTGGGTGTAAAATGCTACCATTCTGATAAGAGAATACGGCCCTTTATGTTCACTGATGATTCTGGAGTTACATATTTTGGGGTTTGTATATACTATGCAGGCTCTGCTAATACAGATATACCAGCACAGCTATACTAGGAGAGCCCCCAAGTGTAAACACAACCTATGAACCATCTCTCTGGCCCAATGGCACCTTATAAATGCAAAAGAGTTGAAATAAAAATGTCCAGGGAGAGAGGAAAATGTTGAGAAATATTAAAATTCCTTCTGTGGGCAGTGCTGAGCTAAACCCAAGAAACCACTCGACCACTATACCCAGAATTAATAAATGGCAGAGTATCTTTGAGCTGTTGTCCTGTGCAGAGCCCATGGAGTCTCAACTAAAAAGGAAGATGAGGAGGCATACTATGACATCAGGAGTTAAAAACAGTGCCAGGTAAAATTTTAGCGCCATCAGGAATGTGAGGACATTAATTTCCGCCCCTAAGAACATTGTTTCTCAGGATATCTGAGTTCATTTTGTATGGGTCCCATTCCGCAGTGGCTTTATTTCTGGGACATTATAACCCTCTTTAGCTGCATGTTTGTTCCATTAGTTAAGAAAACTTTTGAAAGTACCCGTTAGCTTTTGGCTATTGCCACTGAATTATTCTCTGACATGCCATCCTGAAATACTGCTATTCCAGCCTTGGAGACCCTTGTACTGAAGTCTGGGAGACTAGAGTATTTCCTGGATCTTTTGTTTGGTAGGCGAAAGCTCATAGAAAAAAACGGTGCACAGAACTGAGGTGATGGTAAGTTGATTTCACTTTGATTTCATTTTCATTTCATCCTTTTCTCAGTGGATGACAGAGCCCGTACCATAACAGCAGAAACACCATAAGTCTCACTATATTTCTTTAACTTTCTGATACCATTGAAGCCCAAAGAGATGGCTTCCTTTAAAGATCCAGAAGGAGGATGAAAAACAAAACAAAAACAAAGACAGAGCTAACTGATAGACAGGGGCATTTTGGGTGGGGGGGGAATTGTCTGATCAGGCCCTGCCTGGCTGTTCAGAGAGAGTGGTGCACATTTGGCATGGAACTGATCCCAAAAATTAAGTCTCAGTCACATAATATTCCCCAAAATGGCCCCCCGTGCCAGAACCTTAGCATCTGGAATTGTTACAGTTTGAAGTCATTTAGGAAATTAAGAGTTCCAGAGAACTGCATTCCCATGCCCACTGTACCCATGTCATTCCCTGTTTTACAATAAACTGTTGAACCCATCATTGTGTGAAAACTGAATCACAATTCCTGTACGGACTGGAAGGAGACAAACATACAGGGAATTCGCTCAGTCTCTGAAGTCACTGGAATAGGCTGCACTAGCAGCGACTCAGAGAACTTGGCTGAGTCCATGAGTCAGTCCTTTCAGTACTTTGCAAAGGAGTCATTGTAATTTTACCTGTGAGTCCATCCCACAACCAGACGGACAGCTGCACCGCTTGCCTTACGGAGAGATTTTACACCCATCTATTTAAATGACACAAAAGACTGAGTGGGCACTTGGAGTTTGGTTCAAAGCAGGCTGATTTGAGGTTAGCATAAGCCAAAGGGAAACGTGTGCAGAAGGGAGGTAGGCCAGTGATTAAATCTCTAGCATGGGACACAGGTTCAGTTCTCCATTCTGTCACAAGCTTCCAGTGTCACCTTAGGCATGTGAGGTAGCCTCCCCGTCAGGGTGCTGGCACAATTTGTACAGTGGGGTTGTTAAGAGCCATTGAACCAAACTGTAAACCCCATATATAATGGAAAGCCCTTCAAGCCAGGGAGTGCAGCAGCACCCCATCACCTCTAGTTCCAGCACCTATACTCCCCGTGCTTCAGTTATTCACCTGTACAAAGGGATAAATAGCACTGCCCTACCTCACAGAGGGGTTGTGAGGATAAATACATTAAAGACTCAGAGACAATGGGAACAGAGGCCATAGAAATGCCTAAGGTAGCTAGAAAGGGTAACACTGATGGTTCTGTCATGGTTTTCAGCCTCACCTCTGTGGCGTTCTTTTTATGACAAGAGCTTGTATTTAATAGTTCCATTATTTGTATTTAAATATTGCATAGCACTGCTAGAGTCTGTTCCGACCCCTGCAGCCCAGAGGCCACTTCCCAACATGGAGAATTCCCTTGGCAGCCACACATCCCCCCCCTTATACAACACTAGCAACTGACCCAGAAAAGCCCAATTGGAGCATGGCCAGGCATTGTACACCTGAGCAGAATACGGCTTGCTGGGCTCTCTGCAAACTCTATGCCAGCTGCACTGGCTGGTGTGAGGAGAGAGGAAAGACCATGATCCTGCTTCTTCCTTGCCTCCTCCCGCCCACCCCCCAACACACACACATGCTTTGGGGTGACTCGTGATGCAGAGGATACTAGCAGGAAGCATTCCTGTGCTTAGGGATAAGATGCCAACCCCTGTACAGGAGACAGAAGAGAAGAGGCTGCCCATTCCTTGTGCACCCACACAAAAGCCAACAGCTCTCTGGCCCTAGGAGCAGCTGTAATTTAGGGATGGATAGGTTCATTGGGCATATGAAGCTAGTGTCTAGTTCTTTTTTCCCACATTTAGAGACTTGCATTCAAATCCAAACTTAGGACAAGGATAAAGCCAGCTTTAGGATTTTGGAAAAACAACAACGCATCTTCGCACAGCTCAGTTATTCATGGTGTGGGGTTTCTCCTCTCCTCCCACATCACTTGAAGTCTGTCTCCCTTACCCCCACCCCATTCTCCCCTGTTGTAAAGCAATGGGAGTATAGGGGACATAAGTTCCCCTCCATCCTTCAAGGTTTTGGTATCTTGGGGATGCCCCGCCTCAGTGCAGCTGCAGGTCTAATCTCCTGTCCACCCCATCCTCCCTGAAATCTTTTTATGTTGCAGCATCATAGCCTTCCATAGTCAAGGCATGCGGGTGGCAGCTAAGTCCCGTTAGAATGTGCTGCTCTTGCACCAGTTTGGACAGTGTTTCATGATCCCCAACAACCAGTTCAAATGAATGTGAATTTGCTGGCCTCCCAACTAGAACAGGGTGAATAGTTAGGGAGTGGCAGGGAAGGGGAAGAATGAGTTATTCCTGAACATGGTATTGAAGCACCATTTGATCCAGCCATACCTGTGCACTTCTTTGATTCACTTTGTGGGGCCAGATTTGCTTTACCTGAACATTTCCGGAAGAAATTTTTCTTACTGTGAATCTGGGTATTTGTGTACAAATTAAAGAATTCACGACAGAAGCTGCACATATGTAGTGAACTCTTCTGAAGAGAGAAAAAATGAATGCAAAATCTCCTACAAAGCCTATAAACCTGTTTACAGCTTGCTTTGTCCTGCAGGAGAAAACCCAGATTTTTGTTTTTAAATCTGGGAGTCTCAGCGCCATATCATTGCTTGTGCAAAAGATCCCTTGGTCTCTTTGTGATCCAGCCACTATAGGACAATAGCAGTCACTCCCGTAAACGCACAAAGCCAGAGTATCCCAGGGGTTGCATAAGGTTAAAGTTGGGGCAATTTGGATCCATGATACTGGTTGTGTTTGTGTAGCAAATATCAGAGCATTCATTTCTTTAATGACATGTACATTGAAAGGAGATTGATGGGATGGAATACATTCACCAGATACGAGGACAATAGAGATTTACACTACAGCTTTCTGATACCGAAAAGAAACTTCAGTTGTCAGTGTGATGGGGTTAAAAGCTCACTGAAAACAGAGAAGCAGAAGCAATCAGAATTGCAGGTGGGGCTAGGGAGGGATGCCACTTGAGAACCTGCCTGCTAAGGAAAATGAGAGGCTCAGCTGGGGACAATCTGAGAAAGCCCCACCTCCTTTAAGAGGGAATATAAAGCAGAGGGATGGCAGCAGAACACATGATGATTAAGGGACAGGACATGCCTTGTTTGTTCATATCCTGTTTATAAATTAACTGAACTTCCCTAGTGTGTGAACTCCATCCGAGGCATGCAATTTTTTTGGCCTAACAGCCACTGGAGACAGCATGAGAATTAAATACATTTCCTCTGAACAATGATCTTTATTTAAACAAGCTACTGGCCATGCCCTGCATTCAGGCCTTTGTGCAAATGCTGCCTCATACCTTTCTGTAAGATCTAGCCCAGGGGTCGGCAACCTTCGGCGCATGGCCTATCAGGACAATCAGCTGGCAGGCCATGAGACATTTTGTTTACATTGACTGTGTAGGCACGGCCCCCCACAGCTCCCAGTGGCCGCAGTTCACCATTCCTGGCCAGTGGGAGCTGCAGGAAGCGGTGCGGGCTGCAGGGACGTGCTGGCAGCCGCTTTCCGCCGGGAACAGTGAACTGTGGCCACTGGGAGTTGTGGGGGGCCGTGCCTGCAGATGCTTAATGTAAACAAAATGCCTCATGGCCCACTTGCCGATTACCCTAATGGGCTGTGTGCCGAAGCTTGCCGACCCCAGTCTAGCTTGAGGCACCTGCCTGAGTGAAATGAAATGGAGGGGAAACACCTGCACACTTAGGGCTGGATTTGCTATGTAAGCAGGGTCTGAATGAATGCTCTCTTGACAGCTAGCTGGGAGGAGGAGAGACTTTGGGTGTGTTTATGTAAATACAATTTGCTCCTGCTCTGCTTAGATATTTAGCAGATAGAGCGGTGTCAAGGTAATCTGGTGTTCAGTACAAATCATTTTAGTACTGAATGCAGGGGTAGTGAAATGCTGTTACCAAAATGTTGTAATTATTGTAGGAATACAGGGAAGCAGGCCTGTGTTTAACTTGAACCAAATGAGGGAGAGTCACCTTCAGCTGAAAGAAAAGGAGTACTTGTGGCACCTTAGAGACTAACAAATTTATTAGAGCATAAGCTTTCGTGAGCTACAGCTCACTTCATGAGCTGTAGCTCACGAAAGCTTATGCTCTAATAAATTTGTTAGTCTCTAAGGTGCCACAAGTACTCCTTTTCTTTTTGCGAATACAGACTAACACGGCTGCTACTCTGAAACTTCAGCTGAAAGGACCTCCTTAATCCAGAGGTTTGAATGCCAGAGCCCTGTGAAAGTAAGAGGGGTGGGGACTCTCACTAGGAGTCCCCAGGCTGGTTTGAGCTGTTCTTCCCCACTGTTCAATGAAAGAGCTAAATAGACTTCATTAGGAGCCTCTTTTGTTATTTTAAATGCTCCATCATTGAGAGCTAAAATAAATTGAGAGGGGGCAGTGTCTCTGCCCAACCTGCAAAGAGCAGAAAATCACTAAGAGACTAATCTGCAGAGTTCATGGCAGAGAGGCAGGTAGTAGGAGATGGTGACTGACAAGTTGGCTGGCGAACGAGTGGCTGATGAGCAGAGAGGGCGGCTGGCAGCAGACTAGTGCCCAATCAGCAGAGCAAGTAAGGTGCTTCCTTACCTCCACCCAACGTGGGAGGTGAACTCTACAGATGCACCTTTGAGCTCTGGGTCTGCACTGACCAAGGACAGCAACTGTGAGTGGGGCGCAGAGAAGGGACGGGCACAATAAAGGGACTTTTGGGTTGCTGGACTTAAGAACCTGAGGGGAAAAGGACACTGCCCAGCTTATTTGGGAGTGGGTCTTTTGCTCATGGTTTATGTTTATGAACCCTGTTTGCAGTGTTTTCCCAATTTAACACTGAGTTACTCCCCTCTTTTTATTAAAAGTTTATTTTCTACATTCATACTCTGTGTTTGCAAGTGGGGAAGTATTGCCTCTCACAGGTGCCCAGCAGTGGTGTGTATATTTCCCAGGTTACTGGATAGGAGCTTGAGCCGGTTCTGTGTTGTATCAATGGAAAGGAACCCCTAGATATTGAACCCGGCCCTGGTTGTTGCTGGCTTCACCTGGCAGAAGGGTTACAGCTATAAGGATAATATCTCGTTCTTACATGGCACTTTTTGTCAGTAGATCTCACAGCGCTTTGCAAAGGGGATATGAAAGGATCATCATCCCCCTTTTGGGGGAATGGAGAAACAGAAAGTGGCAAAGTGTCTTGCCCACAGCAGGGTGAGCATAGAACTCAGGTCTCCAGGGCTCTATTCTTTAGACCATGCTGTCTCCATTAAAAAGTCTTCACTGTTATTTAGGCACCCAAATAAGTGGCCAGCTTTTCATAAGGGGTCAGGTGCTGGATGTGTCTGAAAATTCAGCCACAGTCAGGGACATTGATCTTGTTTGAAAACCTGTCCCTCTCTGCCTGCCCTTCCAGAAAAGCCTCTGTAGTCATTGCTGTAGGAAGCACAGCAAGGAGGTGGCTGCTATTTTGTTTGTCTTTGCTGCATTCAATTATAGTGCCGTGATCTCCAAACAAGAATTTTTTTTCTATCAGACACGAAATGTTTATTTTGCTGGTCAACAATTAATCTGCTGCCTTTGAGATGTATGGCATCTTACATATTTCTCTCTCTACTCACTCTCAAGTGACTTGATATTCCAACAGATACTTCTGCAAAAGCGGGAAGTCAGATGGCTTGGAAGCTAATTAATCAATCAGTTTACTAGATTAGCAACCTGAAAGGAATTCTGATATGGGCCCAATTCTTGAATCTGCTGAGACATCTGCAGCCAATCATGCTTACATTACCCCATTAACAAACAGCATGTGTGCTAAGCAACACATATAGTAGTGACACTGTTGAGAAAGCTCCTTAGCTTTTCCTGCAGTATCAGAGTTACCTATGTCTTTGTGGGGCAAAAAGGCACAGAAGCACGGGCCAGCGTCTTTCTGATGGAAAATCTTTGCTCTGATGATGAATCTTTATGTTAAAGCTTATTCCAGTGTCCATGTTTAGTTCTTAGATGCCCTGTAGCTTGGTGAAAGGCAAGCTATATGGACTATAGAACTTTAGTATCAAAGATTTGATTGCTCCTGTAAGGCCAGGTTTGTTTTGTTCCCCCTACGTAGTCAGTAGCAGCATAAACCCCAGGCATGGTCAATAAAGAAATATCTGTCAGAGGGACTTTTTTTTTTACAGGCCTGGCAAAAAGAGCCACCTCTCCCTGTGAACTTTAACATTGCACTTTATATGGAGCTGCTAGGATCACATTAGCTGGCACCGTGATGTTCCTCCACATGCTCAAGGACCTATTTCCCAATTCACCATATCAGAGAGGCGCACTCGGCTCTCAGTGTCTTAAAGAAGTGGAAAGAGGAAGGGCAACTGTAGGATACACACATGTAGATACACTCAGCAGGTAGGGCTCAGACAAAATGCTGTGCCCTTACTGGTTTCAGAGGGAGCTTTGTGGATCACAGTGGGGGATTTAGGTGCCTAAATAGCTTTGGGGATTTCAAAATTGAGCCAACAATTTGATCACATTGTTTTTGCATGTGTGTAGCTGTGGGGAGGACAGTTTAAAAAATAGCTTTTGCAGCAACTCAGCCCATGGCATCATACCAGTGTAATCAGCAGTAGAAACATTTGCTTCAGCTATGCAAGGGAGAGAATCTCTAGTGAGTGATGTAATAATGGATGGCTTTGAAGGATCCAAGAGAGAAACAAGAAAGTCCAGGGAAACATCCAGCTATACAAGAGACTTTCCACTCTGTTCTCTCTGACCATTTGCACTCCCTCTCCTGAATATTCTTGCATATGCTTGGAATATCAACATATTTGGCTCTAAGAAAAGGAGTACTTGTGGCACCTTAGAGACTAACAAATTTATTTGAGCATAAGCTTTCGTGAACTATAGCTCACTTCATTGGAAGCTGTAGCTCACGAAAGCTTATGCTCAAATAAATTTGTTAGTCTCTAAGGTGCCACAAGTAGTCCTTTTCCTTTTGCGAATGCAGACTAACACGGCTGCTACTCTGAAATCTGTCATATTTGGCTCTATTACCTTAGCTTAGGCAGCTTGGGGTGCAGACAAGGCAAGGGCCTAGATACGCAAAGGTATTTAAGCATCTTGATTTCAGTGGGAGTTAGGTACCTAAAGACCTTTAAGGATCTAGGCCAAGATCTTTACTTCCTACCTTTCATAGACTGTGTTGAATGACAAAATGTTTTTCATCATGGCTCCGGGCAACAGAAAGAGTTAATTTGTTGTATGTGGTGCTGAGGCACAAAACGTCTCCTCTGCTTGCTGTGAATAATTCTCTGAGCTCCCTTCAGTGACAACAAAGACAGGCTGATGAATGGTTTGAATTTACCATGCCTGTGGGATTGATTTAGATAAGCATCTATATTTTCACTGGTATTCCTAGTAGATATGGGTCAAACTGCTTCAGCAAAGCAGTGTGGGGTAGCTCCTTCCAAGACTTTAGGCTGCAGGAAATGTGTGTGGTTTTTAATTCACTGAAGCAAAAATAAGTTACTCAGATACTTGTCATAGGCCAAGGACTAGTCATCATACTAGCAACGCTGTGGGAGATCAGGTGTATTAGGTCCTCACTCTGAATCATCAGCTATATTGGCCACTGCCACAGCTGTGATATTGGACTTGGTGGTTCAGAGTCAAGTGGTTTCAATAGATGTAGGATGGCATCTCCTGTATCAGCCTTCAAAAGCCTTCCATTGTGGTCCCGTGAGTAGACCACCAAGACAGAACAGGAGTCTCTATGAATAAAACCATGCTAGAGCTGAAGTTCAACAAAGAGAAATTTCATCCAGGTTTCCCTGCAATTCTTCAGAATTCCTGGAAAAATTTTAGCCACCCAGGAAATGCTTACTAAGATATTTCTGTACCAAATGCACTACAAAATCAATTTTTTGTCAGGTGTAATATGAAAAGACTTCTTCCTGTCGTATAGGATGGGACTCTTACCTTTATTACAAGTAGTAAACTCTCAGAAAAAGATACCAGTTTGTATTCTCCGCAACATTCTGCTGTGCTCTTAGCATCACGTAATAACACGTACTGTTCAGTTAATCAAATACGTCATACTGTCTACTAGCAGAACTGTAGGCAACTAATATCTCTCTCGGCAGTGGAAGCAGATAGAAGCAAATGTGTTGAATTTGCTATGGTTTGGAGTTAAGCTGAGCCATATGTAATTCCAGATTAGGCCATATTAGGTCAAAAGCTGGACGTGCACAAGTCCATGGGGCCGGACGAATTGCATCCGAGAGTGCTGAAGGAATTGGCGGCTGTGATTGCAGAGCCCTTGGCCATTATCTTTGAAAACTCGTGGCGAACGGGGGAAGTCCCGGATGACTGGAAAAAGGCTAATGTAGTGCCCATCTTTAAAAAAGGGAAGAAGGAGGATCCTGGGAACTACAGGCCGTCAGCCTCACCTCAGTCCCTGGAAAAATCATGGAGCAGGTCCTCAAAGAATCAATCCTGAAGCACTTAGAGGAGAGGAAAGTGATCAGGAACAGTCAGCATGGATTCACCAAGGGAAGGTCATGCCTGACTAATCTAATCGCCTTTTATGATGAGATTACTGGTTCTGTGGATGAAGGGAAAGCAGTGGATGTATTGTTTCTTGACTTTAGCAAAGCTTTTGACACGGTCTCCCACTGCATTCTTGTCAGCAAGTTAAGGAAGTATGGGCTGGATGAATGCACTATAAGGTGGGTAGAAAGCTGGCTAGATTGTCGGGCTCAACGGGTAGTGATCAATGGCTCCATGTCTAGTTGGCAGCCGGTGTCAAGTGGAGTGCCCCAGGGGTCGGTCCTGGGGCCCGTTTTGTTCAATATCTTCATAAATGATCTGGAAGATGGTGTGGATTGCACTCTCAGCAAATTTGCGGATGATACTAAACTGGGAGGAGTGGTAGATACGCTGGAGGGGAGGGATAGGATACAGAAGGACCTAGACAAATTGGAGGATTGGGCCAAAAGAAATCTAATGAGGTTCAATAAGGATAAGTGCAGGGTCCTGCACTTAGGATGGAAGAATCCAATGCACCGCTACAGACTAGGGACCGAATGGCTCGGCAGCAGTTCCGCGGAAAAGGACCTAGGGGACAGTGGACGAGAAGCTTGATGAGTCAGCAGTGTGCCCTTGTTGCCAAGAAGGCCAATGGCATTTTGGGATGTATAAGTAGGGGCATAGCGAGCAGATCGAGGGACGTGATCGTTCCCCTCTATTCGACACTGGTGAGGCCTCATCTGGAGTACTGTGTCCAGTTTTGGGCCCCACACTACAGGAAGGATGTGGATAAATTGGAAAGAGTACAACGAAGGGCAACGAAAATGATTAGGGGTCTAGAGCACATGACTTATGAGGAGAGGCTGAGGGAGCTGGGATTGTTTAGTCTGCAGAAGAGAAGAATGAGGGGGGATTTGATAGCTGCTTTCAACTACCTGAAAGGGGGTTTCAAAGAGGATGGCTCTAGACTGTTCTCAATGGTAGCAGATGACAGAACGAGGAGTAATGGTCTCAAGTTGCAATGGGGGAGGTTTAGATTGGATATTAGGAAAAACTTTTTCACTAAGAGGGTGGTGAAACACTGGAATGCGTTACCTAGGGAGGTGGTAGAATCTCCTTCCTTAGAGGTTTTTAAGGTCAGGCTTGACAAAGCCCTGGCTGGGATGATTTAACTGGGACTTGGTCCTGCTTTGAGCAGGGGGTTGGACTAGATGACCTTCTGGGGTCCCTTCCAACCCTGATATTCTATGATTCTATGATTCTATGATATTCTCATGATACGATTATTAATTCAGCCTTCCATTTTGCATACTATTCTGCATTTCCGTGTTCTCTTAGTACCTGATCTCCATGCATTATTTATATGGTATGTATTAGTCAGAAGATAAGCATTTTTTGACTAACATCCAAGAGTTTTATTGTTGATATTAATGGGGTGAGGATTTGGTGGGAGGTGTTTATGTTATACTATACAAATCTGATCCACGAACTCCCACTAAAGTGGGTGAAAAGATTCCTTTTGACTTCAATGGCTGCTGGACTCTCCTCTCACTGTTCCTTCATCCAAAACGTAAGTGTCTTCATTTGACAAAATAAAAACACAAAATATAGTTTGCAGCTGCTTATACCTCTCAATCTACACTTTGATGTCATCAAAAATCATTTGCCAGATCCTGAAATTGATGACCGTGTACATTGAAACTGAAGATTGACAGGGACACTCAGTTTATACTAACAGCATTTTTTTTAAGATCTTGTCAAAAAATGGTTGTGTTCTGACTTGACACATGTTCTGACTTGAAACTATGGTATCTTGGTTCCTGTACAAAATAAGAAGGAACAATATGGCTGCCGCATGAGGAGAGATTAATATGACTGGGACTGCTTGGAAAGAGACAACTAAGGGGGGATATGATAGAGGTCTATAAAATCATGAATGGTGTGGAGAAAATAAATAAGGAAGTGTTATTTACTCCTTCTCATAACACAAGAACTAGGGGCCACCAAATGAAGTTAATAGGCAGCAGGTTTAAAACAAACAAAAGGGAGTATTTTTTCACACAACACACAGTCAACCTGTGGAACTCCTTGCCAGAGGATGTTGTGAAGGTCAAGACTATAACAGGGTTCAAAAAAGAACCAGATAAATTCATGGAGGATAGGTCCATCAATGGCTATTAGCCAGGATGGGCAAGGATGGTGTCCCTAGCCTCTGTTTGCCAGAAGCTGGAAATGGGTGACAGGGGATGGATAACTTAATGATTACATGTTCTGTTCATTCCCTCTGGGGCACTTGGCATTGGCCACTGTTGGAAGACAGGATACTGGGCTAGATGGACCTTTGGTCTGACCCAGTATAGCCATTCTTATGTTCTTTTGAATTAGTCTTCCTAGTGCACACTGGGGTTGTCCAAAAAGTGGGTGGGCGCGATTTGTGGAGAAGTGTTGTGTTGGCATTAGAAGTGACAGCAGTTCAATTGAGGGAACAATGACACACGGAAATAGACCCTACATCAATTTCTGATCATGTGTTTATCAAAAGCACTTATAAGTCAGGAGAGGCAATACCACATAAGAAGCAACGAATGCATTCAGATATATTCAAAAGTACATATGATTGAGGTTTATGTTTATAATTAATGCAGCATTTCTATGATGATATAGTGTACAAGGGCGTATGTTTTCAAGAGGTCTTCATTTCTGATGATGCAATTTGCATCACAAAATTTGCACCTACGTTTTTACACTTACTAATGAACTGTTGGAGCAAATCAGAATCTTTGTGTCGATCTTTGCATTACCTGATTTGTACCTGCAATCAGGTAGCTAAGGTGCAAGTACCAAGACCTATGACCTAAATCTAAATGTTATGGGCACAAATTGCATCTGGAAAAGAGAAATTATCCTTTTGAAAATCCAGTGCATGAAAGAGGCTATTGATGCCCTCCCAAATGACCTGCACCTTGTTCATAGATATCCCAAGTAGAGCACCCAATATTATATATCTGGCCTATTAAACCAAAAGCTGCTTTGCTCTAAATTGTTGTAACCTGGGTTGGATATAAACCAAGCAAAGTTATCTAACACAGAATGTAGCTTAGAGATAAGTGCCAAACAGAAAACTAACTTGATCAAACCTAAGTCAATCTAGTATTTAATGAGGAAGTCAATGCAGCACTGAATGTTCCCTTGCAAAACTCCCTGGTAATAGCTCTGGCATGTACACCTGAATATCCAGTCTGTTTCCCAGAGATCAGCATTTTGCAGGCACCTATAAATCATGGAGAGAAGAAAAATATATAGTGATGGACTAAGCAAGAAGCTTGGGCTCCAGGAAATATACAAACAATGGAAGCAAGTTTTCAAACTCTTCCTGTCCCCCAAATATAGACATGGCCCATGGAAATTTATTCCACAGTTCTCTGTTAGAACTTCAGTGGTATCTCTGGCAGCTGCTGGTTCACAGAAAAACCAGGGACACAGAATCCATCCCTTGAACATCTTCAAATAATGAGCAAAGATGTAAAAAAAGTACATAAATAAATTAAATTAATGCTTGTTTGCCAATGATCCTGCACAAGAAAAAAGGTTTACATTCATCTGAGAAATTAATCTTAGAGAATAATTCAAAGAGCTCTACTAATTAACCCAAATAAATGCAAATGTGTGAATCAATTTAGTTTAATAGGCGAGTAATGCTATTTTACACTTTAATACGAAATGATTATTCAAAACACATCTGTGGAGTTTTACAACCCACGCAGAGGATAAGTCCTGAAATAATGCCTTGGGAAAAAATACAATGTGACCTTCGACACACTTAGTGCAATCTCATCTATTTAATTATTTCACACAACTACCCACACTAAAACCCAAACTAAATACATAATTAAGTGTCTCTAAGAGTCTGAAATGAATGTGCTATCACAATCTGACATGTAATCATTTTAGTTTGTCTCGGTTTAGCCCTACTGGTTCAGTGTCACACTTTCTGCTTTAGAAAGCAAGATACTTAATCTGTTTTTCCCCCGGTGAACAAGTCCTTTTTTTTACCAGCATGCTTGTGCTAAATAGTTGCCAGATACTTGCCTGACAACAAGCTGGCAATCTGGAGCATGATTTCTGTCTGATGGCAGTGTGATGTGTGCCAACAGCACCCTCTGGATTTTTCATCGGAGATTAACTTCATTAGTGGAGAAATGCATCAGCTGTATTTGCTCCCAACACCAACTTTAGAAAATAGACTGTACAAAGAAGGTCACACACGCACAACCTAACTACCTGGACACGTAGGCAGCATCACCTAATGGGTCAGCCGCATTTATTTAATAAGTAATACAGGCGCTGGAGAGACGAGATAACTGCTGTCTTTGCTTGAGTCAGTATTGAAAGTTATCTATCTCACATGTTGTTCTCCTGAACTCTTGGTCCATTGTGAAAGGAGCACCTTTAACCAAGGCAGGAGGTAGATTTTCAAAGCACCGTGTGGAGGACCAGCTGCATAAGTAAAACAGTCTGTAGGAGATGGTTGGCTAGAACGCATTGTAAATTCTCCCCATTGTGCTGAAAATAAAGTATCAATAATAATAATCCTTGACCCCCATTCCACCCCGCTCCAAAATAGAATGTTAAGTGTAGCAAACAACATATGGGATTCCAGGAAAGCTGTCCATGAGTAATGAAAAGCACAGCTAACTTTGCAGCCACTAAAATAAATTGAAGCCGTTCAAAACAATGACTTTAAAGGTTAATTTCTAATAAACAGAAAAACCAAGAATAAGAGAGAGCAAAGCCTATAGAAAGAGCAAATGGGGGTGAGGGATATGAAGAGTTGGCTCTGGGGTCCGTGGGCCAGATTTGAAGAGAATGGAGTTATGCTGGTTTCTACCACCTAAGAATCTAGCCCTGTACATATTTCAGAAACTGATTTTGATTTAATCAGACTTTTAAAGTAAGAAATAGTCTACTTTGTTTATTGTTCATTGACACATTAGAGAAGGCTTTTTCATTAATGTTCTGGTTAGTGTGCTTTTAAAATAAACTGAATCCACAGAAAGCAGCAATCAGCTGGTAGATATTAAGATTTCTTATAACCAAACTGGGTGAATGGTCCTTATGTTAATCTCAGTCCACTTCTCTAAAACAAGAGCTGCAAGGACCAGGAAAGAATTTTTCCAACCTGTACATCATTGAATCATTGGTCAGGTGCTTTAACAGAGTTTTTTCGCCTTCCTCTGAAATATCCAGACACAGGTTGCAGGACTTGATTGAGTCCCTGGTCCAATTTGTTATGGTGAATCTTATGTGCCTATAAGAATTATTGCAAACTCTGCACAAAAAGGAAGATCAAGCCACACTATTAGTCACACATACAGTAAAACTTGTAAAAGTAAAATGGCAAAAATGCACATTTAACTCAATTCAGTTCTGTGCCCAATTGTGTCAAAAATGAGATCCCAAAATGGAGAGATGTTTGACCTATCCAGTTTTTCAATTTGAGTTGGAGAAAAGTTCTCTGCCTGTCGCTTTGCACCAATGTCCATGCATCAAGTGCCTTGATATCTAAGCACCAAACACAAGAATCGAAACATCTCCATGTCCTCCTAGTGGGCCTACAGTCTAAGTTCCTCCTTCAATATAGAATTAGTCCATTACTCTTCTTCAGAGGGATATATAAATCATCAGTCAAGGGCAGACTTTTGTAAAGAGACGGTGCATCTTATGTTGTGCTCTTAAGGAAGCATAGCATGAACTTTCCTGGACCTCCTGCATTAGAGAGCTCCTCAGACAGGCATCCATCACTCAAAACATGTTCCACCAAGCTACAGATATCTTCAGCCTGGGTGAAATAAATGCCAGTAAAGACTGGTGAGAGAATAAAAACTCTTTTGTGATTTGTCAACTCATTGATGTGTTTGTTTTTAATGGAGAATGATTTTCAAGCTAAAAATACCCTGGCTACCACTACCACTGCATGTTAATTGTTTTAATGGATGTGGTTTATGGCATATTTTGTTCACTGAGGCTAAATATTTTCCCATCAGCTAACTTGTTTTTATTACGCTTTACAACTGTCCATTTTACTCAGCCTGTTCCCTCCCATCTGATGTTGACATTTGGTCTGGCAGTTGAAAACGTAGAGTGTATAGAATGTGATGGAAAGCAAAGACCATGTGGAGTCATATTAATCTAAGCCACAGCCTGGAAATGTCCTATGTGTATCCATTAGTGAGTGAGAGTTTTGCTTGGCAAACCTACCAGTCCAAAGGCCAGGTGCTCTTTTCTTTCCCCCCCCACTAATGACTGTTCAGAATAACAGCTGCTTATGCACTGTCATGACTTGCTACACAATATATCAATGAAGAAATATTTAAACAAATTAAGGGGTCCCAGTAGTGCTGACACACAACAGCCTCTGCAATAACAGAAGAGAATGTGTCATCATAAAGCAGGAATTGATGCTTTAGGATGTCGTTATTTCTAAGGGCAATAAGTTGCTTCAAATTCCAACAAACCAGGACAATGCTACATCAGAAACTGAATGTTGCTTCTCAGCAGAATAATTCTAATATCTGATGGCCTTCAAAGGACATTACAAGATATGGCACTTATGAGCTGGTTCCCTTGCCACTGAAGTGTATCCCACAGTAGGATAGAACATAGCAATAGTTTAATAGTGCACAGAGAAAGAGTATGCAACAGCTTAGGATAGGAAGAGAAAGAGAATATCATAGCCAATTGAAATGATACAAAGTATGGAGGTATTTAGGATATAAGAGATAATGGTGGGTGAACCTTAAGAATCTCCATATTTGAGTTTAGAAAAGCAGCCAAAAGGTCTGGTAACTATCTGAGCTGGACTGCTTGAGTCTACAGAATTGAGCTAGAAATCCCAACAAAACAGGATTTCTCGTAAGATTTCTGGCAAATCAATCTGTGGTCCCAGCCAAAAAAAAACAAAACAAAAAACACAAAAAAAATTGTTTTTGTGGTGTTTTGGCTGTTCTGTTACCAGTCCCTGGTGGAACCTAGAAGTGAAGACAGAGTCAGAGTCAGAGTCAGAGACAGAGAGAGAGAGAGAGAGAGAAAGATTTCAAAACCTTCAAAAGCTTCCCTTTCAATTTAGTTATAAAGATTAGCATAAGTTCAAGGTGCAGAGGTTTCTTATATTTTATGCACCTGTTGTCTCATTGTGCAAATTACTCAAATTGGAATGGACACAGACACAAAGGCTAGCACCTGTAACCATGCATCTCATACCACCAATGGAGTTAAAATATAACCAACTTTTCCAATAGTTACCAGTGATTTGGGCTGTCTCAATTTTTGGGTGTCCAACTACCTTAAGGGACTTGAGTTTCAAAAGGCCTAGAGCTTTCTGAAAATCCGATCCCTTTGAGATGTTTCAGGTTGGATTCCCAAAAACACTCGTCCCTTTGGGAAATCTTTATAAATATTGAGAGAAACCCAGAATTCTGAGTTAAATTACTGATGAATATGGTTGTTAAGGTTTTTCTTCCCTATTGCTTTGTATTATCGCATATCCACTGACCCAGAATTTATTGCTACTAGGCAAAATTAAATCTAATTAATAGCATGAAATGTGGGAGCACTAAGCAGTGGGCTCTATGAGTGATAAATACATGTCAATCTGGAGGCCATGTTGGACACCTGGATGCAATTATGGATGTTGCATAGGTTTGCCAGGTGTCTAATTTTCAACCAAACATCCTGTCAAAAAGGGACCCTTCCCAGCTCTCCCCAGCCCGGCAAAAATGTGTGAGTGAGTGAGGGTGGGGGAGAGTGAGCAATGGAGGGAAGAGGGGTGGAGTGAGCGGGGCAGGGCCTCAGAGAAGGGGCGGGGCCAGGGTGTTCAATTTTGTACAGTCAGAAAGTTGGCAACCCTAGTTGGGAATGTCAAGTTGATCCCCTGGTGGTCTGATGTAAATGTGGTACTTCTATGGAAATGATTCCACAACATGTTCATTCACTATTTGGTACGCTCATGTACTCACACATCTCTCCCCTTGCACAATTTCCTTACAGACTTGAGATCCTTCATCGTCACTAGGTATTGCTATGACAAAAGGGACATTCAATAGTCTATATTTCTCACCCACCACAAGGAACTTAGCAAAGGGGTATGGGAGAGAGAAAACACTAGACTGAGAATGGATTCAGCATGCAATCTGGATGCACAATGTAAAGGCTCAACGTATTTGAAAGTCTCACATGAATCAGACGATATAGCCATTCATCAACCAGAACTTAAGCTATCTGTGGCTTCTTCTTGCAAGAGAAGCTTCTTGTTTCCGTAGAGAACTGAAATATTTTATTTCCCAACATTATTTTCCGTGAATAATTTTATCAGATTCCTTCAGATTTGTTCAACATCCTTCTTTCCCTTGGATGGTGAAAAATCAAACACCCACAATTGTTATTTAAAGATGACATTAACCCACTTTATAGATATCTATGTACAAAGCCCATGCACTGTTTAAATTCCACTCAAACCCTATTTTGTGGATTGAAGTAAAATGTAAGAGCTGCATAAGCCTTGAGCTGGCTGTCTACAAAAAAAATGACAGAACAAAATCTCCTTAGGGCTCTAGGACCTGGTCTTACTGTTCGCATCAGTAAAGCACCTGGACAACTGTGGGCACTGCACAGAGAAGTATATTTAGAAAGAGATTAAAAGCACCACAAATTGTGTTGAGATTTAAGTCTCATCATTTTTTCCAAGGTTTACAGGAGCTGTTTCCACCTGCTAACTAAACAGGATAGCAGTAAAATACTTCCTTTGAATGACACACAAAGCTGTGTCACAAATAATGAGGCCCAATGCGAATAGGATGACGTCTTAGATAACGGCTCATTTCTTGCCTCTTAGCTGTTACTAAGTGGTATCCTCCAATATCTTTACCCTACTGCATTTCCTGTTTAGCATGTCTGTCTAATTGAACCAAGTAGGAATACTCACTTCAAACTCTGAGCATTTCCAAGAGCTGTCTATAGTTTTGGGCTCTTGAAAATTTACAGAGAAAGAAAAAGCTGCGCAGAAGCATTCAGCCGCCCTGTACTTATTAATGTATGAGAAATGACATAGTAAAGGTAATGGGGCCATTACACTATCACGAAGAATAAGGGCGCAGTCTCTCCCCTGTGGATTGATTCTGGCCCAGATTCTTTAGTTTCTCCATTTGAAATTATTAAGAGAATTGAACACCGGGGAAAGGTGGTTTGCAGCTCTAAAGATTGGAATCCTCTATTTCTCCATAGAGCAGTGACGATACAGGCAATGTATGAACTGTGTGCCTCAGCCCTTTTCTGGAAATTGAATCTTGATATATAAAGTCATTTGAACTAAGTAAGTCTGCCCAGCAATTGTCATTTCGAGTGGCCATTGATGGTGGCTTTACTGCTAGAAACTGGACTTGGACCATCAATTCATTTCACCACAGCCACCAAGCAGTAGGTAATGACTGTTGTTCATTATTGACATGGGCTAGTTTTGACCCATCCAGGAGCCTTCCAGCTCCATATGCACACACAAACACACATCTGTTACAATAGTTAAAAACAAATAATCAGAGAACTTCACCGTCTGTCAGCTATGGGACACTGACACTTTGAACACTGTCGTGTGCCCCAAATTCATTTTATAGGGTGCTCGAAGGGCCAAATATTTATCTGGCCTCCTTTACTGAGCCCACAGTCGTTACTGGGAGAAAAAAAGGTGAGGGCCAAAATGATTAGTGTACATCAGCATAGCTCCACTGAGATTATGCACACAAGTTAATAAGATAAAGGTGTGTAAATAATTGTCCAAATAGACATTCAGTTACCTGTAGTACAATGTGTGCATTAAAGGAGGCCCTTTGAAAACATGGCCCTAAATATCATTGTTAGGTCTTTAGCCAAAATAACTGCATTCTAAAAGAACTCGACTGCTCCTTCAGTTGATAGCCAGAAAACCAAAGAATTATTTGCTTTAGTAAATCCCAACTGAGGGGGTTTTTTTCACTGACATAGAAGCAAGGCAAAAGCAAAATGTGAAAGTGAATTATTATAAGTTATGGGCTCCAGAGGCATCATTTTACTTCCCTCCGAGGTTACGTACAGTCCTGTGGTTTCTGACTGCAGGGCCTGGTCCTATTTATTATCCATCTGCTTCAGATACATGTAGGTTTCTATGAACTCTGTACACTGTGACTTCTTCAATGCCTGAAGTCTGACCAAACAGGTTTTTAAATATTTTATTTGTAAGGGGAAAGGACTTAATGTATTTTCAACCCAAACCATCTATAGAATGTAGAAATCCTTCCCCTCCACAAAGATTGACAGAGTTGAGTGGGGAAATTTGCATTGCTGGCTAAGAGTAAATTAAAGTACGCTTCACTTTTTCCAAAAACGGATTGATATTTTCCATGAAAACCAAGGGCAGATTCCACAGATGAAAATCTGCCATTTCACTCCAAAAAGTTAGTTTTGATGCAAATATGCTACAATTTCCCTGCTTAAAACAAAATCCTATAAATACATATTTTTAAAAAAAGATATTTTGATTCCTAATTAATATAAAGTCAGAGCCTGAGGAGCTGTAATTCGCATAGCTTGACTGAAGTAACTAGAGCGATGCCAATTTACCCCAGCCGAAGTTCTGAAAAATGACATGAAATTGGGGTACACAGGTATACAAGTGCTAGGATTCATATTTGCAATTAATTGCTGACCCTCTAAAAACAAGATTCAAGTTGAAGCTCATTCATAATAGCCTTTTTTCTTCTTTCAAAAATGTATGTGGAGCTGAGACATTATTTAAGATTTTTTTCCCCACTTGACATATTTAGACTAGCTACTAATCAAGGAAAGAAATAGCATAAGCAAATTTCAATGGTGGATGAAGATTAATTGCTACACATTGGTAGATTTTTTTCCCCTTTGGCTGCTAATAATCTACAGTGAAACATTGTGTTTTTGTTTTCATTTAACTGGAACGTGCCAAGCAGACACTAGCTGAAATTGTGTGGTAGACATACGAGTAATTCGTTACGTACTGCAGTCTTACATTAACAAAGTTCCCCAGAAGCCAAGTGGAACCAGTTGTCTTACAGTGTGGTCACATTTGTTAACAAACTTTTCAACTGAGCTGCTGTTTTCCCCCCTTGAGTCACCAATTTGCCCTGGCCGTAACATTGTTGTGGGTTTGGGGGTTTTTGTTTGTTTGTTTGCAATTTTTTTTCCTTCCAAAACTCCTCAGGAATATTCTGCGCATGCAGAAAAATCTTTGTGTTCCTATAAAGAAAAAGAAATGTTTTGGATTTACATAATATGGAAGGCTTATGTAAGCAATGAGGGAAAAGAGGAATATGTGGCCCCTGATCAGCTCATAACAGGTTCATTGAGCCAGACACAAAATCCAAAATCCAAACCTGTCATAGTCTATATTTTCCTGCCACACAGGGGAAGAAGTTAATTGTGAGAACTGACAAGTGAGAATGAGGAACTGCAAAGGTTTATTGTATTTCAAAATAATTCACACTAGCCAAGTGAGCTTTCTTCCATTGAACAACTGTCTTCAAAGGGATTTTTATAGTGAATCCCAAGGCTTTTTTCTTGCTCAGATGCCATCATGACAATCAACCCAAAGATAGCAGATCACAAATTGAACATGAATCAACCATGTGATGCTATTGCGAAAAAGGCAATTGTCATTCTGGGCTGTATTAACAGATGTCTCATATGTAATGCACAGGAGATAATTGCTCCATTCTGCTTGGCATTAATGAGGCCTCAGCAGGAGTACTGTGTCCAGTTTTGGGTATCACACTTTAAGAAGATGTAGACAAAAGGGAGAGAGTTCAAAGTAGAGCAAAAAATGATGAGATTTAGAAAACATAACCTGTGAGGAAAGAATTGGTCATCTCTATAGAAGAAAAGGCTGTAGGTGAACAGGATAACAGTCTTTAAATATATAAAATATTGTTGGAAAAATGACAATGATCAATTGTTCACCAAGGGTAGAAGATGAAGTAATCAGCTTAATTTGCAGCATTCAGATTTAGGAAAAACTTTCCAACTATAGAATTGTAATCACTGGTACAGTGGGGTTTGTGGAATAGTGGAGGTTATCTTGTGATGATTCCCTGGTGCACAGGTTGTATAACACAAGCATCGGAGAACATGCACCCCCTTGTCTGCTGTCTCAGTAGAGAGGCTGAGGGCTGGTCTTTCCTAATCAATGCTGAGACACACATTTGGGGCACAGTGGGGAAGCTCATATCACCACTTCTCTGTTGTACCTTCTGCATGTATTGGCAGAGCACTTCTGTCTCCAGGGCTGCCAGTGACTGGCATCGAACTCGCAAGAGCACTGGCCACAATCCTGGAGGTGGAATTTTCAAAAGGCTCAGCCTTGGCTTAACTTTTTCCCCATTGCAGCTAACGTTGTAAAATTCCCACCAACTTCAGAAGGAGCAGAATATGACCAGCATGAAGCACTTTTGAAAATCCCACCTTAGATTCACACAGACAGACAGACACACACACACACACACACACACAATTCAGACAGAAAACAATTAATTCAATGAAGATAAGATACTTACCAACTTTGGACCAGTTCTTATAGACATCAGAAAAAATCCTGAACCTGGCCACACCTACTATGTGAAAAATGTGATGTTCTCCAAAAGCACTGCCAAATACCTATTGACAAGCAATGAGCATAGTAATAGATATTGGATTTGCAGTTACATAATATGGCATCCATACAGACTTCATCTTCATCACAGCCACATGTGGTTGTGTCTCATCTTTCGGTCCCTCGCCAGGATTCCGCACTAAACAATATTTAGTGCAAAAATTAAAATCAGTCACATACTTGTAGGACTTCCACAATAAAGCAAGATCAGAGCAATGGAAACTCTGACTCAGACTCCCTGTGTCACAACCCATCAACACATTTCTGCATCTGGAAAAATATGGGCTTAGCAGGGTACCTGGAAAGTTAATAAGTCCAGGTGCTGATGGACTCAAGGGAAAGCAAATTCTGTAATTGAAGAACACACTGCATAGCATCTTCCCTATTTACAGAATTAAAGCATCACTGCTATTGAATTATGGAGTCACATGTAGCACTTCATTCTGTGTGCTACACATCCCTGTGTAGAGGGCCACCCCAAATTGTATGCACCACTTATTTCCCACTTACACTCTACTTTGCACATCATGAGCACTGCCCTTTGTGAACACTTTTAGAGGAAAGTCACAATGGAAATTATGTGTCAGCAGTTATGGGCTCAGCAACCCAGAGCAGTTCCAAATCACTGCTTCATCCAGGTTTCATCAGCTCAAAGGAAAGTGAGAGATGAAGGAAAAAGGGGGAATAATTTTTTAAAAAAATTAGCATTTCCTAACTAAAAAACATTCCTTGTAGAAGCAGCGGTTGGGGGCAGGGAGTGAGGAGACCTGGGTTTTGTTCCAAGCTCTGCCATTGATCTGCTGTATGATTTTCAACAAGTCAGTTTTCCACTCTGTGCTTCAGTTCCCCATCAATCAAATGGGGATACATTCCTTTGTAAAGGTCTATGGATAAGAAGCGTAAAGAACTAAGTGTTTATTGTTAGAAAGGGGCTTATCCTAGTGACACCTTCGTGTTTTCACTGAATAAGGCACTAAAGCTAATGAACACATAAGGCAGAACCAGAAATGTTTGTATTTTTAAAAAGATCCAAGGTAACCAGAGGGAAAAGAATAAATGCAATGGATGGAAAGTCAGCCTGTTTAGGATGTCATGCACTTTGCTAAAGAACATGGAAGAAAGTGGTCAGTGGGCCACTGCATCAATTTAATAATTCCTGGGCATGGAAAAAATTCTATGAAATCGCATAGAGGGAAAATTCAGCCATTGAAGAAGATGGAAACAAATACAAACAGAATTAGCAACATGGTGTTTTGATTGTTGCAGTTTAGGAAATGTGGAAACTGAGGAAATCAGATGAAAGGAGAACAGAATCAAATTATCCTTTTCAGCCTAACCATTTACAGAAATTAGATGTTGGTGGACTCCCAGGGGAGATTCATATTCCCATGTACGCGTCAATGCTCAGTTTATGAAATAGTAGATGAAAAGAACCAGGGTGGTCTTTTTGTTCTCATGCCTTGGTCATGTTACTGGGCCCATAAAAAATCTGTCTACTTTAAACTGAACTGAAGAACAGAAAATGTCACTGCTAAATTTGCACAGGCCTCCATTCTCAATGCTTCCTCAATGCAGAGGTTCTCTGCCTATATCACTCTGTGGACCATTGAATAAGACAGGAATCCTCCATCTTAACAACATAAAGTTTCTAACAGCATAAAGTGCAAGGGTTTTCCTTATTGACTGTTGACTTATTGAGTGAAAGAGCTACTGCTTCAACCACTGAGCTCTAAAGCAGATAAAGATCATTTTAACAAGACAAACTCAGTTTTCCTAGGTATTCCAAGAACTGAAGGAGAGCGGAATGTATACATTTCCCTTTCTCTGTTTTGCTTTTTAAATAATTCAGGCTCACTGTATCTTGAACTCCTAATCTAATCAGGCTACTTTAATCTCAAATGATTTACCATTGAACAGGCCATCTGACACCAAAACAAGAAAGTATTTGCTTCAGACCTCTGATTTTCTTGCCAAGAAATAAGCAGACCCCTATGCCCTCCATTCCAACCACTCAATATCCCCCAATGCCTGATCAAAAAGATGAGCTTTGTAGCATGTGTGGAAGGCCAAACAGATACAGGTTGTTTCAGTCCAAGCAGAAGAGTAGACTCAGAAGTCAAGGGTCCCTCACAGACTTTGCTTGCCAAGATCTCACATTTACCATTACTTGTAATTGCAGTAAATTGGCATGAGACATTGTCTCAGGCAGGATGATTCCAAGCCATTCAAAGCTTTATATGTCCTCTAAACCCAGCTAAGAAGCTAACCTATTCCTCAGTTACCTTAATGCAAAGTGGTAGGCAAACACCTGGAGACCCGTTATGGTCTCTGCCATCTCCTATGAGTAGTTCAGCCAACCCATCATATTTGCCTCTGTTTTTTCCAGACTGAGGCTCAGCCATGCTCTGTCTCTAGCCCAAATCTCTCTCAAACACCAAAGGAGCCCTCGGGGCAGAAGAACAATTACTCAACATAATATTTTGAGAAAAAGCCGCTTAAGGGCTCAGCCCATCTCTTCACACAGATATGTCAGGAGCAAAACTTTCTGCTGCATACAGGCCTGAGATGCTCCTTTTCTTCATGGCCAGTAGTTCTGCACAAGGAAAGCATCTATTTAATGAAAGCTCCACTCCATCCGTTTAAAATTACACTAGGAATCCCATTCCCCCACATGTCCTAAGAAATCCAGTGTGTGTAAGCAGGCAAGCACAAATCATAAATGGGGAGTAAACTTGGAGGAAGAGCTCATCCAAACATGAGCATGTTGCCAACCATGGATAAACTGCATCTGATTTTTCCACTAAGGGATCCAGGAGAGAAGCAAAATTATACCTCAATCTGTAAACAGAATGAGTACATTTTTTTCACTTTCCTGTTCTATGAAGAGCTGCCATCAGTGGAGGGTTGTACAATTAGCAGTAAAAAAAATATATATGCAAGGCTAGCCTATACTAAGGAATTGACTTGAGGACTATATTCACTTGATATTCAGTTAACTGTCCTGATCCACCATTGTTGCCTGGAAAAAGCAGACTAGTACTGAAAACTGCTCTGCTAGTAACTATGCGTGTGTGTATGTGTGTGTGATGTATAATATATAAGTATGTGTATGGTGTAAATACACATTTGTATGCAAATAATATCTACCGTATATAAGCAAATATAGAATATGTACAGTTATGTTTTAAAATAAACCTTTCCAGCTCTAATGTAGTTTCATGAAAGTTCTCTCACTAGTTTTTTATGATTATTATTATAATTTGAACACAAATTTCCCTTTTTTTTCTGGCAGTCTCCCCTGGTAATTACAGCAAATAAAAGGTGGGCGTGGAAGCCATCTTAATTCAATTACCATCAGTTTGTTGACTTTTGACTTAGCATGTTTCACACTTCAACATGAAGAAATTTACAGAAGCCCCAGTAGTGTCATGGCATCTTTATATTTGAGAACCGCTTCAGGTGATTTTACTAACTCTCCACTTTTGGCATTTGAAAGGGACACCAGTTTAAGACAGAATTCAAAATTGGCAGCTCATCTCAGACTATTCTTGTCCACGATATCTACAAAACATATTATGAAAATCCAGGGGCTATCAAAATCTGAATGCTAAAGCTTTTGAACAAACCTGTATGTCACCTGTCTCTAATCAGATCCTTCCCAAAATCCAGAGTTTCTAAATTCCCCAGTGCAGAAAACAAAACCAAAAATAGGAGTTTAATTTTGTTGGCTCCCAATGTCAACATGAATGAGACTGCGTCATTGTACATGCTTACAAGTGTCTCATTCAATATATTTGCTCAAAGTGCTTCCAAAGAGGGGAAAAAAGAGAAAAGAAACTACCAGCTTTCTGAGTCTAATGCTTTTGATCTGACAGCGCATATCTATTAGGTTTTCTATAGAAACACACAATTCTGGCAGCATTCACTAGAACTTTAGCTCTCTTTGCTTCATGTGGATGTTACTCAATATGCCAGAGCACTGCTTGGAAATAAATACTTTCCCACCATTCTGGGTGATAATATCAAGGTCTGACATGCCTTCTTATAAAGCTACTGTAAATCGGAATACTTTCTAATGTCTCTACTCAGACATACTGAGAATCTTCCAGTGCAATTGGCTTCTGGTTTGTTTTGTTGTTTAAATATGTCTGCCAGATTTATACTGGCCCAGATCCTCAGCTGGTGTAAATTGACATAGCTTGTATTGAAGCCAGCAGCTATACTAATTTACTCCAGCTAAGGATCTGGCCCATTATTATCAACTCAGCATGAGAGGCAGCCTGGTCCAGTGGATAAGCACTAGACTGAGCTCTGTTGTGGCTACTGTAATATAAATAATAATAGTGTTAGAATCAAAAAGTCTGATGCCTTTCCCATAAGTTAACTGTTACCTTCAACAATCTACCTGAAACTGGCTTACCATCCCATTCAAGATGGCTCCATTTGACCCCTACATGACACAGCCAACTAGGGTGACCAGACAGCAAGTGTGAAAAGTTGGGACAGGGGGTGGGGGGTAATAGGAGCCTATATAAGAAAAATACCCAAAAATCGGGACTGTCCCTATAAAATCAGGACATCTAGTCACCCTACAGCCAACCCTCATAGCTGTCCTTGCTGTATGACCTATACCACCTAGATAAAATGGCATTCATCAAAGGGTTATGAATTATTCATCTCATAGCTATGCACATCCAAATGCACCATGCATTTGCTTACACATAATGGGGCTTGCTTCCATTTACAGTAATTAATCATTATTGCATCAACTGTTTCATGATTAGGAACAGAGCAGATGTGTTTCCACTAACAGGTCCCCAAGTGGACTTTACCCGACGTCTATGAAGTTAATGGAGATTACATTGCCTAAGTAAAGTTTTAATTTTCAGCATCCTCTCATTTCTAGCCACACTACCAAGCAAGCAAACAAAATAAAGTGGGAATCCTGTTATAGACAGAGTTACAGTATGCAGGATAAACTTACTGCCAAATAATAAAATGTATCCACTTATTTAATGTGATTAGTAATAGCTAAAACTTGCATTGGTACTTTTACAAGGATCTGAAATAAAACATTAAAATAAGCATGCAGACCTCTTTATACTATGGTGGTAATTCCAGGCTCTAGACTTCCCCCAATTAACCTCAATATTTCAGCATTGAAAGGGAGTGGCAGCTGGCTCCATGGGGAATGTCTGCCTTCAAAATATTGTTCCATCTCAGGAAATTTTCACACGCAGAGGTTGCCATTAAAAAGTCAACGCTTCTAACAGTGGCAAGTACACAGCATACTTTTGGGTGTTATAAAGATAATGACTAACTAATGAGGGTAATAATAACAGTTATTGCACAGTGGCATTTTATCTATCTTTCTACCCTAGGGTTTTATCCTGCTGTCCATCACCATAGTATCTGAGGACCTTCCCTTTAAACTCAAGAGCAGTAGTGAGATTCCTAGTTGAATTTAGGGTCTCTGGCTCTTCCCTCTTTTGAGGGTAAAAAACTAAATGCTGATGGTAGGTATAAGAGATGTCAAATTGTGGGTGCCATTCTTGGTACAGTAGCAAGGTTTTTTCAAAGAGAAAGATTTTGCAGCATTTCCTCACACTGGTCAGCCTAAGGTGGAGTCACCTGATCTTCTCTGGAAGTCATTACTTTTTTTATTATTTATTATTTGTAGTATGGTAGCACTGAGGAGCCCCAACCAAATCCTCAAAGCTGAGGATACTTTGTCCCCAGTAGAGTTGGTTGGGAATTTTTCTAAGAAAGGTTTTTTCATGGGAAAGTGTTGATTTGTAGAAACTGAAACTTTTCATAGGAAAGGATCAGCTTCAATATATTTCTCAACTCAATATATTTTGGAAAAAAAGTTGCAAGCTTGTCGGAACATTCCACGTCAACATTTTCAAAACAAAAATTCAATTTCTGTGGTTCAAAATGACGTTTCATTTTGAAATTGAAACTATAGTAAAAATGTTTTAAATGGTGGTAGAAATCAAAATTAAACATTTCAAAATTATCAAAACAAACAAACAAATCAAACGAACTTTGATTGAGTTGAACTGATTTTTTTAGATTTTTGGTTCATGAAAAAAATTGAGATTTCAAATCCCCCCCCCAATTGGGACAGTTTTTTCTTTTTTCATTGCATGAATTTGGTGGGATGGGAAAATCATCTAGTTTTCTAGTCCCTACCTCTCATGCACGATGGGCTCTGCATTATCCCAGAGGAGTGGAGCCATCTCAGCAGTTTATACATTGAGAATTGGTCTTTACTATAGCTGGAGCTTGATCCATTGATTGCTTCAAAGATTAGGACCAAAGCCTTAAACTGGCATCTGAAAATTACTGGCTGCCAGTGGAGGAACTTGAGCACCCATTTGATGTGATTGCAGCAGCCTACATCTTGGAGGAAGTAGACAACTGAGATGCTACTCTTGTTCCTTATACTTAGAACAGAAAATAATGGAGAGATCTTAGATCTGTTTGGGTTCTATTGGTAGAACCTGACATTTTAATGACAAGCTGTGTGTGTGAGTGCATGTGCTTGCCTGCATGCTTGTGGTGACCCTTGATTCATCTGTGTCTTCACAGTAGTCCCTCCCTGGTGCTTGCTACTTGGAGTAGCTTCTCCCCACGCTCTTTATGCATGGGTTGGGTGCTGGGTTCCTTTTTGTGATGCTTGGTGTCTCCACACAGTCATTGTGGCTGACACAAGAGGGGTGCTATCCTTTGGGGAAACTGCATAATACTACCATTGCCAGTAACAAGTCTAAAACCCAGAACAGTAAAGTACATCCACACAAACCCCAGCAAAGAAATTATGCACCCAAAATAACAGTGTAACAAATGAGGACTTTACTGGGAACAGGTAAATAGGATCTGAGGAAGGAAAGGGCTAAGGTTAACTAATATGTATTAAACAGTCATAAATCAACAGATTCCCACCTCCCATCACTCAGAACTTTTCCCAACTCCCAGCTCCCTCCCCGGTACCTTCCCAGGCAGATTGTAAATTGGGGATGAGTCCAGAGACAAGTGCTGCTCTGCTGTGAATACTGGCCAGCTTAAGCAAAAGAGGAGGTCCTTGTACAGTGTCTTCAGCCATGGTTGGGGTAGGGTCCTCCCCTGTTTCGCAGGACTGGAGTCCTGTGGAGGTCTCAGCTGAGTATTTGGTAGCTGGTGCCAGGTTGGATTTCTGGCACTGTGGACCCTGGTCTCCGCAGGGCTGAAGCTGCCTGACCCAAGCCCCAGATAGCACAGCAGTTGAAAGACTCCCTTTGTGGAGAGTGGGAGTTAATCAGAGACTCCCACCATGAGCAGTGCTGCTGCTTCTCTCTCAGCTCCCCAAACTCAAAGCTTAAAACTGAAATGAAAACTAGTCTGTTTGTCTCTGAGTCAGGCTGTCCCCTCCCACTGACGGTCTGAGCAACCCGGGCTCATCATTGGCCCAACAAACTGCTTTTCCATATCACCCCGTGCACAAACCTCCATATTGGTCTCAGTAGGGGGGTTAGTCCATTCTGACCCACCCCTCACTCCAAGCCTGTGGGGAAATGACATCAGAGGTATCTCACAGCCACTCTTGTTGTAGTCCAAATGGTAGGACCTACTAGAGGCTCAGTCCAGCATTCCAGGAGCAAGTAAACTCCAAGTGGGGGTTACACAGAGAATTAGACCTCTGCTATAGAATTCTACAGAATTGTTCTGAAATCCTATAAGGATCACATTCTCTGTTAAATTCTATACGTTTTACAAAAATTTTCTATGGACCCCTCTTGAATTTCTATAGAACATTATTGGTTTCAGCTCTGTTAAATTGCATTGGCTTTTTCATTAAGATGTGTGAGGTTCATAGCCTCTTTAGTCTCCAACCACTAGAAGGCATAGTTGAGAGGTGTCAGGGCAATAGCTTGGATAGTAGTATTTGGCCTCCAGAGGGTGACAAACTTGGCGCTGATTCATATACATACTGTAAGAGCAAAGGCAGACACACCAATATACTGTATTGTTATTTAGATTGCATTAACTCAATATCGTTTACTCAGTCCCTGCACGAAATTCTTGCAATATGAGAGAACGGAAAAAAGATTAAGTCTCTCACATACACAAAAATAACATTGCCCACAAAAAACAAAATTAAAAAATGATCTCCTTAGCCATGTCTCTAAAAAAGCCTCCCCCAAAGTGTCACGTTTCTAATTAAGGCTCAATAAATTTGAATAAAGTGAGAAAATCACATCTGGGCTCTTGCCGCTATGAAGCTTGTTACCACAGCGTACGTGAGGTTACGTCTGGGATGAACTTGTCAGCTTTGCTCACATATGGGACCGGGTATGAAATAAAACCCAAGAGTTTTTATTCTACAATAAAAGCCAAGCTAACATAAAACAAAATTAATTGCAACAGCAGTGACTGCTTTAATTTCCTAATGAACTTTTTGTACAGTACCAGTAATCAAGATCAGTTTTTTTGCCCTTCAGAAAATGTTTCAGCAGAGCAAAACTATGGATTCTTAAGATACATGTACACATCTGTTCTTCCAAATGATCAACATTACATCCATCTTTGTGTGATATGCAATTAATCATCCCAGCGTATTTTGCTTTGTAGTTTTATACAAATCCTGTTGTTTATGGCTATTTGTGTAATAATAATATTTTCCACCCCGACAGCAGATTGTGTAACAGAAGTGAAGAATATTATATCCAGTTCACTGCTGGAAAAAGTTAGATAGGAAGTTGGAATTTGGCCTGTACTGGAGTGAAGATAAGGGAGGTGCGATTATTTTTAATTACATGCAGCACTTTTTCATCTTCAGAGCAAACAAATAGCACTACAGTCTAGTGCAGGAGTTCTAAAACTTCATTGCAACATGACCCCTTTCTGACAACAAAAATTACTATACAACCCCAGGAGGGGGGACTGAAGCCTGAGCCCACCCAAGGCCCACCTCCCCGGGCTCGTAGGCCGAAACTGAAGCCCAAGTGTTCCAGCCTTGGACAGGGAGCCTGTAGCCCGAGCCCCACCACCCAGGGCTGAAGCCAAAGCTTGAGCCCCGCCATCCCAGCAGTGGGGCTGAAGCCAAAGCCCAAGGGCTTCAGTCTCAGACAGGGGCCTGTAGCCAGAGCCCCACCTCCCGGAGCTAATGCCAAAGGCTGAGCCCCGCCACTCAGGGCCGAAGCCCTTGGGCTTCAGCCCCCAGTGGTGGGGCTCGGGCTTTGGCTTCGGCCCAGGACCCTGGCACGTCTAACATCAGCCCAGTCAACCCCATTTAAAACAGGGTTGCTACACACTTGGGGGTCCCGATCCACAGTTTGAGAACTGCTGGTCTAGTGATACAGGCAAGCATTGCCATCTCCATGTTGAATGTATAGAAAACCAAGACACGTCCAAAGTTATGGTTCTTTCTTTCCTTTCTATGTACATTTGTGTCCCACGCTCATCATCATGGTATACCCTGACCAATCCACAAGATCCCCCGCTCCCCTCCCCATTTCAATTGACTTATACCGCAGGAAGATATTCCATCCACCAGTCTTTCTTCTGTGATGTGTATGATATACAATATTTTAAATGAAAATAGACTAACCACAGCCCTTTGAGATATTTACCACAGAACATCTTACAAGAGATCACCCAAGGTCTGTTGACGGGCGCATTATCAACTCAGCACCTTTTGGGTTTGCTCAGCACAAATGCTGCTTCTGTGCTGGTCAAGACAACTGGTCTGAATGCCAGCACAACACATCAAGTAGGGGGCAGTACTCTGGTGACGTTTCCACTTCTGTCACTGCCGCTGGGTCCAGAATATGGCTAGATAGGAGCAAGGGGTGCTAGCCAATGGTGGAAGGGAGTGGAACCTATTGATCAGAGCAAAATCAGTGTCCAGTATTCTGAGTTCTGTTCCTAGCTCTGTTGCCCAAAGTCACATATACAGTTAGTAAGTCATTTACACTTATATACATCAAGCCGTGCCTTACATGGCAAGGAGTTCTACTGATTTCAATGGAATGAGGTGCTATTCAATCTGAGTAAGAGTGCAAGACTCTGGCGTTTACTCCCTACATGGTTCTGTTTGCCATGTTGTAAAATGAGGATAACATGATACAGTATTCATTCCTCTCACAGGGCTGCTGTGAAGCTTCATTAATGCACAAGATACACTTGGTGTTCCTGCAATGGAAATATAACTCGTGAGCATACAAGGTGACTATCATATTTGGTGATTGTCACAATAATAGGTAAAAACCTAGTGATGAATTGATCTTCATGGCAAAAAACTATATCAGCTTTATAGCAGGTAGTAATAGTTGGGCTGACAGAGAAGCAGAAATAGTGCACAGTTCCTCCAGGGATATCAGTTCTGATCCAGCACAACTCTTGAACATGTGCTTTCATGCTGCACTACATCAGGGCACTAGTCATGTTTCCATTTCCTACTGACACCCACCACGAGGGAGAGCATGTTCTTAGCAGCAAATAATTATCATGATGGTTCTTTTTATTTTAAAAAATCTTTATTTTTTTGAACAACATGACTGAAGAGTTTACATGATTATGTCTGAATTAAAACAATGTCTTTATATCTAAATGCCAACCTAGTGTATAATTAAAATGCAACAAGGTCAGAAGATGGCCAAGCTTTTGAGTATAAATATGAAGATTTTCCTAACCCACCCATGGGTTGGCATTTTGCTCCTGAAAATTTATCAACAGGAAAAGGTAACGGAATAACAAAGATTTTTTTTAATTTGGGGGCTGGAAAGGGAAAATCAGTTGAGACACTTTGTAGGGAAATTGGTTTTGTTCTCAAACTTTATTTGTTCATTACAAAAGCTTTTAGATCTTGATCATGTTTTAAGAGGGAAAGGCTTTGATTTTGGAAGGAATTCTTTTGTTTGATTGGTTGCTTTGTATGTATTTAATTACTTTCTATTGTATAACATCATGAGCAATGCAAAGCAAGCAGCTTTCACATAACAACAGTTTAATCCAGTGTGATTTCGGCAAACCCATTCAGTGGATTCTCTTTACCAAAAGAAAAATTACAACAAGAGCCTGATCCCGACTAGGCAGCAGGTGCCAGTGCTCAGCACTAAATCAAGTTGGAAAATATCAACCAATAACTGAAGATTTTTTGAATGTTCACCTTTTTTTCCCCTTCATTTTTCAACCCGCTCTATTTAGCATATCTCTGGATCAAGCCCTACATAGAACTTTTTTATATACAAACCTCTCTTTTAGAATCATAGAATCAATCATAGGACTGGACAAGACCTCAGGAGGTCATTTAGTCCAGTCCCTTGCACTCAAGGCAGGACTAAATTATTATCTAGCCATACCTGTCAACTAAAACCAGCCTGGGTGCCATGTGTATAGGGTGACTGAATGCTTTATCAATTTGGCTTTACCAGACAGATATAATATAATCAAGAGGAGGCTGTTACTTAAAAGTTTGTTTATTTATCAATAAGACATCAAATAATCACAATTAACCTAATTTATTAACCCATGAGTGTGTGTCAAAGATTAAGCTGCACAAATACAGTAAGATAAGGGTTAAATATTGTACCCCTGTATCAATCAGGGAATACAACCAGCAGAAATATAAATTCACTGCTGAGGCTATTACCATGGGCACAAACTCCCAAAATAGGTTGCGTCATTCTTAGCCTAATATTTCCATTCCCAGGCAGTCTGCATCTGCTTTCGAAGGTTGTTGGAAATTTGCATCTAGTTGCTAGAAACAATTATATCCGTTGCTTATTATTTACACAACCCTCAGCAAAATACTGTTTTGGCTCTGGGTGCCAAGAATAAAAACTCACACACAATTTTTAATATATTTCAGAATAGAGAATGCTGGGGAGGATGTTTCACTTAGCGTAAGTATGCATTCTCCCAAAACTACCTAATATTGGCTAAATAATTTTGGTAATCAGACAAACAATAGCAATATATGTATGACCCAAAGACTATTGAAATCAATGAGAGTCTTTCCATTGACGTCAATGAGCTTTGGGATCAGTCCCTATGAGTAAGTGCAAATTTTTTAAAAAAATACTGTTCTTTATTTTATTTCACTTTTCCCAGCATGCAAATAGTCCCTACATGGAATTTGGGAAACAATCAACCCAGTTACATAATGGTGATATAGAAAAGATGTGTTTTTCAAATGTAACTTTTGTTTCTGGTTAATTTCTTTGTGGTATGGTCAAATCGTGGATTTGTCATACAGTTGAATCCTTACAGGCTTACACTCCATGACCCAGACTCCTACATATCCAGTCATTTTTGCCCTAGAGCAAGTATGAGGTTTTTTGCCACGCTTTGGAACTCTATCAAGCCCCATACCTGGCCAACTAGTGGCACTGATCTGGCAATTAAACTCACCCTCCCTAACCATCTTGGCAGATTTGGGCACTGTTCCTGCAAACCCTTGAGCAGCATGGAGCCATACAGGATGTGCAAGGTTGAGGTGCCCTAACACAAGTGAAGGCTATGAGAGGGCATGAGGAAACTTAAACTTAGGCATAGCCCTCCTCACTGAAGAGTAACAAATTTCAACTCCTCTGTGCATCCATTCACCCACAAGGTCGCATGGTAAAAAAGGAGAGGGTGAAGGTGTTTGAGACATTTTGGTGGCCAGTTCCCTACAGATTGGCAGCTATCATTGTCATGTACACCTTTGCCGAGTGGGTATAAAATTGATGTAGGTCAATCCATTATGCTGCACGGCATATGGTGAAGAGTCACATCCATGATCTGACTGCCATCCTCATCATGCCAAGCAGATGCTTGGCTGTATCTTCCCATTTGAGGCCTCACTCTTGCTATCAGGGAAGAGTAGCTGGATGGCCATGTGGCAGTGGATTATCATGATCTTCACTGCAGAATCAGGAGTGTGTGTCCTGCTCATCACCTTACACTTATATGCACGGCACTGTGAAAAATCTAGCCTGCAGAGGACATTTAAAACCAAGAATACAATAAAAAAAGTTATACAATATCCCCACCCAATCCCTCCCCCCCCACACACACACACCCATTAGTTGCTCATGCAGAGTTGGGTACACCAAGCATCTTATCCAGGCAATTTTTCATGCTGGTCATGTTCCTTCCTGAGTTTTCATACATTTTAAGGCCAGAAAAGACCATTATGGTCATGTAGCCTGATCTCCTTCATAACACAGGCCAAAGAAAGAAATGTGTATTTGCATATTTTAATATAGCATGTTCACATTTTTATTGAAGAATATAACATTCAACAGGCTGTGATACAACAATTCAGACTGTTTGGCAGCAATAACCCAGTTTCCATTTGTTTGAATGTAAGAATTAGGGTGTGGAAACTTTCTGCTTCCTTGAAAACTCTTCTGAAAATGGGTTTTCTCTCACTTCAGCATCTAAGTGTTTAAGAGGTGACTGAAATTCTGAAAATGGTCAAACTGTTTTGTGCAATTGGCAACTCCTCTAAGCTTCTCACTATGTGAGTGGGGTGGGTTGGGGGGGAAATCCATATTTTAAACATGTAACTTAGTTTTATTTTTTATCTTTCTCTTCTTCGTCTCCTTTGAAAAGGAGAAGCTGAAAACAGCAAGTTACTTTTCACATGGAATTATTATTCACCCACTGCATCAAATATTCTACATATGCAGCTTCCTCTTCATTTCTGATGTGATTGCTCAGCACAGTTGATTAGATGTGGCTGGCTAAATGCTCTGTTTATCCAAAAGAAGTAAATGACCACTGCCTTACCAGGGAATAGGTGAGGTTTGGCTTAGTGCTCTAGCATCTGGAATTATATTTCAAATGAAGACAGATGGGAGTTGCCTTTTATGGGCCTGAAATGGAAAGGGTACTTGGCATCATAGTCCTTCTCTGCATGGACAGATTGGTTTTGTGGCACTGTGCAACAGCATTGTTGCAATCCAGCTGGTTCTTGTTGATACTTTGCCCATGGACAAGAGTTTATAAATACAAGGGCAGTAATGGGGGGGGTGGGGGTCAAGGGGAGGGGGAATCATTAAAGATGAGCAAGAGAAACCCAAACTTTCAAAGAGGACTAGATAAAACGTGTATTAACGGAATCTCAATGCACATCCTCAGTGTCCACACAGACAGCTAGTCTGTGGCAGGCTAGTGAAGGGTAGATTCACATCCCAGCTTGCCATGAACTAATTGTTAGTGTAGACAAGCCCTTAGAAATCCCAAAGCAGGAATAAAATTGGTGGTATTTAGACTCTGTCCAGCAACAAATATGCCTCCCCTTCCTCCAAACCAGGGCTGGATTTTCCTCTTATTTGTGCCTGATTTATACAGATCTCACTGAGAGATGAATTGGGCCCGAAGTTCTTTGTCTGAAGCTTCTGCCTTCCCAAGCTCCAATCCTAGACTGAGAGTAGATGGAATTCTTATTGTGGCAAGAGGCCTGAACCAAGATCAGGGCCCACTTCTAGACAGTGTATGTACACACAGTAACGCAGAGCCCCTGCCCTGATCATAAAGACCTAAACAGACAAAATGCGGGAGAAAGGAAGAATGATCAGTCCCATTGTACAAGTGTGGAACAGAGGCATGGAGAGATTAAAGGACTTGCCCAAGGTCACACAGGAAGTCTGTGACCGAGCTGGAAATCAACCCAGGCCTCCCGAATCCCTCCCCTGTACCTTAACCACAAGACCATACTTCCTCACAGAGCAGCCTTCTTTTCAAAACATCTTTCCTTTCCTTTTGTGCTGGACTGTGACCCCATAAGCAGGAGTTGGTACGAGGCATAGAGGGACCAGAACTCCCAAAAAGGGGTGGTACAATATGACTCTTGATTTGTAAAGTGCTTTGGGTTGAAAGGTGCTCTAGTATCATGCATGTAAAACACAGCAATGATCACTATCATACTATAGTCATAATTATTGTTCTATTAATGTTTTGATTCATATCTCATATACTGTACAGGTGAGACACTATCATATTTTTATAGATAACTATTGAAACCTACATCCAAATAACTTTCTCTTTATAGCTGTAGTTGAAATCCAGTTGACAGGATGGAGAACCATTCCATTTATCATGATATGAAATATTTTCACATGGTAATCAGAAAGCTAATCAGTTTTGAGCATCAGTTTCCATAAACTGTCTACCTAGTTCAGAATGCCTAATTTATACATCCACCTGTCTTTGGTTTCTGTTTTTTCCCCATTTCGCTTCCCTTTCATATATTTGCATGCCTTACCTTTGGTTAACCTTCATTATACAACAAAAATTAATCCTGAACAAAGTAACATTGTGAAGGTTAAAGAAATAATTCTTTTCCGAATGGAAATATATCAAATTCCTCAGCAAAACCATGAGAAACTAATCTTAAATTTGATCAGATTTTCATAAGAGATTTTAAGTGGTGATTCATGCTTTCCTAGTAAAGAAAAGTAAACTTGTCTATTACAGTTTGGGTATCTCAACTTCGAAAAGAAGGCATTATTTGTTTGTTTTGCTACCTTTGTTGTTCCAGCTAGCGGAGATGTATCTTTCTTCTCAGTTGCCAATACATATTAATAGCTCTTATTGAAAATGGAAGGCATATTTAATGCTCTAAAGTTACACATAGAAACTTAACATTTTCTATTTGCCTACAAAAGAGAAAAACAAAATAAATGGCAGATTGTGCCAGAGACAGTTTGTGATCAAACCAAAAGGGCTTTCTGAGCTTCACAGTGAGTTGATACAGGGATAGGCCAGAAATATTCTACCGAAATATCATAGGATAGTGCCCGTGTCAAGGCATTAGCCTGATTTCCTGTTTTTATTAATACACATGCTTCCTGGAGCTGAGTCTAGATTATCGATGTAGCTAGAGCACATGCCATGGCACAGAATTTTCAGTTGTCATGGGGCAGCATTTCACTTTATGCCCTGGCTGAGGCCTTGTTGTTCTCATCAGGATTTTCATTAACCCACTGATAGGTCTCTCTGATTAACTAACCCACCCTGTTTGAGATCAATCTCATAGGGTCAGATTTTGATCCCCTTTCTCATGTTGACTAACACCTTACTTCATGCGTAATTGATTCTGACTGTGATTTTCATTGATTTTGACTGTGATTTGTTAGTAAGTATCAAAATCTGGACCATTGCGTATCATTGCCCATGTCTGGTATAGCATATTATAACTATGCTGCAGTGAGTCGTTCCTGGATCTAAAATCTGTGCTCAGATTACTAAACCTGTTTCTCCATTATCTGCTAGATTGTCTTTTACTTTAAAAGATATTTTATCCATTTACAGAAGCCCATTTAAAATAAGTCCCTATATCACCTTTCTCTTCTGGCTTGGGAATGAAGGGTATCAATTATGGGAACACAGTATGTTTGAGTGATGATGGCATTGTAATGCAGACATCAGACATCAAACTAATGTCTCAGGAATCTTGGGAGTACCAGAAGGAAGTGCTATGAGAGGAACATGAACATAGGCCCAACCCTTCAAAGATTTAGTCATATGGTTAACTTTACTGTGAGAAGCCCCATTGGCTTCACTTTATGATAAAGTAAAACACACTCATAAGTCTTTGCAGGGTTGGGACCTTAAAGCAGAAGCTAGCAAAGATGAAAGCTGGCTGGTGAATGTGTCTGCCTTGTTGAGAAGGAAAGAGAAAGCTTAACTTACTATGAGCAGAATGAGCCACTATCTTCAATTTAAGAAACTCACTATCCTCAAATCGTTTTAGCAGAGAGAAAGTTGAAAACATACTGAATAAATAATTCCTGCAATATAATTAATTGCAGGAGTGTTGGAAAATTCTGCACTAGCATATTCAAACCACAAACATGTGCAGATATGAAAAACTGTCACCTGGCCCTTTCTTTCTGGAGCCCAGCTAATATTTGGCATTTTACACATGTATGAACAAGCCCCGAAAATAATAATAATAAATAGCGTGCTAACTTGGATGCACAGATCCTCCACGAACAACAGTAAAGGAAGCAATTGAAATCATTTGTTTTATAATTGATTATTTTAAAAAACATAAAACAAAAGCCTATTGCCATCTGTTCTTCTCAATTTAGCCAATTTAACACATGATACAAAGCAGACTGGCCAACACTAACCCAGATTGTGTTTCTGGTTTTCTAAACTTATACTACTCCTTGACCTTTATCATTAAAACCTAAATAAAATGTGGTTATTTTTAAAAGGCAAAGATGGCTTAATTGTCTCATCTGTTGAAATTATGAGTAATTGTTAACTATCTTAACTTGCTGATTCACTGCCATGCCTCCTTTTGAAAGGAGGTCCAAAAACAATGAGATTGCAAAACAGCATATGTTGGAAGAACGCGATTCACTTTTGCTGCTCAGCTAATGCTATTGAAGCCAGTCTCTTGGGTTCCACTGGCTGTGGTTCCACTCATCAGTTAGCTACAAGGCTAGAAGGCATCAACAACGGAGGATGGCATCCAGAGCAAGTAATCTACCTCAAAACTGACTAAAAGGGTTCTGTCTGAGCAGGGGGAAGCATGGTCTGCTCGCCATCCCTGTTGAATTTCTTGGTTACTCTGCATTGAGATTTTCCACAGGGTGCCATGTACAATGGTAGTGGTTGTTTGATGTATGGGATGTTGATGGGCTTAGGATGGCTGGAGAGGCAGGCAGGCTGGCAGACCTGGACCAACCACTCATTTCATATAGGATACTGAATAGCCCTATATCCCAGCCGACTAATTTTCAGAACCCGTGAAAGGAATCAGATTTGTAAAAGAATGTAATTTCCTGGGATTGCAGTCTACTTCATCACATAGATTCACTCTGATTTAGTTTTCAGGGCTGTGCTCCTTGAATTAAATTCATCCCTAGGCAAAGGGGCCACATAAGGCCCACTCCCACACCCTCTCAGGTCCCATTGTAAGAAGTTAAATGATGCCTTGAGACTTGTACAGACTCTCTACACTGGGATGTGAATTTCACCCATGCTGAGTAAGGTCAGCTATCCGACATCTCCTCAGAGTTAAGGACAACAAGACCAATTTTTGCACCACCTCAAAATGTAATGATGAGCATGGGGGAAGAAAGTGACAAAAATGACACACAGTGTGTATGACAACCAGACAGGGCGGTATTTGAAATAAGCCAGTTAACATGAGTCTACTAGTGCTCAAGAGTTTGAAAGGTGTTGGTGTATAATGGGGGAGGGGAGGAAAGATCAGTATTGGGTGTGTTCTTAATTACCATCTTTACTGATGATCTGGAGCAACCAACATGTGACTGAAAGTCATTGATGATAAAAACAAGAGAGGAGCAGCAAATGCTGTTGAGGACAGAGAAACACCAATGGCCCAAGACAGAAATATCTAAGATTGATGGAAGGAGACTAGAGAGGAGCAATAGAATGACTAAGCAGAATGTGACTTAGAAAGAAAGATTGTAGGAGCTCAGTGTTGAGCAGCATGGCTAATAGTTGACTATGGAGTGCAGGGGGAATAACATTCTTTTATAACATCCTAAAATGAATTGTGAAGCTACAAGATACATGTCTGAACCTCAGTGATGCATATTCAAATGACATTATGTTACCTCCATTGCCCACCTCTTTGTCTAGCTCTGGGCCTGATCCTTCAAGAAACCCAGTGTCCCCAACTTCCTTTGACATTACTAGGGGATGAGAGTGTTCAGCACCTCTGAAAATCAAGATCGGGACCGTCCCTTCTTAAATTCCCTTGTAAGCCGACTTTCACACCCTGTGAGATGGTAGGTGAATAATAACTGGGGAAGGAGACAGATTGCTCAGGGTGCTAAAAGAGGGGGAAAGTAGAAGTTCTGAGATTAATTAAATTAGGGAAAATTTAGCATGAATATCAAGGAAACTACACTAATCAATCAAACAGCCTCATAAGGAAAATGGTGAAAATCCCATTATTTGGGACCCTTTCAATTAGACTAGACAGTAAAATGTACACTAGAAAATAAATATACTGTAGGGAACAAGCGTTTCTGGATGGTAGATGAACTGGATGACCTAAGAGATCTTTCCTATCTGTAATGTCTGTTTCTAGAAAGATGTGCCGTATCGTGTGTTAACACGCTCAGCTCACTCTCTAGTATCAGATAGACTTAGGAAGGAATGTAGTCTGCTTAGATCAAGATTAGGTCCTAGATAAGCAGTGGCAGTATCTGCAGTAATAGCAGTTTAACTAACATTTATTTTACATCAAGGAAATTTAAGCCAGTAAAAGAACATATTTTGGCTAGCCTGAGTCCCTAGCAACCTCCTAATGGTTTACCCATCTGCTTATTTTTGAAGGACAAATGCATTTGATAGAGTATGTGTTAATAACTGTGAGAGAAACTTTTTTTTCTTTTGGCATTTTCTTTGCTAGATTTGTTCCAGTTTGTTTGTTTGTATGTTTAAATTGCACCCAAGTAAGAGGTTAAACAAGTGCAAAAAAAGGGGGGGGGGGAGAAGTTAAATTGAGGAAATCCAGGCAGCCAGAGAAGTCTGGAACAGCCCAAAATACGTCCTGAATTCTGCAAAAATAATAAATTTCACAGAGTGATGCCCAATTGACAGAACATATCCAAAGGGTCTTTATCTTCAGCATCATGTTTGAGATTTATTGCAACACTTGCATGAAAATAATCCACTTCACTACATATCACTTTATAAAATAGCTGTATGTTATATGTATTCGTATGCAATGAGTTGCTATTCAGCTACCACCTTTTTCTAGGTTTTGCACGGGACATGCAAAAATACTGCAAGCTGGAGAATTCTATTATATCAGGCATCCTTCTGCTTCTGATTTAGTTTGTATCTGAAATACATATTAAAAAGAGATAGGGCAAATGCTCCTAATGTGATTTCCATATACGTTGGCAAGTCCTTCCCCTATATTCCAAATCTCAGTAGCCAGATTTGACACAAAAAATCCTATAGTCTGGGCTCACATCTATGACGTGACTGCAACGGTGCTCCAAGGAGTGACTCGGGGTTGTCACACCCTTAATTGAGAGCATAAACTTGCCCCCTGCTCTGAGCCTCTATTACTAGAGGTGTGCAAGAACAGGCTGGATGAAATGCTAGCAAAGTGATCCCACTTTTGGTTTACATGACTTTATTGCCTCGTGGCTGGACTACAGCAATGCAGTATATTGGTCATGAACCCAACAAATCTTAGGAAATGCCAGCTAGTGCAGAACGCTGCAGCGCATCTCCGGAGCAACATGAGCTACCATGAGCACCTCAAACCTGTCCTCTGCTCTTTATACTGGATTCCACAGACCAGCGAGTTAAGTTCAAGGGTCTTGGTCCTTGGGCTTAATATATCTAAAACATCATCTTAAATTGTAGGGTGAAAACTCTGGACAACTCCTCCTCTCAGGCACAATGGAACTTTTTACCATGAGGGTAAAGCTTGTCTTCAGAAGACAGTGCTTTCTCAAGGGCCAGGCCAAGATCATGGAACAAACTCTCAAAAGTATTATGGACCATCACAAGTTCACCACTTTCTCTTCCAAGTGCAAGGTGCATTTCTTCACCATGTCCTCTCTAGCATAAACACAGAGCAGCGTGGACACTTAAAACCCCCAAAACAAAACCTGATGCACACACAATTTTCTCTCTGGGGAGAGTATGAGAGAGAGGACAAACCCTTCATGACAGATGTTAGTCGTATCACTTAGTGAACGGCTGGAGGGTGGTCAACTCCCACCATGAGGAGAGTACTATAAGTATCGATATAGAACAGCGTTCAGTCTTTGAGCATAAAAAGAGAGAGAACCAAAACATGCAACATTCAGGCTTAAAGCAGTTCTTCACATATCCTGTTCTTTCTCTTCCAGCCCTTTCTGAAAGTAGAGTTCTTAAAATTCCTATACATAATCCTACAATAATGCCCCCCCATTGGGAAGCTATTTATTGTAACAAATAGAATCTCAGTTGGTGTGTGTATAATACCTTGGCAGATGTGTAATAGAGATGTTATGATAGCCATTGCTCAAGACGGCAAAAGTGAAAGGCCTTTTGGAAGAGGTAATAATTAGCCAGGATATAAAAAACAATTTGGCTAGTGTACAATCATGTTCATATTAAAGTCAGTGGGAGTAAAAGCACGCCGTCACCTAAATAACAACCCTAAAATAGATCAGGATTTTATAGTGCTTTGTGGGATGCTACTCACATAGCATTGTGAAGAGGGAGGTGGGGAGGGGTCAGGACAGGTTGGAGGTGAGCCAAAGGAACTAATCCTACATCATTTCCCCATTCTCCACCCCACGGTGGCGCAGGTGCTCTTAACCGCAAAGCTATAGCCACTGCCGCCAAATAGAGCAATAGGCTGGTTGAGAGAATTTCTTGATCACAAGCTCCTCTGTACATGAAGGTACACTCATCAGATCCCAGGGGTTTGTAATGATTAAATCTTGCACACAGATAGGATTACTTTTTTGGTAGATTCACAATGTTAGTGGACAAAGGAAACACAGTAGATGTCATTATATATTTGGGTTTTAACAAAACAGTTGCTAACCTGTTTTACTGAAAAATTAATTCAAATTGGCTTGGTTAGGAACATTATCAAGTGGACTAAAGCAATATGCTGAGATTTAGGCTTTTTATTTATCTCTTGGCTTTAAGTAATTTCACAAATCATCTGAAAGATGGAGCATACTAAATGAAACTTGCAGATGACACTAATTGAAAGGAGTTGCAAATACCAGTGAGGACAGTGAAATGACACAAGGGAACCTTGATAGAAAATAATATAATTTGGAAAAATTCAAGCAATGAAAAGCAGTGAAACAGAAAGAGACCCATGGGTGTCAGTGAGCAGTACACTAAGCCATGAATCCATACTGTGATCCTGCTGCAAGATAAAGACCAATTCAGTTGTGGGTTGTGTCATGTAATACAAGAGGGAGATGATTTTCCTTGTCTAGACATCTCTGTCAGATGTCACCTGGTATATGACACTTAACTCTGGGTAGCACATTTAAAAAAAAGGATGCTACAAACTGGTGGGAGTTCATAGGAACATAGGACTGGAAGGGACCTCCTGGATCACTGAGTCCGTTCCCCAGTTATCGCAGGCAACCTTGTCATATAATCTCATTCATAAATTTATCAAGCTTCATCTTAAAACCAGTTAGGTTGTTTTCCACCGCACACACATCATATTGGAAGACTGTTGCAGAACCTCATTCCTCTGATGGTTAGAACCTTCTTCTAATTTCCAGCCTAAATGTATTCATCGACAGTTCAGAGAACAGTAAGAGACCCGTAATGAGTGACTCATGAAGAAAGGTTTGAAAAGCTAAATATGTACAGTTTGGGTTATGTATTGACAAAGTTGAGTTGGATAAATCCAGAATAACTGTACTAACTTCAACAGTTACGCTGTGGACACATTCTGGGCTGGCTGAGATCAGACGGTTATATCATCCCATTGATTATTTTTTCAGGCAGAAGTCCACCCTGAAGGCAAAGCCCCATGTACAGTCTATTGTAGAAGTATAGTCTTGGGGTGACAAAGGCATCAGTCATGGTAGCAACATACTGACATTGGATATAGTCTGAACCTCCTGGTCAGATGAAGATGGAAGAAAGGCCTCACTTGACTCCACTGTTACATTATCAACTAACAGATGATAACCAACAGTATCCCCTAGACTATGAACTCTAGTAACAAATGGTGAGCACCTATACTCAATAAAAGGGGTAGTTTATTGTCCTCATCATAGTCTCTGATTGCTTCCCCATCCTACCAGCACAACCTCTGTATTTGTCACACTAAACTTCAACCAGTAAACTCTCATCCTCCATTCCCCATTTTCAATAGGTACAAGTTCAGGCATTCAACAGCACTGGCTAGATTAGATGATAGATTGACTGGTGGTTGTTTGTTTGTTTGTTTTGTTTTTAAATCACCATTCCTACCTTTTCCTCACATCTGCAAAGCCTCAGAGGGACAAGCGTGGACCAGTTGCCAATTGGCCTTACAGATTTAAAAGGCTAGCAGCCAATTGGCTGCTAGTGGGTTATTCAAACTGAAAAAGAAAACAAACTTCTTGCCGTAATTACCCTTCAATGTCTACTGTTTACCCCAGAAATAAATTAATTGCTTCTGTAAAACACCATTCCCTCTCTGTCCAGCAGCAAAGTCTGGGAGGGATGAGTGTGAGCCAGCTGCAAGTTGGCCTATGCATCTGAATGGCCAGTTGCCAACTGGCAGCCGGTTTGATATTCACGCTGGACTAGGACTTAAGCATCTCACTACAGATACCCCTCTTGCATTTTCTCTTGTTTACCCTCTGAATACCCAAAATGCCACAGCACAAATCATTGTTTCCCATATGGTCTAACAGAAACCTGATAACTGACCACAGGCTCACATACAGTTCCACCTCCCTTCCACTGCCAAAGCATTAGCTATTGGGTGATGTGGACATGGTATTTTTGCAGCAACAGTGAATTTATTTTGGGGGTGAAGAGAAGAAACTGCTAAGTAAATACAGCAAAATGGGCAGTTAGGTGATGACTCAGGCCCAAACTCTGACAGACCTCAGTGCTCTTTTGATCCCTTTATTCCTGGATGTTCGTATGCTGGGATGACAGAGGAAAGCTTTTGGATATAGGGTTTTACATCTGCACATATGAGCAGAGACAGCCAGTCTTACTTGTTTTACGAAGTAAAGTGGCACTAGTTACACCTTGAGGCAAAGGACAGGCTTGTGATTACGACACTGGATTGGGACTCACGATCTCAGGCCTCAGTTCCCAGCTCTGCAACTGATTATCTGTGTTATCTTGGGTGAGTCACTTAATCTCTCTGTACCTCAGTTCCCCATGTGTAAAATAGGAATAGGGATACTACCTTTCAGCCATAATTTATCTGTCTTCTCTGTATAAACTGTAAATTCTTCAAGGCAGGGACAGTCTCTTCCTATACAGCTCTGAGCACAGTGGGAATCTTCACAGGGCACTCCCATAATACAAACAGACAATAACAATAATCAATCCACTACATTCTCTACACCAATCTTGGCAAACTCTGTTCATTCTGGTAAAATCATTTTTGGATAGGTGAGTGAACGTATGCAGGTGGTTCCTTAATGTTGTCGTGATAAAGAGGAATGAGAAAAATTAGTGAATGGGCTAGTGAACTGGCAGGACATTTTCCAAGGGGACCTAGCTGTAAAACTAAGACCTAGGTCTTGTGGATGCGAGAGGTACCTTCTTTTGGAAAAGGTGGATTGAATGTTCAGAAAACTAAGGGCTCACCTACCCTTGAAACACCACAGTTGTGGCACTGTAATGATTTAGTCTAGACACTGCCTACACCAACAGGAGGTTCTCCCATTGGCATAGGTAATCCATCTCCATGAGAGGTGATAGCTTTCTACTAAGTGCTGTCTATACCGGGTGTTAGGCCAGCTCCGTCACTCGGGGGTTGGATATTTCACAACCCTCAGTGATGTAGCTGGGTCAGCCTGATTTTTGAGTATGGACCAGGCCTAAGGATCTGACAACAGATCTAAAGCAGCCCGAAAGAGGGCTTCTCAGGAGCTCAGCTTTTGCCTGGCTGAGATTGACAGTTGTATCGCATTGCATACTGGGGGTTCCCCATTAGGAACAACGCTCAGCTTAGCAAACTCAAGAAGATAAATCTTGGTTACTGTAGCTTGCGCTAAGACCACCAGAGAAAGAAAGTGATGTATAAGCCACTCAGGTGCATTTGTTTAAATTCACATTTTTTCTTCCCAGCATTGTTGTCGGCTTCTTGCCTCACCCCAGAAAAATGCTGGTTTTAACTGCAGCATCTACTTGAAAACTGTGGACCAAATCCTCAGCTAAAGTCAATGGAGCTAGGCCAATTTACACCAGATGAGAATCTAGCTGGTGTCTTTTTTTCAAAGCCTTAGCCTGCTACCGGCATGGCCAACTATGGCACATCATTAACATTCATTCTCGTTGGAGAACAAAGGAGAAACTGCATAAAGTAAAAACACTATGCTGCACTCTCAAAGCAACCCTTGCTTTAAATGGAGGCTCATCCTCTTGCCAATGTACATGCAACCTGTTTTGTCATAGAAGAGGTAGAAGAGCTATAAAGTGCTGCCTTTCCGTGGGCTTATGTATGCTCCCAAAGGGAGGTTGGAGAGGGCATGAAACAGAACAGCTTATACAGGCACAAAGAACTAGAGGGTAAAAAGCTTGGACTTCTCTAAAGCCTTTCATCCTAGCGTCACAAAGTATTACACAAGTGTCAATTAATCCTCACCACATGCCTGAGAAGGAGTTAAGTATTATCCTCATTTCACAGATGACGAATCGGAGGCAGAGAGGTTTAGGCCAGTGGTGGATTAAGATTCCATGTGGCCGAGATCCAAACTCATCTAAGGACCCTCATCCACACAGAGCACTGCAGCTCCCAGTATTCACACAGGGCAGCAGAACCCAAATCGGGGGAATTATTGGGAGTGATGATGCATGTTTCCACCCCCACACATTTTTCACCCACACAACCTCTTGTGGAGGCAAGAGCGGAGCAGGGCCCAGCTATGTTTCCTACGTGCGGCGGGGGGGCGGGGGGCAGGCAGAGATGAGAGGGGAATCCAGAGGAGAGCTGGAGGGGCCACTGGCCTGCAGTGCATGAGATCAGACCAGCTGGTGGGCAGCCCGTAAGACTCCTGGGCTCAACCCAGTCCCACCTTCCAGCCACTGTGGGTCCCAGCAGAGACACCCTGTCTGGGGGAGGGGCAGGAGCACATGCGCTAGCTGCTAGGGTGGAGTGGGGGAGATGATAGAGCGCCGGCCCTGGGCTGGGGACAGGGGGCAGACAGGTCACCAGCCACCATGGTGGGGTGGGGGATGGACAGAGACCCTCAGACACCTAGGTAGCTCTGAGTCCATATGTGTTAGGGGCTTGATTCTCCGCTGGGAAACAAATCACCACTCCATTCATCTCATCCACCCAGTCCTGAGTTAAAACTGCAAGGAGATGGCTTTAACTCAGCTACTGACAGAAGGTCCCTCAGGAAGGTCCTGTCCCTCCACCAAACTCCCGCCCTCCTCTGTTCTCCCATGACACGCCCCTTCCTCACTGCTTTCTCTACCCCTCATTCACACAGAGCCTCCTCCTGTTTTAAGCAGCCGTTTCAGCGCAGGAAGTGATGGTGGTCACCCGAGCATATACTCACATAAACACAACATGACTTTCTTCCAAATCAGCAGGTGGACAGAGCACTCACCTCTCACACCGCCACCCATGCCTGGACGTACAGTTGGCAGTCTGGTGCAAAATCCTCCACTCGGATCCAAACTGTTGAGCTCATCTTAGGTATTCTGTTCCCATCACTTGTGATAGGAGTTGGTATCATCCACATGTAGAGAGAGCAGGGCACTGAAGCTGATGACCGGTGCGATCACCTGAGAGTCAAGTGTTTGTCCCTCTCGGTAGACTCAGCAGAGGGGTCACAGCTTGAATGGGCCAGGGAAGATGAATAAATTATTAACGGAGGGCTTTGTATTGTTCACATTGAAGTGAATGGCAAGACTCCCATTGATGTTAGTGGGGCAAGTTTGAACTACAGTGCCAGGTTCACTGGAACTATACATAGGCTAAGATAACACTGAATGGGCTTGATTTTCCAATGCAGCCCCTTTTGCATTGTCACTGGCAGTATAAATTGGCTCTAAATCCAGCATAACCTCCCTGGGCAGGATTATCCCAGTTCAAAAGTGATCCTCTGATGGCATCGAGCTCTTACACCGTCCCTGTTCCCTGTGCCATCATGGCTGTGACATGCCTTCACCACCTCAATCCTCAACAGTGTTTTCAAGTCCTGTAGTCATCTGTAACTGGTGTAAGTTACTGCAGCCCTTAGGCTGCTCTAATACAGGATGCAGGAAGTGGCCCTGTGCAGAAGTGCACCAATCCCAGCAGGAGGCAGAGGTGAAGTTGATACATGCATGCATATTATGGGCAGATCAGCCAGACCTGACCAAGATCTGACCTAATGTAAGTGAAGGTGGCAGAATTAGACATGAAGCAATTGTTATCAATGACAACTCTGTAGCATATCTGGAGTTTAACTGTGTTTTAGAGAGATGCACACTACATGCACACACTAATAATCATCATCATACCTAGCTTTTATTTAGCGCTTCTCATTAGGAGATCTCCAAGTGTATAACCAAGGTCAGTATCATTATCCCCATTTATAGCTGTGTAAACTGAGGCACAGTAACTTGCCCAAGATCACCCAGCAGGCCCATGGCAGAGCCAGGAAATAGAACCTAAATATCCTGAGTTCTGGTCCAGTGCTCTATCCTCTAGGCCACTCTGCCTCCCACACTGACAACTGATTGCTTAGGGTAAATTAGACAGCATAAGAGTGTAGACACAGCAAACCTTACAGATCTTCAAAGGAAATTCAAAAACAGACAAAAAGCAAGTGGCTAAAAATCAGATCCAAACCTGATTATCCCTAAAAATGCATTTTCTTCCCTTTGTAAAATGCTGACTTTTATTAGTAGCTCTGAAACCCTCTAAATGCTGAATTCCAACTTTTCTTTGTCAGATTTATATAGTCCTGTTGAGAAAAAAAATAGGGCCTGTGTATATTGCTGAAAGATTGTAAAATTTAATAGCAAACAGATTACGTACTTAGCAATAGACTAAGCACAATTAGGCTTCACATTCCTCCCACTCCTATAAATAACTCTCCGTTTCCTCTCCATGTCTGCAAATTTCATTAGTATGGTGGAAAGAAAGGTGGGGGGGAGGAAAAAAAGAAAACCCAAGCTCCCTTGCCTCACAAAGCGCAGATCCCATCACTCAATCAAGAGCTTTGTTCAGCCTGGGGGGGAAAACGAAAATAATTTTTCCCCTGTACCCTTGGGCCATATATTCTTGGCCAGGGAGGAAAAATTTTCTACAGATGGCTTAGGAATTCACCTGCTGAAAAATGACAATAGTCTATTCACATAACCTGCAGCTCTGGCTCCTGACAGGAGCTGCTCAGCCAATCTCCATATTTCCACGGCCTTTAGATTTTTTTATTTTTTCTTTGCCTTTTTTGTTGTTGTTGTTCTCAGCAAAAACTGTGTATTATTTATCATCTTCAATTTCACTCCAGAGTCAAATTCACCTCCAAAGGCCTATGAAACATTAACATCCTCCTGAAGATTTCAGGCTAGGGTTTAACGGCTTTTAATAGGGTCATAGGCATTGAGCTCGGCCTCTACAAAGCAATGAATGTCATCCTCTAAAGCGGAGGTCTAATCACAAGACCCTCTATCAAGGAGGTTTATAGGGGTTTACACTGTGCATAGCATATTGTGGAGATCTTTTTGCATTGATGGGTGGGCATTTCACTCCCCTGCAGTGAGTCAGTAGAAGGCCACTTTATCCCCACTTAAATCTTCAAAGTCAGTCTTAAATGGGACTTCAGTGATGCATAGTGCAGCCCTTCAGCACAGGGCTATCACCTTGAAGTGACTTTTACCTTCAGAGTTTTAGTGATTGATAAAAGCCTCTGCTAACACTTTTGTTAACTGTAAGAAAAAAGATCAATTTAGGACGGCACACAAAAATATAAAATGCCGGAGACGAGGGGTGAGACATGCAGAAAAACACAAGCAATCAAGTTGATCATCAGCACTCCCACTGCCTTCTGCCAGTTTATTAGATAACAGGGTGCATGAACCTCAGAGTTAGGGAAGAGCTAAATCTGTTTGGCTGGATTGGCGTTTAGATTGAAAAGCAAGGGATCTGAGATCGGAATAGGTGCTTAACAAGTGTTCCTCAACTCCCTCAGACAAATAAATTCAGCCACCTTCAGCTTTCTAATGGTGACAAGCCATTTTGAGAGGAGAGACATATCACACCTAGAGTGTTCCTGGTAAACAAATGGTGAGCTCACTTCTGCTTTTGTGCTCAACTTTGTTGCTTTATGGTTATCTCGTCTTCCCAACCTCCCCTGCCACGGTCCGTTTGGTTCACCTGTGGCTTCCTGTCTGACATGGAATAGTTTTAGCTCTCTGGGGCTAAGACTGTCTATGCTGATTTTATTCTGTACAGCACCTAGCACAATAAGGCCCTGATCATTGATTTAGATTCCTAGGTGCTACCATAATATAAATAATAAATATTAATAATCAGTGTGACTGAGACTAAAGTCCTTTATAAGTTCCTTGGATGTTTTTCCTGCTAATTTGGATATAACTTCACAGCTGCTGTGTAAACAATGTCAGAAGAAGAAGAAGAAAAATCTGGTTGTTGTTTTTTCCCTCGACAGCAGAGATATCTTTGTTTTCCTTTATGTAAGTTCACAGCTGACTTGCACATTATCCTCTCAAACCATGTTGCGCAATTAATAAAACCAATACAGTCAAAAGAATTATTTTCACTTTTTCTAAGAAAAGTCAAGGTTTTGATTCCTTCCCTTCCCACAGGCTCCCTCCTTCATCTTTTGAAGAAAGATGCTTATGAGAAATGATGGACGAGCATCCAGAAATAATTAGACAAAGATGGTGGAATAAACCTCAAACGAGAAAGAGTTGGCTATTGCAGACAGGGATTTTGCACTTGTAGTGCTAAATGTGGCCAACAGGAAAAAACACTGAGAGTTGAGCATGTTAGCAATCCAAGATACATATCTCTTACTATATCAGCTGAATACAAAAGCCTAAAGACAAGTAACTATAGCCACATTTAGGTACCTACATATAAGTGCCTTGATTCTTAAAAGATTTCTTCAGCCACAACCCCTGCTGAGACCTCTCTGAAAATGCAAGTTCTTTTTTTTTTTTTTGGTGGCCAGAGATGGCTTTAGGAAGTCTAACATTCAACATCCAATATTTTAGCCAAAATGTGTTTGAGTCATCTATAACTGGTCAGAAACTCTTTTTTCCCACAGAAAATTTGGACAAATAAAAAAAAATTGAAAAAAAAAATCAACCCTTCTCCCCCCCCCCCCTTTTTTTTTCAGTTCTTGGGTTTTCTGATAAAACAAAATCAAACATTTTTGAAGAAAGCAGACATTCTGCGAAAATTTTCACTTGGTTGAAGAACTCAGTTCTCCTTCAGCAAAAAATTTTAAACAGAAAATGTTCAAGCAGCTGTAGACCCATCTCTGCTCTTCTTGGGAGAATATATATACAAATATGAAAAAGAGGTACATATGTAGTGTTCACAAAAAGAAAAGGAGGATTTGTGGCACCTTAGAGACTAACAAATTTATTTGAGCATAAGCTTTCGTGAGCTACAGCTCACTTCATCAGATACAACATAGTGCTGTAGCTGTGTTGGTCCCAGGATATTAGAGGGACGAGGAGGATGAGGTAATATCTTTGATTGGACCAGCGTCTGTTGGTGAGAAAAACAAGCTGTCAAGCTACACAGAATTCTTCTTCAGGCACATAGACAGACCCTTCTAGAGTTGCTAGTTTGCCTTCAAGTTTTCAGTTGCCTTTCTTAAATCTGTGGCACTTACCAATTCGTTGTCTGACACTTTATGCCAGGGATTTTTTTTCCTTAACTCGGGAACTACAATGACCTCAATTTACATCTGACCTCCTTATCTTGTTCTCGCATTATGATTTGCACTAACTTTTTAGCAATCTAAAAATAATTGTATTGCTTTTTGCCATTGTCTGCTCATCCCACATGACCCGCGGACGCTGAGATTGAAACATCCAGATGACTTGGAGAGGGAGTGAAGGATTGGAGGAACCTATCTTTCTGACTCCACATTTAATGAGCTCTAGCGCACGCCATTACTTTCTCTTATTTGTACACTTCTATCTGTAGAACAAAAGTGCTGTGCACCTGGACATGATCCAGCTCCTTTCTCGTCTCCTTTTATTCCAATGGGGGAAACAAAGTTATTTCTATCAGGCTAAAAAGGCAAATGAATGTGAAACTTTGAGGTTATTTAAAATTCCAGTCAACTGTATCAATGAGATGAATCATACAAAATGGCACACTATGCAAATCACATTCTTAGTTTTAGAATGGTCGAACTGAATAAGGTCCTACAATGGGAGAGAGGCGGGCCTGTTAAACAGATAATGCTAAATTTGATGAAAAAATACTTTATATTTCCTCCACCTTAAAACCCGAGCTTGTATTTTCCACTTGGACTGGAAAGAAACAGGTTGTAAGATATCACTTAATGTTTGAAGAGAGAGGAGCCTCCCTTTTCCAGATGCAGTTACACAGAGACAGCACACATGATGGTCACTGATATTGTTTTACACAGTAAGAGCGGTTCCCATTGTTAGAGACCTGAAAATTCTGGATAAGCACACAGGCCTGGAGACTGCTGTTTAATGTCTTTCACCACTTGACTCAGAAGGATTCTTGTCTCCAGGGGAGCCTTCTGATGAAGGACTTTTTCTTGCTTTGTTCAAGTTCATTTCAGTCATGCTCCTTCCCTCTAGCCCTGTGGTTTTGCATTACCTATATCCATGCATTCCAGTGTTCTCCTTTAATTCATGAATTGTGACCTTCGCCATCTGCTCTGCAACCTGTCATATGAGCAGACGCCAGTGAGGAACAACAAGCAAAGTAGCTTACTACAAATCCAAGGTTGGAGGGCTTAATGTTGACTTCGCACCTAGACAATACATTAGTTTGCAGGCTGAGATTTACCATGTTCTGATTTCTGTTTTAATCGCCTTTCCATTTCCTGGGCCCAGATGACTTGTTCATGAAGAACTATAGGCATCTGTAGTCATTTCTAACAACTGAATTAAATTCCTAACTGTTGGCTGTTAAAAACATTCAGCATACTGAAGGTTTAGAGCAAAATTCACCTCTCCCTCCTGCACTGCAGATCTCTCACCTGCAGTCCAGCTCTGTTCTGTGTATTTTGCACTTGTTTCTCCACATGGAGAATAATTGCTATTGTTACCAATGGGAGTTCTTCCTAGCGAATGAATGCAAAGTACTCATGTGAGACTCATATTGGCGCATTCAGGAGAGTGTTTTGCACTTGATGTATAAAACATAAAACACAGTCCGTAAACAAACAGTTGTGTTAAATGCACATTCTTCTGAATATGGTATTAAAAACCTGCTTTCCTTAATTCCAGATCCAATGTGCTTCTCCTCCTTAGCTGGGGCATGGCAGTAAATGCTGATGGAAGAATGTTAAGCAGAGCTATCCAAAATGTTCTTCTGCTTCTGGATTTTGTTACAAGCTCCAAACTAAGACCAGATTCATTGATAGGTTTGCTGAGATCAACGAGACTTTCAGGTGAAGCTGGTCTAATGGAGGGATTCGTCACAAAGCCAGGTCAAACTCAGTGGTTTTGACTGAATTCCAAAACTCCAAGTCAAACTCAGGAAGTGGGAACTGACCTCATAGCAACACAAAATAAAATATTCCTGTGGGCTGAAATTCACCCCAATGCAAAGGGAGCCAACACAAGCTCCATGCAACACATAAGTCCCATGTAAGTCCTTTTTTGAGTGGCACATAGGCAGTGTGTTTCACTGATCTCTAACTGGAAGGCATAGGGCAGAGAAGAGCTATGCAAGGTTCCCTGCACAGGACTACCAATATCCTGCAAGATCAACCATGCTATTCCAGTTGCTCTCAGCCACACCTTAGTTTTTAATTGTGCTGTTGAATTTAGGAACTTTCCCATATATCTCTACCAATGTTCCTCAGACTTGATTGGCAGCAAATCTGTTCTTCCGATCCTGGTCTTTTCCTTGATCAGAGATAGCCATTTGTGGCACATTGGTAATCTATGCCAATGTCCTCTAGATTTAATACAGGCTCAATACAGGAGTAAATTAGTGAAATTTAATATACAGGCGGTCAGATGATCTAATGTTCCCTACTGGTCTTAAACTCTACGAATCTATGAAATAGGTTGAGACCAAAGTCATCTACCACTGCTAAGGTCCCGATTCAACAAAGCACTTAAGCATGTGTTCACTTTAAACTTGCAAGTAGCCCCACTGCAATCAATAGGACTACCCATGAGTTTGGAGTTAAGCACATGTAACACCAACAGACCCCGGTCGTCAGCCGGTGGGATGGGACCTCTGGAGCTAAATGCATAAGCTAAAAGGCACAAGGCTCATAGCTAAGGCTGTAGCAGACTCATTCATCTTTAAGTGGTCTCAGTGGCACTAGAGGGGGACAGAGCACCACACCCGGAGGTGTGTGGGTTACACACACACCTAAGCACTTTCCTGGATCAAGGCCTAAAATAGGATCTGAAAAGCATATGATATCAGATGTGAAAACTAGTGCATTAATCTATTGCATGACCCCTCTGTCTCTGCCTCACCCAATCCGCTGCCCTCCCCAATTTTATATATATATATGGATTTTTCATATCTAAGCCCAAGTGCCAAGCAAGGTATAAATACAGAAGAATATTTTCCTTGTTCCTGCAACACATTGTTGAAAGACCTCCAGCAGAGGAACAGCTTTAACAATGGCTGTCAATCTATAATTAGAAACAAACTATCTATTTGAAACAATGAATTAATGGAGTTTAAGTTACTTCTGCGATTAATAAAGTTTTTAACAATGCTGACCTTCCTAATGGGTTTCTTCACTCACTCTTCACACACAGGCTTGGAAAGATGCCTCTTCTGAGTGTTTACCGCATGTGAGCTTAATGAGCACTGATGTAATGTGATTAAGCTTTTGAATTGGTGAATATTATATAAGGCAGAATCCTTTTAGCAGCACTAGATTGGACTGAAAGAAATGAATCATGGAAGGGTGCTTTAGAATTTGGGCTCAGATCTCATTTTCCTCCATTGCATTTTTTTTTTAAATCCTGCAAGGTATTTAAATGTTTAAAGTCATTGGAAAGCTATTTTATAGAGAAAAGAAAAATGCCCATTGTTGCTCAGGCATGTCCTAGGCAATCTCAATAAAAACGGCTCCTTCTTATGATATGCAGTTGAGCATATTCCTAAAGTCTTAATTTCTTTCTGCAAGGCAGTCTTAAATACAGAACAGGCTCTTCCCAAAACCAAGTGACTTCATCTTACCCTTCTTTCTTTGGAAAGTGACAAAAGGCAACCAGAGGTAAAAAGACTTGCAGTGATAGAGAACCTTAAGTTGCACCAGGAGAAAAAATAAAAGATTGATCTGAAATAATATAACCACCACTAAGAAAAGGGGTGTGGTTAGTTCCCCAAAACCCATTCCTACATGTTACATAATACTGATTATACAAAGAGATTATCAATATCTAAGTCTGCATTTTATTCTAAAAAAATCACCTGCTGTCAACACCATTAAAAATAAGTAAATGCCATATAGCAATATTGACTTTAGTTCCTATATTCAGAATGTGTAATATTTACATAATATAAATGTATAGGGTGTATATTTTACTCCAATACATTACTTTCAGTTACATGGAGTCTCTCTATATATACATATATATAAATAAGAACATTGTTATTTCTACATTCCTTTATGGATGTGAAACCTTGGTAACCTATCGACAGCACCTCAAGAATCTGGAGAGGTACCACCAGTGACACCTCCAGAAGATCTTTCACATCAAATCGGAAGATCGCTGCACCCTCACTGAAGCCAGTGTCATCAGCATTGAAGCAACAATCCTCATACACCAACTAAGCTGTGCTAGACATTGTGTGGGGATTCCACACTCTTGCCTCCCAAAACAAGTCCTCTACTCTCAGCTCACCCATGGTGGTCCGAGGAAACACTACAAAGACACACTGAAAACATATCTTAAGACAACTGAGGTGGACATCACAAGCTGGGAGGAGCAAGCCACCAACTGACCTCAGTGGTGTCAAGTCCTCCATCAGGCAGTGGGTTGCTTTGAGGAAAGGTGCCTTGCCCTCAAAGCTGAAAAGAGAGAGAGAAGAAAGGAAAAAGAACAAACTTTCTCCCTGCAGACAGGTGACCCACCAGGAAATGTCTGTACCTACTGTGGGCAGATCAGTGGTTCCAGGATTGGACTCCTGAGTCATCTCGGGACCCATATGTAAATCTGTGGTACAGATTATCCTCAAATTGAGGGATTGCCGATGATAACTATGTCTACTTAGGGCTAGATTCACCAGAATACTCTGGCTGCTTTGTCCCATCCCCATTACACAAAGCAGCCATAAACCTGACCTAAATGGCCAGTTGAATTGGGTATTCAACCGCTGCGCATCTTTGGAGTGGCACAAAGCACTCACAGTGCACCAGTGAGTCTGTGCCTTGTTCTTTTTAAAGTTACCTTCTGATGAGCAGATAGCTCATATTTGTCATGCATCTCTTTCTGTTTCTACATAAAGAATATATTATGCTTTTACTCTACGAGGCTTCCCCTGAATGCTTTGGAGTGGGCATGGTGTCAGACACAAAACTTTTTGAATGCTGACTCCAAACTTATGTAGGTAGCAACTACAGATCTTATTATCATTCTTGTCACTTGTTCTATCCCATGAATTTTGTGCTACTGGGAGGGCATCAACTTACATCACTGAAGACTGATCTGATCCGGCACAGGCATTACAAGGTCACTCCATCCCGTCCAAATAAAGTGCTTTAACCCTGAACTTGAAGGATCACTGCCATAGTTTACCTTCCACCCATTCAATCTTTGGCATGACAGATCCATATGCACATTTGGTCAGGAGGCAGTAATTTTAGTAACAGCATGACAGTTTTTAGTTAAACCTGGCTACAATAATAAATTAAATCTGAAAGGGGTACTTTTTCAAAAGCACCCAGATCCCACTTAAAAGTCACCGAGTACCTTACTCCCATTTGTGCCTTTGAAAATCTGTCCCAAAAACTAACCTTTGGAATAAGCTTCAGTTTCCAGTGCTCTTCATGTAGTGATTTGAAAGGGAGTCAAATAATGTGTGAATTGTCAGGTTTTTACTGAGGACACCATGACATTTCTGAATGGGGAAACAACTCATCTGGTAAATGTAAAGGCATAAAATCCAATTTAAAAAAATTATGTTGGTATAAAATTGTATTTGCCTTGATTCAGAGTAGCAGCCGTGTTAGTCTGTATTCGCAAAAAGAAAAGAAGTACTTGTGGCACCTTAGAGACAAACAAATTTAAATTTGTTAGTCTCTAAGGTGCCACAAGTACTTCTTTTCTATTTGCCTTGAGTGTCACTATCAAATCAAAAGAAAATATTACATTTTCTGAAGTGATGTTGGGTCTTTATTTTTCTACTACCCTTTTGTAGAGTTAATAAAATACATAATGCATTCCATTAAACTATTTAATTGCTAGTTAGGAAATCCAATATATTCTCAAAGTTATTTTCCACTTATCACTTTGTGAGGGAATTTTGCTTTGACGTCATTGACAGGCAAAAGCACTCTGCAGACAAAAGAAACCACAAATAGAGGAAAATACATCAATATTGTTTTTCTTATAGCTTGCCATTCATTGGGTGGACTTTTATGCTTATGAGTCTGCTACTGGCAAGAGTCTTTTTTTCAGCCCTACCATGTGCAATAACAGAAGACAGTATATGCAGTCACGCCTGGAAAACTTTTGCACACTTACAAACCCTTTGGGAACTGTCTTCAGTGAAATCTATATACTTAGTTGGATTACCAAGACTTGTTGCTCTTGAAAATAAATCTTATGTTGATATGCAGCACTATAGCTTAGACATTCTTTTTTATTCATCTTTTTTAAAGTGTTTCTGGACCAAATTCTTCCGTCAGACTCTTCTGTCCATCCTCATTGCCTAGTGTAACTTTGGACCTACTTCATAGATATCAGTGGATTTATACCAATGTAACTGAGCTCAGAATTTTTGTAATAAAACATTTTAATTTTCTTTTTAAAATGACACTTTTGAATTTATATATACAGTATATTACAATTAAAAAGTCAAAATTGAAATGAAGCTTTATGATCAGCCCAAAACAAAAAAAAATCAGAATTTTCCTTCATGCAGAATTGGGAAATGTTTGAATTTTGTTCCAATTTGGAACAAAGCCCTATTTCAAAATCTCAAAACCCTTCACAAAATGGAACTTCCATCCATTACACAGCCTTAATATATTTATATTTGTATCTAACATGGATGCTTTCATTGTCCATATAAATATCTAATCCTTCTCCGAATCCTGTTAAATTTTTGACTTCAGTGATATCATAGAATCATAGAAATGTAGCGCTGGAAGGTACCTTGAGAGATCAATTAGTCCAGCTCCCTGTGTTGAAGTAGGACCCAGTATACCTAGATCATCACTAGACCAAGTATACATAGACCATCCCTGCGAGACGTTTTGTGGCAATGATTTCTGCAGATTCATTATGTGATGTGTGGCTTTGGTTTTTTTAAGAATATTTCCTCTTAGCAGTTGTTAATGTGTTGCTTTTCAGTTTCCTGGTATAGCTGAGCTGCACACAGTCTTCAGATTACAATATTTAAGGACTACATTATGACCTGGCCTGGGCTAGCCTACACAGATGCAATGGAGAGAAACAAGTCAAAAGGAATTGCTCCTCAGTTCCTCCAGCAGAACTCCGGCAGATGCCTGTCACTAGCTTCCAAACCTCCCAATTGATGGTTTAACATAAATATTGACACAGATGTCATTTCTTTTAGCAGGATTTCAACCTGAGGTGAAACTCAGCAGTTTCGGTGGAGTTTTACTTGGGACTGAAATTCATTGTGGAGTTCAGAGGGTGCACAAACCTCATGCAAACGGAAAGGAAAATGGTGATGGCCCTGGTCCTTGTGAATTGACATGCTGGGTTTTGCAGCTCAAACTGCATGTCACAGGCTTTAGACTCCTGTTTAAACCCATCCTTTGCAAACCTGTTATTTTACTTGTTAGGCACCTATAAATTATTGGCACCCAACTATGTTAGAAAACTATAAGGGAAAGACATCTGTGGCCTGGTCTATGCACAGTACCGGTATAATTATTTAATTACAGTTGTGGGTTGTTCTTTTTTTACTGATATAGGTATATTGGTGTGGACACAGTTATACCAGAAGGAAGATGCTTTAAACCAGTATCACTTATTCCCCTTCCCATACCAGAACTATATCAGTATAAGCACATTTATACTGGCATAGCTGCATCCTCACTAGGGGGATGTTTCTATATTCCAATATAGTTAAAGTAATACAATTTTGGGGAGAGAAAAGGCCTAAGTCTTTTGCTCTTGTGTTCCATTGGTTTTCATCATTTTAAGTCTTGGGTCCATACTTGGGACATGCAGGTTTGAGAGCTATGGCCTAAATCCTCAGCTGGTGTAAATCAGAATAATTCCACTCAATAGAGCCTGCCAATTTAGACCAGTTGAGGATCTGGCCCGATGAGATGTAGGAAGGAACCAATAATGTTATTTCAATTAGACTTTTTGGGTAAAGTGTTTTAGAGGTAAAAAGAAAAGGAGGACTTGTGGCACCTTAGAGACTAACACATTTATTTGAGCATAAGCTTTCGTGAGCTACAGCTCACTTGATGCATCCGATGAAGTGAGCTGTAGCTCACGAAAGCTTATGCTCAAATAAATGTGTTAGTCTCTAAGGTGCCACAAGTCCTCCTTTTCTTTTTGCAGATACAGACTAACACGGCTGCGACTCTGAAACCTGTTTTAGAGGTGTTTTTTTTTTAAAAAATACCCATTATAAAATAGAGCCATTTAAAAAATCAGACTCAAGGGTTACCCAGTTTTATAGTGCTGTAAAGGTAAGGAAGTTCCGTTTCCCCATATAGCCAGGCTGGGCATGTACAAGTGTGAGCGCTCTCCCTTTCCAAACTGGACAATCAAATTCAGCCACCTGGTAGAGCTGAGGAAGGAAGGAGGCTTAAGGTAAGAGGAAAAAAAGGTTTACCAGAAGTTAAAGGCAAAGATTATAATGACAATTGGTGAAGCAGCACAGATTTAAGGAGACAGCCTAAAACATAATCTGGCTTTGTGGTGTGAGTGCACTATCCATCACATTTGACGTTTCCTGTTCACATTGAAGAGCATGTATTTATGTGCACGACCGCGTCTGTGCACAGAAAAAAAGTGAAAGATTTTCTTTTATGATCCCAAATAGAGACATGTCTCCCAAGAAGAAAAATGCAGTGAACTGATGTCTATCTTTCCTTCTGCATGCTGGTTGCACAATGACTCCATCTGTTAACTGACAAATAAAACATTTACAGCTCCTACAAAGAAATTAAACTTGTCGCGTTTATAAAGTTGTTTGCTAATAAAAAGCAAGTTAAGGGGATTGACTGGAGGGGAAGGAATTGTATGCATTCTAATTGTTTCTCCCATCCCATCCTATTACTTTGCCAATTGCCCTGCCAGTTGAAATATGTATAGGGAATAATATGAGAAATATCTTAGAGTGAGTATGTCAAGTTATAAGATAAAAAAATCCCACATATGGGGGAAAAGATGTTGTCTTTAAAGTCTCTTTTTACAGTTAAACAAATAGCGTAATATGACCCTGTTCCCATTAAAATCAATAGCAAAGATCTCATTGACTTCCTTGGTGCACCAGGATCAGACCATGAGAGGTGTTTGGAAAACTGAGGCCTGGTTGAAGATCCTTCCCACAGTTCTGCTTATACAAAGACATTTCAGACACTTATCATGCAAGTGCCAGGTAGGTCAGTAGCCACTCCAGAGAGAAGCACCCTTGGCTGGAACATGGAAATTTGGAAGCTCATTGCTATAATCTGTGGTTATGATTTCCAGCTCTGCCAGCAATGCCGGGAATTGAACCACAGTCCCCTGAGTGCAAAGAGCCTTTATTGTAATCCGATAAAGCATTAACAGACAGCCGTCTTCTTTTTATGGTAAATTAAGGGCCTTGTTTGTTTTGAAGTGGTTTGCTTGCTCTTTTGTTTAATTCTCAATAAGGATGAGGCCAGAGGAACACAGAAAGGAAAAATGGGTCCCAGATTCCCCAGCTCAGCCTGGTGGCTTTGGAGAATACAAATAAAATCCCATTTTCTCAAGATATCTGAGCACTGAGCCTTTATTTCTGTTTTCCAAATCGTACTTCACAGTGTTTGGCTTTGTGCTAGAGCACCTAGAAACCATAAGCAAGCCCAATGCTGAGGCTGGACGATAGGAAACTACAGTTCACCTGCAGTACAATGCCAGCTTACTGGAAATCCAGTCAGCATGGGAACTCTGATATTGCCACCGTGGGATGAATCTAACTCTTGCCTTTAACTTGTTGACTGGAAAGCTTCTAATGGGACTCTAATTTTCAGCATTATGCAGTACAGATGGGCGACTCAAGACTATCCAGGGACAGAGCAGAGCCCTGCCCTCCTCCTTTTTCCCCTCCCATAAGAGGATCAGTTTCCATTATTCTTGGGTGATTTATGAACTTGTGGGGGGGGGTTCGTCTTTTGGGGTTGGGCAGAAGATCACAGTCCTGAAACCTATCAAATGCAACCAAGTTAGCACCAGAATGTATTAACAAGTCAGTCCCTTTATAGAAGCCTATTCATTTTTTGGGACTGTTATTTCCAATGGATAATTTGAGTTTGGATACGCTTCTGTCTTTAGAATAACTAGCGGTACTCTCAAGAGTAGATACTTATAAACTGTAATCAAATCATCCCTTAACCTTCTCTTTGTTAAGCTAAATAGATTGAGCTCTTTGAGTCTATCACTGTAAGGCATATTTTCTAATCTTTTAATCATTCTCGTGGTTCTTCTCTGAACCCTCTCCAATTTATGCTGTCCAATCTACCAAAGGATTTACCATAATCAGCACACTAGAACGATGGTATTGAACACTGAGAATAAAATATTTAGTCACAACCATTGCTGGATAAATCCAAAATTTGAATGATGGTGGACCCTTTGAATAAAACAACGAAAACCCGGTATAGAGCAAAATGTTCTCTCCATCTTTGTAAACGGATTTAAGAGAGAAATGCTGGTGGTATTTGACCCACTCCTGCATGTTTTAATCAGCTTGAGAAATTTGACTACAAGATGTCAGCCTTCTTATAAAGATTAATGATAAAGGAAGAAAACATTTGAAGAATCATTCTCTGTATCCCAAACTATTTCATATAATGTAGCATATAAAAGTTATCTACTTAGCTTACTCATTATTCTCTTTCAGTGTAGATTTAAAAGAATTTTAAGATTTAAAAAACGAACAAAAGACGTTGAGGTATAAAACTTCAGACATCATAAAATGTGGAAAACACCAATGGTTTCCAACGAAACCATCCTGATTTATGTTTTTTTTTCCAAAAACCGGAGAATTTTGATTATTGCTGGTGTGTACTTAAAAAATAATAACCCCAAAAAGGTATTTAAGAATCTTTGTCAAATATTTTCCTTCCTTTTCCAAAGGAAATAGTTGCTTTTATAACTGCAGATGCCTCCTTGTGAGCAGTTCAAGAAAATCACATGATTTTCCATTTGGTAACCAATCATGGCTTAATGTTGCATCTAGAGTAAACCAAAGGTGTTGCTATTATAAAATGGAAACACAGTGTTTACCCTTTTATGATGCTTATAATTAATAACTTTCCTCAATATCGCTCAGGTTACTAGTTAAACAGCAGCTGATGCCTCATGGAAACTTTCAAAAACATTCTGTTTAGAGATTATTCTGCCAGTATGTCACATATTTTCAGCTTTTTATTAAAACTAGAGGTATTTCCATGAAAATAGGATCAGTATTGCTTAAGATAAAATCTCCTCCTTCCTCATATTCCCCACTGGAAGTCATCAACTTCTGTTTGTGACATCATGGTCATAACCACAGCAACAAAATGTGATGCCACAATCACCGGATTGTGATTTCAGGTAGGAAATATATAACAAAAGCCAATGAAAACTTAATAAAGAAAATGTCCCTGTGTTCAGACAAATGAACCTGGTAATAAAAAGAGAGAGAGGATGAAAAATCAAATAATAAAGAAGCAAAACTGTAGAATTTTCTTCAAAAATCTTCCATGAGCAAGTGTTTCCAGACCAGAGTTTCAGACAGGCTCTACCTGCATCCAGATTTACCTGTTCACTTTCATATCTATAAAAGTGGGCATGCACCTACTGGGTACATGGTTTGGGGCAGCTTTCTGACTGCACATGCACATGGCTGTTTGTGCATGTCCTTTTCTGCATATTATGTCCATTTCAAGTACAAAGGTAAGCTGGCAACTTTGCATGCTGGGGCTGGAAATTTGGCCCTAAAAATACCAAATACATATTACACTTACTAAAAAGCATGACAGAAAACTTTTGTTCTTTGAGACAGAATTTGTGACAGTGTTTGTGATGCGTAAAGATGTACTTGTTCAGCTCTCAGTTCAAGGTCCATGCATCTACTACAACTCCAGCAAACAGTGAGATAGCTTTTCCACCTGACATGCTCTTCACTTTCAACAAAACTTAAGTCAGTAGACTTCATCATGGATGGGGCCTGATTCTTAAAGATGCTGAGAGCCCACAAATATCAATGCTGAGCATAGTAAGCACCTTACAGGAGGACCTCAGCAATCAGCAGGATCATAGATTTAGAGAGTCATAGGACTGGAAGGGTCCTCATGAGGTCATCTAGTCCAGTCTCCTGCACTCATGGCAGGACTAAATATTGTCTAGACCATCCCTGACAGGTGTTTGTCTAACCTGCTCTTAAAACTCTCCAATGACAGAGATTCCACAACCTCCCATGGCAATTTATTCCAATGCTTAACCACCCCGACAGGAAGTTTTTCCTAATGTCCAACCTAAACCACCCTTCCTACAATTTAAGCCCATTGCTTCGTGTCCTGTCCTGAAAGGTTAAGGAAAACAATTTTTCTCCCTCCTCCTTGTAACAACTTTTTATGTACTTTAAAACTGTTATCATGTCCCCTCTCAGTCTTCTCTTCTCCAAACTAAACCAACCCAGTTTTTTCAGTCTTCCCTCATAGATCTTGGCCGACTTAGATAACTTTCAGAGCTCCACTGGAACCAATGGGGACCTGGGATGTAGATAATGGAAGTCCCACAATAGATAAGGAATGTACCTGGAGAAGCCATTGTAATACAGACAAACTATCAATTGTGCCCTAATATCAGGTCTGCTTTGCAGATCTGATGGGATGTTTTTGCCTCCAAATTTTACATCCCAAGAGAGAGGTTCAGCATATGGTGAAATTTGTCTTAACGTTGGACAAATTACACATAAGCACATGAGAATAAAGGCAGTGCTGCTAAACCCATCTATTTATATCGTTGAGGTGGGAGGGTTATACATGCCTTGACTGTGTTCAGGCCTCAGTTATATTTTTTTCCAATATCAAAAAGCCCTGTATTATCATGTTACAATACTTTGGTTGGTAGGTGATGCCAAATCAAGTTAAGAACCATTGTTATCTACCAATGGGGGACATGCAGAGATTCTGTAATAGGAAGTGTATTACATTCTCTTTCTCCTTTTTCCTCTATAGATTATTCACTTCTAGCAAGCACTGAAACATATATTGTTTCCTGGTTAGATACTGTGTATATTTAAAACTGGTCCATGGAATATTTGAACTTAAGGACAGGTTATCAATTGTAAAGGTATATGTTTTCTGTCTATTTAATATATCTTGTTCTCTATTTATCTGCCGAGCAACAGATAAGAATGGAAATAGGAGGAGGAAGCGATCTACAGAGGAATTTATTTTTCCATTGGTTCACAGATGTTAAATCCAGAAAGGATCATTATAATCATCAGCTCCTACCTCCTGCTTAGCACTGGCCATAGAACTTCACTCCTTAGTCCCAGCATCAAGCCCAGGGCCTCTCTGTCTGAAAGACATCCCATCTTAATTTAAAGATTTCAAGTAATGGAGAATCCACCACATCCTTTGGTAGGTTTTTTCTTTGGCTCCAGGTCATATAAGCTATTTACCCCCTTAACTTGCATTGTGCTTTTGCTACCATTGGTGACTAATTTTGATTTGAATAAATATTTCTCGCAAGTGTTCCCTCAGACTGGGCAGGAACCTGCACAATACAACACATACTCTCAAGAGGTGCAGGGGGAAAGCAGGGCAGATTGCCAAACAAAGGAAAGAGGGAAAGATTTCTCAGGGACGCTCTCATAAATAATTTGTCTGGCTACTAGATTACAGCATACAGGCTCACTGAAGGAGTTAGTGAGTGAGCAAAGAGAGCCGCAGAAGAGAATTTAACCTGAGAGAAAATAAATATTGCAGAGGAATTGTCCTTCTTCACTTCCTAAATGATAGTGAAATGTTGCAGTGTGCTATTGAATAGTAACTATGCTTCACCCCCAAGGTGGCTGCACTTCAGTGATGGTACTTTCCTGAACTGGGGGTCTTTGGCTGCTTCTGATATCATATAAAACACTGTGAGCTGCTGAACAAGGAAGAACCCAGGGAGAATCAGCAAAAGCCTCTGAACACAAACCTAACTGAACATAGACAAAGACTCATATTTTGGTTGGACTGGATTTTCTGAATGATATCTCAAAAGTTGCACATAAATGATGGCACTCTGTACCAGAGATCAACCACAATTTCCACACGCAGCTTTTTTGGACACCACATCAGCTCAGTTAAGTCACTACAATGACTACACTTTGGTTTTGTTTAAAATGAGCATGCGTACATAGATAGATAGATAGAAGGCTATACAAATAAAACAGGTGTTTAATCTTGAATTCCGTGTCATGTGTGCTTTGCAGCTAGTGAAGGGGCATGCAACTCAAATATGTTGCATGTTACCCCATGGTAACGCTCTTATTTAGATAAGATAATGCTCGGCTTACTTTAAAAGGCACAGCCCAAGTATAACAAAGGAAGCTATAAAGTATCTTAGGGCATTTTGCTGACCTTGCTTCCTGCCTCCAAAGATACATCCAGAAGCAGCCTATCCATACAAATCATGGGGTATGTTGCTTTGACTACTATTGAATTGAAAAATCAAACACAGCCTTTGTCAATCAGCACTGAGAACCCCAATGTCATAGTCTATTAGATAGCCCAGCCTAGTGGCTTCAAGTTCGCAAATGTGCAATAGATTTGCCTGTCCCTTAACTTCTCTGAGGGAATGAAAAAGTCCCATATTTTTCTCATTTGTCTTCCCCAACCTCCCCACAGCCCCAAGGGTTGTATTTCATAAGGTTGGAAATGTCAGTACATACATTTCCGATTCTTCAAGGGAATGCATCATGACTAAAATCAATTCCAGAAGAGGCGAGAAATGCTTCTGATTAATAAACATCAAGGAGCTAGAGTTTTAACTATACCACCCTGCTGAGAAATCTCAGCAGAACAGCAGATTTACTGCTTACAGTGTATTTGTCCTCATGCAGTAGGTAGTATACTAAGGAAAGGGTTCTACACATGGTGGATGGGCATTTTGATGAAACATAATAGGGACCAGGGTCGATCCTAAAACTGTGCAATGATGCATGGTAAGATGCATGGATCACTGGTCTAACCTAGTATGGCCATTCTTATGGTCTTATGTTATATTGTTAAGATAAGGATAATCAAATCTCAGGCTTCATGCCCTGCGCTGTTCTGCAGAAGGTCAAGAAGAATGTACAGCATTGCACAATTGGCTAAGTCCATTAGATAACCATATGTTACTGGCTACTGACTGATGCAGAATACCCATCTGGATGGATCAATGTTTTGACTTGGTATGGCAAATCCTAAATTCCAGAGGTATTCCTTATAGTGAGGCCAATCCTGCTCCCATGGAAGTCAGTGGAAAACTCCCAGTGTCCTTAACAGGAGCAGAATTGTATATACGTATTGTATATTCATGTACAGCTGGTAAAAAGTTTTCAAATGTTAACATTTTTTTAGGGACACATTTTTCAGCCACCACTAATATATACATTAGTTCATGGTCTCTGAAGCTTATATTATCAGGATATAAAGGTAATATAATTATTTCCAGCTGTTGTTGTTATTTATTATTTGTATTATCATACCTCTTAGGGGCTCAAGTCATAGACTAGAACCCCGTTGTGCTAGTCACTGTACAAACACAGAACAAAAAGACAGATTGTAAGCTCCTTGGGGCAGCAACTAAGTATAAGATAAGAGACCACAGATGGATACAGCTGGAGAGACGAGGAAGTACAATGGAACAATATTGATCAGCATGATAATAGTGGTTCAGCTGCAGGTGTGATGAGACCACCGTGATGAAGCGAGCTGTAGCTCATGAAAGCTTATGCTCAAATAAATTTGTTAGTCTCTAAGGTGCCACAAGTACTCCTTTTCTTTTTGCGGATACAGACTAACACGGCTGCTACTCTAGGACCACCGTTGAGTGTCTTGTAGGCATTATGGCAAAAGAAGAGATTTGAAGATTGCTAATGAGTTAGTTTTGTGGACGTTTACGTGGAGCTTCCCCAGCTGTGAGGAGCAGCATGGGCGAAAGCACAAAGGTGGGCAACAGAAGCTGACATCATTGGCCAGGAGACAGGAATTAATCATTCGATACTGAATGAGAGATGATAGGTAAACTGGGGATAGGTCAGAAAGGCATTGAAAGTGAAGACCAAGTAGCTTATGATAGGGAAGATAATAGCCAGCTCATATCAAGATATTCCTAAAAGGCTCAGGATAAGGGAAAGTTTTAAGTATCTTCAGCTTCCCAGTCAAGAGTCTAATTGTGCACCTCCCACTTTTCTTGGTGCAATGGAAGTCTTGGACAAGAAGCCTGTGACTGAGGGGTTACAGAGGTTACAATACATTGTTCTCTCAGATGCACCCGTCTGTGACAATTCACTTCCTCCATTACAAATAACCTTTGACTAAAGTGAAAACAGTAGATCTAATTGATAGTGACCCAATAGACCAATTCCTGTTCCCAAATGGTAGAAGCAGAAGCAGCCAAAGAAGGGACTGCTGCACTGGATGGGAGGGTTTAAAATGGGGCCTAACTGCGGCTGCCCCTCTCCCCTGGACCTCTTTAAGCCCAGAACTGTGCAGGGGACACCTTGTCGCACACCCAGTCTAGGGAAACTAAAACCTAAGCAGTGCCTCCCTTCCCTGTACCATGCGGCCTTGGGGGAAAACTGCAGAGGAGCCAGCCAGAGACTCCAGCCAGTAGGAGCAGAAGCAGCCAAAGCAGGGACCTTCAGACATTTAGAGAACTTGCCACAGTTTTGACTGAACTTTCTCTACCCGGCGTTGATGGGCTGGTTGCTCCAACTCCTTTCTTCCCCCTCCTTCATAGGCTCTTCTCTTCAGCTTTACTCCATACCAGCCCTTCTGACCCTCTTTTCCCTTGCTCTGTTCCCCCACTCCCCAGCCCTTCCTAAGCCCACCAAACCCTCCCTCCCACCCCCAAATGTGTAACTAATATGATGTTTACTGCAATCACATTGTTTATTCCACCTGTGTTCTACCCTTTGCCCCACCTGTGTCCGTCTGGTCTATTTGAATTGTAAACTCTTCAGGATAGGGACCACCCACTGTCCTGTGCCTAGCACAACGCAGCCCCACTCTTGGCGGACCCCTAGGCACTAGGGTAATAAACATGATCATTAATATTAATAATAATAATAATACATGACACACTCTCTCACTTTCTGATTATAATGAGGCAAAGAACTCTCTCTCTCACACACACACACATGCATACACACACACTTCTTTCCCTCTTGCATGAAATGGAAATAGACACTGCAGACAGATTCCCCCAAAGGCCCCAAGGCATTTCAGTTGATTCTTCTCTTCCTTGTAATCTAATACTCGCCAAGCCTGCTCCTCAGACCTGCACCTTGAGAATTTCAGAGTTTAAGGAGCTCTTATTAATAACAGCATACGATGCAATTGCTTTAAAGACAGCAGGGCTTCAGGTCTGGGTTGTTAAAGTAGCCAGTTGCTAAAATAAAGTCACTTGATTTGTCTGTAAAAGCTGTTTGTTCTGGTGTTGTTATTTTTAACCAGATGTGCCAGGAAAACTCACAACTTTCTTTTTTTCATTATTTCCCTTTTGTCACGTGCAGCCCTTCCCACCCAAATTTCTCCGTGTCCCGCCCCCACTCTGCTCCAGTCACCACATAACAAAAATGTTTCTCTTCTATTAATTTTGTTACTCAGGCAAAATAAGTGATTACTCCTCAGCATGTCATATAAAAGCCAGAAGTGGAGTGACTCAGTCGTGCAGGGTTTTATTTAAACCACTTGTCCTGCGGTCAGAGTAGATTAAAGGCAGATCAGGTTGCCCTTGGAGCAGTGCTGCGACAGCGAGAGTGAGAGATGTTGGCCCTTGTTTGATAAACCACATGCAGCTCGCGTGACTCTGGCTTCCACAAGGCCCTTTTTGCCTTCTGTAAAGACCTCTCTGTGCTGAGGACACCTGCACACAGCCAGTCTCAGGTTTACTGACCCAGTGACCTGCCAAGAGGGCTTTCGGAGTGTTCTGACATTTTCATATGGTGACCCAAAATGAGATCCCTCCCAAAGGGCAGGAGTTGGCTCCACTGGGGCCCAGAGGAACTGAGAGAGGTGGTGGGAGGGAAGTTGATGGAAAAACATTATGTATCATTTCATGTCTCCTTTCTATGCCAGAGAGATACAGGCTGGAGTTTTTAAATGTTTGCAGACTGCAGAGCTCATAGTTAATCCATTCAGACCTCACAGGTGGGGAGTGGGGGGGGCGGCGGAGGGAGAGTCATAAATTGCAGCAAGTTAAAGGGATGTGAGTAGTGTGTGTGGAGATATGGAACCTTACAAAAGAAGGTATGAAGTAGATGTAAGGAGCTGAATATTCTCCACTGAGCCACTCACTTCGATAATGTGACACTACGTGTTTCAGGCACGTTATTATTAATGAATATGATCATTGCAGTAGAATCAGTCATGGATCAGGACCTGATTAAGCCAGGCACTGTACATTCAAAAAGAAAAAAAAAGGACGGTCCTTGACCCCAAAGGGCTGTGCAAAGCCACATGGCCCCCACTGGACTGTAATGGGGCTGGTGTGGTCGATACATCATGCAATGTATTGTATCTTTATTATTTATTTGTCAGTACAGCGGGACAGCGTCGTGGATGTGCAAGGCCCTTTAGAGAGCAGTGCCATCCCATATAAATTGTTGTAAGTGAGGAAGACCAGAAGTGAAAATATGCCGCATAGAACAGGGCATGACCTTCTGTAGTAGTGCCTACGTTTTGCAGACAATTCAAAGACAACAGCTTTGTAGCTTTAGGAGTCCTGTGTCTTTGGGGAGGGACGACGAAGGGGGAAATCTGGACTAAATTAATCAAACATCCTCTGAGTCTAAATCAGCATTTCTCGTCATTTTTGATACAGGGACTGGCCTTCTATCTCCCTAAACTATATCAGGGAGATCTCAGGGACTGGCACTGGTCCACGGACCGGTCATTAAGAAACACTGTTCTAAATCACAATATTTGGTCATATTTTGAAGTCAGGTTTCATATATATAAATGATTCACAAAGAGTCAATGAATGATTAATAGCTGTTTATATGCATGTTACAGATGTGGTTGAGAGGGTTATAAGCAAATCAGCTTGAAGGTGTTAAAAGCAACCTATTGACTCACGGGACTGTATAACAATTGATTAACTGTTAAAATGTCTACCACTCATTTATTCACCGTTTAAGTGAAATTGCACATATTTTGCCGAACCTCTGTAACCCCATTGTAGTCCCTATGCACCCCCATTTCCAGGCTTCTCTCTTTGCCTCTCACTCCCTCTTTCCACTTTGGAGCACCTTTTCTGATAACACCTGTTCTAGGAGCTGCCTCCCACTTCCCATATGCAAAGCACCCGTTCCCTACTTGAAACTCACCTCTCTGCTGAAGCTGCCCTGTACTACCTCCTCCCCAGCAATGCCTCTACACCTCCTCATGCTTGAGCTGGTCTCTTGCATCAGGTGGTCTGCTTTACAGGGCAGAACACTGCCTTTTTATCTTCTGCAAAGTATTGTATGAACATACAGGATAATAAAAATAAGAATCAGTTTATAATGAAAAAGTAACCTCTGAAGTCCAGTGTGTTCTCTGCCCCAGCTTTCCTGACCACAACACACTAGAAGTGAAATTTATCTCACAGGTAAAAGCACTCATCAGGAGTAACTCTAGCAGACAGTGATGGTACACTGGGTCTAAAAACAGATGTGAGAGGAGAATCCAGCCCTTAAATTCTTCCTCGCACACACAGTAATACTGTACACCTCTTCTTTTAAAGTGAATGACCACTGTAGCATGTTAGCTTTTATAGTGCATTAACTGAATTAAATTCTGACTTCTACACCTAGAACAAACTGGAGCCTAAGGTAACCCTACTAGTCAGTAGACACAGAATGGAGTAACCCTTTTGGAGTATCTAGAATGGACAGACCCACTAAAGGCTGGGGACATAGCCACAAAGGCTGCTTTGAGACTCAGATCAGATTCTGGTACAGTCCATTTAACTTTCACTTGACAGAATCTCTACTGTCTAGCTTACTTTCACCATTAGGCAAGGGATTTTATTATTATCATTATTATTTGTGTTGTATAGTCCCTAGGAGGCCCAGCCACAGACTAGTACTCCATCGCACTAGGTGGTGTTAAAACAGAGACCAAAAACCACTGTCTCTGATTGGAAGAGCTTATAGTCTAAGTAATGCTTAAGAATACTTGAGGCAATGGCAAAATATTAGAAGATCTCAAATAGTAATGTAATTAGACTTTTTTTTTAATCTGTAACATATGGGTATCTGAATGACCAAGATGTTAGGGGGCTGGCCAAGAAGACAGTGGTTGGTAATAGAATATAGGGTAACAGGATACAGGTAATCAGAGGTTGGTAAAGAACACAGGGGAATTACCAAGGGTTGATAATAGGCTATGAAGTCTTTTTTTACCTTTTAATCACCTCTTCAAACCAAGCCATGGTCAGTGCTTGCAATGATTAGTCAGTGCCCATTTCTGATGGCTACTTAGTGGCCTATGTGAAATGAGATTGGTGCTCTGAGCTCCATTCCCAGTGGGCAAGTATCAACATGCTCTTACCCCCCCCCCAGCTGGCACTAAATTGACACACCTCTTGGTAAACCACAGCATGATGGCCCAGGTCTGCATGAGACTTGAAAACAGAACTGAAGGATGCCTCTAGATCAGAATGTATTGGCTGGGCAGATTGGGAAGACCATGCTGTACTTGCCCTGTGAATAAATAGAACACTTCAGTTTCCAAAGACATCAATCCAGCGATTTGCACAAACACTAAATTTAAAAAAAAAAATCTGTTGAGTTCTTTGTTTAATTGCCTGGTCTTTGCAGATCAACCCCTTACATTCAGGACTAATAGATAATGCAGTTGCAGTCTGGTATGAATTCTACTAATGTCAAATCAACTCATTACTCTAATCCTTTGAGAAACAAAGTTTGGCAGTCCTCTTCAGATTTTTATTATGGATTACAACTCCTGTGATCAGTTAATCCAAGAAATTACTCAGTTCTTCCAGTTTACTGAGACTAAATATGATTGCTCTTGAAAAAATGCAAACTTGTATGTATTAATCTCTTCATCCTAGAGGTATAATGGTTTTTACTAATTTCTACAAAAATATTGCCATGTGTGGGCCCTATAAATCTGTCTTCCCCTGTTACCAGTTACTAACCCCAGCTGCTCTGAACTTTACAAAAGTTGCCTAACCAAAAACCCAGCTGCCATATGTTGTAATTTCCTCTTTGGGGGCATCTGTTATTACTGTCTCTGCAAACATTTTGCCAGCTTTCCTGAGGATTTTTCCCCCCTCTCCTTTTAATGCTAACCCTGAAAACACTTTTGTTAGTTACTGTGTTTTGCACCTGACTGGCCAGCCTAATAATGTAGTCACACATACCCATGATCAGAACTTGGGGAAAGTGCTGGGACAAGGGAATTACATTTTGCCAGCTCTGTGGATTTTATCAAGCAAGTTTCTGGTTGTTTCCTGGGTGTCTGCTTTTTTATTTGTATACTATTGGTGTTGAATTATGTGGGGAGACAAAAAGATCAAGACAGAATATAGGTCATTGTTTGAAACTTACCTTTCTACTCCACCCACGAGTCTTAATGGCCTTATACTCACATGTGTGGTTCTATTTATTTCAAAGGGATTACTTGCAGGGAAGGTGTTTAGGATTTGGCCTGTAAACTGATGACAAACACTGACATTCCTTTGGATGACCTCTAAGGCCAACATTTCAAAGGTTTTGCTTAAGTTGCACCCACAAAATATGCTTATAGAGGCACAAACAGCTTCTCTATTGCAAGACCGGCAGGCCCGTGCCAAAATATATAAAACAACAAGTGGAAGGCCATAAAATCTCTGCTCTCAAGAACAAGGTCTTTGAGATGGAAATGAAGTGAAACTTATACCATGAGTAATGTGTTCCAAGGAACAATGTGAAGTGGTTTCATGTGTCATCCCCCCTTCCCCACCCCATCATGCAGTGGATGAGAGCTACCATCTGGAAAATGCCCAGTAGTGCCCTGAAGTAGAGGTAGTCTGACATTTGACACATGGAATAGAAACGCAGTCTCAGTGGAACACAATTGTATTGAAGTTATGTAGCTCTCTATTGCACCACATTGATGCATTAGGAATCAAAAAGAGCTTTATATATGCTTGAAAAATAGACTATGTGTCCTTATTACCACTCCAGATTTGCATCGCAATGGGAAATTGTTTTTATGGAACCATCTAGTTTCAAACAAGAAGGCAACGATGTCCCTTGAGGTTCTGCCCTTCAGCCTGCAAACAGCATTGAAGCCCTGTGTTCTGTTTAAGATGGTTTCCCAGTGGCCAGCTTCTGTTGTACTTGACCCTCCAGCTCTTAAGTCAGCAAAGGTTCAGTTGACTCTTAGAATTGTGTGCATGGTGTCTAATCATCTGTGATGTGCCGTGTTAGAACTATACAAGGCTCAGCAGTTCTGGTTTACAGGGCATTTTGCAAACTTTTCCAGTGGTTCCCATCAGAGTAAAACGACACCCCTATCGCTCCAGATTCACATCTGAAAGAACCCCAAAAGTGTATAGGGCTGGATTGGATCCATTTGGCCACACTTCTAATATACGAAAGCTTATGCTCAAATAAATGTGTTAGTCTCTAAGGTGCCACAAGTACTCCTGTTCAAGGCTGCTACTCTGAAACTTCTAATATAGGGAATGGTGTGGAATTGCACTGCCATTGGGGAGCTTGAGATGTACAGTATTTCCCCAAAATACCTGGCAACAAGATGAAGGCAGCCCAGCAAACCTTTAGAGAGTGCAGCTGGTTCCTTTCCTTGCACCCATACAGCTCTGCAAGTCAATGAGTGAGATCATGGGCTTGCTTTCCTCCCCATAGTGATGTTCAACAACTAAATTAATTTGATTGAAAAATCATGAAACTCTAACACAACAGAAACTAGAGTGTGCTGTTCATCACAACCTGCAGTCCACAGCCCCACCTTCCAAGGAGGGTACCCACTGGCCATTGCAGCCACACTCCCATATAATAGTCTCACGCTCCCCACTTTCTTTGGGGTGACATGTGCATGAGGGGCTTATGGAGGGATGAGAAACAATCCCATTGGCTGGTGGATCTGTGGATACAGTTATGGAAGAGTGGGCAAGGTTTAACAACAGCCTCCTGATTAACCATCAACAGCTTCTCAGATCCAAATGTTTGTTTATGTTCAGATGCAGGGCTGCTCAGCTTAGAATCCACCACACTCCAGAGACACATCATCCCTAATCTCCAAACATCGGAGTGAAACGCATGCCCTTGGAGACGTGACACAAACAGCGGCACTCCCACAGCACTCTGATTCTCTCTCCAGCCATCCTCAGACACATGCACCTTGCCAAATTGGCTAGGATTGCACATAGTTCATGTTAACTTGCGTGTACACATAGCCCTGTCTATTTTCATAGGGGTCCTTGGGGGCAGCAAGCTATGGTATTCTGAAGAAAATATGACAATAGTCTCAACTCATTGTTTTCTCATTTTACTTTGGGTTTTGTTTCTTTCTTAGGGGAGAAATCTAATTTTCAAGTTTCTGACTAATACATAGAGCGGGAGATTGTATTTAGCAAATATTGCTCATGTCTCCCCTGGTGTTTTGAACACAGCTAAAATCAGCTGAGTTGAGGGGAGGTTGTTGTTCTGTGTTGTTGTTTATTTAAACGGCTTAATTTTCAGTGGAGATCCTGTCTCATCATTTTGCATGTGGTGGGATAGTGCCTTCTTGGCAGATACACTGAGGACTGAACTGGTGACATCCAGAGCTAAAAGCATGAGCGACAGTTCTGTAGATGGAGGTTTTAAGAGACTCATGACCTCTGTGGATTGGTACAGAGAGGGACCTGTAACACACACTCACCAATGGGCTCCACTGGCACCACTAGCCCCTCGGCAGAGTGGATTATGAGCATTCCACTGCCAGGTGCTGGGCATCATCCCTTCTCATTGAGGCTGGTGGTAGCGTAGGAGCTGATGTTGCACTCTCAGAGGCTGACTTCCTACCATAGCCTCAACGGAGCACAGAGATTCTGAGCTAGTGTCCTAACCCAACACTTGTTGTATTATTGTTTCTGAATTACTGAAACTCCACCATCGGCCTCCAGGTAAACAATCCTGAACTGGGTCCTTCCTAGGATTTCCCTTTGTATCCTAGATGGAGTTCATTTGATTCCCCAGTGGTAATTACTTTAAATCTTAATGTAGGGCTTTAGAACTTGAGCCTGGATGAGCCCTGCATTCATATGCAAGGTCTTAGCCTCCACCATTATTTGACATCCTCATACTGTTAATACAATGAGTAGAACCAGAGAAGGATGTTCAGGTTTCAGGAAGGACTTAGTTTTGTGTGACACCAGGGGTAGAACGAGGCAGCTACCTCCCAAATTCTAGAGCTCTCACACAGAAGTCTGGCTTCTCACCATCTCTAATGCCAATCTCTTTCCCCCCAACTCTAACTGCCTATCATGCACTACTCCACACGGGCAGTGACCAGCATAGCTGTGAATCTCCTGGCCTAATTAAATCACCACCCCTCCTTGACTGCTTCCTCCTGCCCCATTTGTTTGATCACGTGGGGGGGCATTTCCATACAGCAATAATGAGTACACCCCTTCAAATTCTACTCGCTGTTCTGCCTGCAAATGGACACAGAGGAACTGTGCTATGTCCCCTGTGTATAGAGCTCTCTGCACTTTGGAGAAGGAAGCGGGATTAGGCTTTTATTTAGAGATGACTGATTTTTCCCCTCTTTCTTGTTTTTATTTCATTGACTAATATACAGGGGCTGTTGTTGTTTCTCCATCTCCTGAATTAAGGCTACGGGTCTGATTTGTATTGCATCTGACATTGTTATTTAGGGTTTAGTCTGTAATTACCAGTGGATGCAATGGGAACGGTTAGTAATCACCATGTCCCATGACTGACAATTCTGTATAAGCCTAGGCTTAGAACCACTGGTAGCAGTGTTAATGAAGTAATGCAACACACTGTCAGAGTCACAGCAGGGCTGTTTTTCAAACATATTTTCTGGTAAATGTGCATGAAATTTGAAAAGGAAATCCACACAGAGGGACCCTTTCTGAGTCCCCGGGGCTCAGCACCTCCCAGAAGTGGACCCATAGGAAGCAATATTCCTGCAGGGACCCTTGCAATTCCTTCTGTTTTCATGAGCTATTTGACTACATTATGCACAAGCAGCCAGTGCAATATACTGAATCCTTGCCTATAAATTACCTGCTGTCCTGAAGTGAGGTTGCAATTAATATGTCTTCTGGGAAACGCAGTTTCTTATATTATTCTCTTTGCATGTATCCAAATACCAGCATAGAGCAATAAATAAAAATTGGAAAGGCGTTTTATTCCTCTCTGGTTCATGCTGGAATTTATTTCACATTAAAAATAAGTATACAAAATACATGATGGCAGTGACAGATTTACTTAATTACACATAAATGCTCTGACTCGGGAAAACAGTTAGTCACATGCTTAACTATAAGCACCTGTTTCAGAGTCACAGCCGTGTTAGTCTGTATCCGCAAAAAGAACAGGAGGACTTGTGGCGCCTTAGAGATGAACACATTTATTTGAGCATAAGCTTTCGTGAGCTACAGCTCACTTCATCGGCTGCACCTGCAGAAGTACCACTGAAGTCAGAGCAAAGCATACATTTAAGTGCTGTCCTGCGTAGCGATGGACTTAGTACATGCTTTCCTGAATCAGAGGGTCATAAGCTAAGCCTTCTGATAGCATGAACAGTCAGATATGAACTCCTGGGGTAAAATCCTAGTCCCATTGAAGTCAATGGCAATCTCCCATTGATTTCCATGGCACCAGGATTTCACCCCTAGATTGTTAGGAATAGAAGATCACACTACCTATCTATGTATCGCTGGCTTTAGAAACATTTTCCCTATAATCCTGAAGGAAGGCCTCAGATTTAACCCATGAATTTGGTGTCACAAAATACTGATGATCTCTACATGGGTAGCATACCAGAAAACAGAAATGCAGTTGATTTATGGAATTACTAGAATTGTATCAATGTACTGAAAAAGAACTCTGTTGATGTTATTATTCAGAATATTTTAGAAATTAATCCAACTCAATGGCAGTAATAAATTATTTTACAGTGACAGATTATTTTTCTCTCAATATAAACTAAGCACCTTATGAACTATATATAGAGATCGATAGACAGATAGATTTAGATTTAAATAACAAACCTGTACAAAAAAGTTCTTGGGTGATTTAAGAATTAATTAGATTTACACTCACAAGTGATAACCACCCAGCAGCAAAAAATGTTTATCTTCATATCATGAAGTAACTCAGCAAACCAATAAATCAAAGCTGTAAAATAGCCCCCTTAACTCCAACCCAGGAAATACTCTCAAACTTCCCCCAAAACCTTGTTAAATTAATGATAAGTATATCAGCAGCAGCAATTTTCAGACTATTGGGGAGCTCATTAGAGATGGCTGAATAGATTATCCACAAAGAAATGATAACATTCTTCCTGTTTATGGTCCATGATGTATCACTATTTAAACTTTTTCTCATCTACTTGGCCATGCTGCTAACATGACACATCCTGCCTTTGCTTGGGACTGCCTGTTCTGATGAGGGATTTCACTGAGCACCATTGGGTTCCTGTGTAAACAGAAAAAAGGATTCTCTGAAGTGAGCTGTAGCTCACGAAAGCTTATGCTCAAATAAATTTGTTAGTCTCTAAAGTGCCGCAAGTCCTCCTTTCCTCCTGAGGAATGTGAATGCAACGGGAATGTGCCCAAAACTGAATAAAAAACTAGTCTAATGAAACATCAGAACCCATGATAAATCACTGCTTAAAACTGCCACATCTACCAGACCAATCTGGTTGGTTGGTTGGTTGGTTTTCAAAAAAGCAATGCGAATATAAATGATCCAAAGATCACTGGGAAAGTCTCACAGCAAAAGAGTCCCTTTCTTAGGGCACCTGGAGAGAATAAGAAAGAAGAGTGTGTTTTTTAGAGATTTTATCAATAGACCTTTTCGTCTTTCACCGAGATTACCATTAACTTGATAATATATTATTATTATTTTATTATTAGTGCCCTGGTCTGAAATGCCTGGGTCTGTTGACCTATGGGACAAAACTCAATGTACATCTATTTAGACTGGCTGCTGCAAAACTGGGCTATGAAGGGAAATCAGATTTGTGGGAGGAAGGAGAGATTGGTGATCTGCATGTGGTGCAATTATATTTGTTTTTGTAATATTTGGCAGAGGCTTCTAGCGTCTTGGATGGGTGCCTTTTTCTTATATTTGTATAAATCTCAATCAGCAAATATATTTCTGCTCTGAGGTCTGTACACACAAACGTATGCACACACAGCCTGCAGGAGGAGGCATCATATCAGCTTTGCCTCTGATGAGAATCTAAGACGTTGCTCTTAGACTTTTTGTACCACTGTCGTTCAACAATCACGAGCAACGAGAAACGTTTCCTTGTGATGATGCATACCCTCATGTCTCACTGACCATTTACATGATCACGTGTCACCCCAAGAGACTTTGCTGGAGCGTAACTTAAGCCAACGTCGAGGGTGGTATTTCAAAGGATATAGTCACTTGGCCAAGTCACTTGATGAACCTGTAGGGAATTGCTGAGACAATCTTCACCTTCAGAAGTCTTGGGAGTTCACATCTGTTTGGGAGTAAAATTAATGACGCTTAAGGCCTTTATTTTCTTGGGAAGAGGAGTTGCTTTGGTTTTGTAACTCAGCACTCCATGCTGTTTTGCACTATTCTTTTCAGTCTGTGCTGGCAGCAGGTTTCTTGGAGATTTCTCTGTTTTATTAGATTTATTGCTCCGTCTTTCCCTCTGAAAGAAAACAGGATGCCTTGTGCTCAGGAAATGCTCACACAGTTATGGGCTAAAGGAGAAAACAAGCATAGTAAAGGGGCTTGCTCTGCCTGACCTTCACTTTGTTGCTTCCTGGAGTGTGCAGTCAGCATGGGTCACCTAAGGCTCATGAACCTTTGACTTCTCAGTCACCCACTGAAACCTAGTGATTCCTGAGCTCCCATCCACTGGGGATGACCTGCAAGAGTAACTGGACATCAGACATCCCAGCCACATGAAAACGACAGACACAAGGTTACTGAGACATTTGGAGGATCACTTAGACCAGGGAAGGGTTCTGTCACTGTCTGCCCTGTAACCCTGGATGTCTCTGAGTTGTGCAGCTTTGGTACAGATCCTGACACCAGCAGCCTGCCCACAAGTATAAGATCTCACTCCGGCTTCCACCAGCCTACTTGCTCCTCTCAGGGTCACACCAACAGAACTAGTCTCCCCAAATCTGTCCTCCCCGAGTCCTTAACTACTAGAGACTCTCAGATGTTTCCTCTCTGGATCCACATCCCTGAAGGCACGAAACCAGGCCCCAGACACCAGATTACTTTGGCGCACATGCTCCACAGTTTGCACAATTGAGATCTGCTTGGGAACCAGAACACCATCGGGAGCAGGGAAGACTGGTAGGGGCTGTGAGACCTCTGCCCAGCTAGGAAATCCAGTGGGCCAGAATGCTGCTGAGAGCTGGGAAACTAGGCACAGCCATAAGATGATGGGTGTCTGATCTCCCCTGGAATGAGGGAGACTCCAGGTGGTAAAAGTGCTGATAAATTCGCTCTACTTGGTAAAGGGTAGCAGGGTGTGAAGCAACTGCAGAAGGAAGTGTAGGTGTCAAGGAGGTGTCAAGACTTAAGCTCTGAGTCATTTCAGAGGTAATTAAACATACTGAGCCATTGAAGAACAAAGTAGCCAGCAGCACTGCAGAAAAGCAGGGCCAGTCATGGCCAGAACTCCAGCATCACAATGCAAGAACAGGGGGGCTAATCCCCAAATATAAGAAGTTAAATCAACTGATTGTGCACATTGTTATTGCGTAATAAGACTATATTGGGTAAAGGGTTTTGCATGAAAGCTTGTAATGATCTGAACTCCATGGTCATTATGCGATATGTACACAGACCATGGGTATGAATGTACGGTCTGTATATATAGAAACCTGTGGTCCAATAGGGTAGTGAAGTAATCAGGCAGGGCAGGTGTTTTCACAAAATCAGGTGTTTACACAAAGCCAGCTTCAAAATACCCATCCATTGTCCAGCCCAGGAAAAGACAATGGTGGGTCATTAGAGTTAATGGAAAGACACTGGCAAAACTTGAAAGGGAAAAGAAAACCCCAGTCTTGGAAAACTATGAAAGGAGGGCATTTTCCCCACTTTGAATATCTATAGTGACTAAAAAAAAAAAAAAACGGAAAACCCTTTTGAAATGGAAGGGATTGGAAATTAAATCCATCCTGAAACTGAGAACACATCTCTAGGCGGGAGGCTCTGGAATCCCACAGGCAATAGGTAACATATTGGAAAAGGGGGTTTATCTAATACAGACATGTACAGCCTGAGGTTTCATCTTTATGTTTATTTACTGTCTCTGTTTGTGCTGCCTCCCTATTTCATATCTGAATCTGTGTTTTTTTCTATTAAATAAACCTTTTGTTTGCTTTTATCCCAAGCAGGTCTCTGCTGTGCAAACTGTGTGGAGTATGTGTGCCAAAGTGGGCTGAGAACGGGAAGGCTGGTTTCACCCCTTTGGGGGTGACGAACCAGAGGGGAAACGTGCGATTGCCTGTGAATTCAGAACTCGGGAAGGATGGATTTGGGGAGACTCGGGACTGGAAGGCTGTTGGTGTCACCCTGCATGGAGTAACTAGACTGATGGAAACCAAGGTGAAACCTTGTGCTGGTGGGCAGGTTCCTGATGTCAGGGGTCTGAAACAGAGCTGCACTGCATAAAGGCACCCAAGGTTACAGGGCAGGCAGTGCATAACCCTTTACCAGTCTGGGTGATCCACAAAACATCCCAGTTACCACTGCAGCAACATTGGTTTGGTGTAAAAAGGGGATGGTTTGTTCCAGGTTGTAATGAGAGAAAGAGAGAGAGAGAGAGAAAGAGAGACAAGATGGGTGAGGTAATATCTTTTATTGGACCATCTTCCATTGGTAACATATTTTAAATTTATAATTTACTCACTAAGGTGGAGACACAGGTGTGTGTGTGTGTGTGTGTGTGTGTGTTCTTTTTACCGTGGGTGAGTGAATTTAAAGCTCTTTAAAACATGGTACTAATACCATTGTCTAGAGTCAGGCACAGTAAAAGCATCAAGCATGGGGTAAAACTCCCACTGACTTCAATGCAAGCAGAGTTAAGCCAATGCCAACCGCTTTTGAAAATCCCATCCATAACAGAGAGATCCTCAGCTGATGTAATTTGACATAGCTCCCTGGAAGCCAACAGAGTGATGCCATCTTAAACTAGCTAAGGATCTTGCTTGTAAAAGCATAATCATTTGAATCCTGCTAATGATGACATCTAGTGGCCAGGAGTTCCACAAGTTAATAATTCCTAGCTTCTTTTAAGAGCAGACAACCAGTTCAAGTTTATATGCTGGATTTTTGTCAGCTCAGTAGTGAAAACTGGAAACTAGTTAGATACACAAAGTGAAATCCTGGCCCTATTGAAACCAATGGCAAAATTTGCACTGACTTCAATGAGGCTGGAATTTTGTCGGTGGAGAATGAGGTGCAGGACACAAATATTTTTCCTGCTTAGGGGGAGAGAGGCTGCAGAGGAGCAGAAGGAGCAAAAGAGAATTAAGGAGAAATTAATGCAGGAATTAATATGAGGATGGAGTTAGACAGAGTTTTAAAGGTGAAAATGAGGATCTTGTACTCATCACAGTGAATTTTCAAAAGGGTCAAGTGATACAACAGAAAAGTGCCCCAAATAACGTGAGCTTGAGTGTAACTGTAATAATCTCAGTTCACTTGGAAGGCATACAAAGCTGAATAATAATTCATACAAAACAATAAAAGAAAACCTGTGGATGATATTTTGCCTTGTGAAAACCACAAACTGGAATCGCTACAGTATATTTGTTCTTTCATCTGTTTCATCCTCCTTAGTCCTGAATTCAGCAAACAAAAATGCGGGCTCCTTGGAAATGTTTCCCAGCTGTGAAGATTTGTGGAGGGCATGTCCTGACATGCATTGGATTATAACAGAACCTGAGTTAGCTGGCGCCACCTAGCTCAGAAATCTCTGATAAAACTAGAGAGCTCTGTAGCCCATATTTTGTTAACAGATACTCAGGCCAGGCCATTATGCTCTCAGTTACAGGCATGAAAATGTACTTAAGGCAATGGAGTTACATAGGCAGTTAAGTCAAGGTAGAATTTGACAACGAGTGTTTCAGCAATGATGGAAAAGTAAATCCTGCTGCAAAACAGGTTAAAATGATTTTTTGGCAAAAACGTTGTGAGAAGGATGATGAAATTGTAATGCAAGCTAGATGAACGGATAGATGTAATACGGGAATAGATCTTACATTTATAGCACTTTTCATTTAGGGGAATTCAAAAGAAATTGACCATCTTTACTCACTGTTTAAGCAAATGATAAGGAACGATAGCACACAGATGCACACATACCAACCAGTTCTCTTGCCACGGAAGGCCAGCTACTTTGAAGGTGGCGCTCAGCAGCTGTCTAATGCTCCACAGCAAAACACTTTCAGACAGCGAGTGACAGCAAATGCTGTATCCAATTGAAATGACATTTGTAATTTTTGGTAGGCAGCATGGCATTACCAAAACTGGAATGAAGCCAGGACACTGGGGCTAAAAGTTTGATTCTTTCTAATAGTCTCAGGGAATGTCAGTAGATGGCACCTTCAGCAGAAGAAGAAACCCCTTAACTCTGTTGTGGGACACTAGTTTGGTGTTAACTTGCAGGGATGAGCACCACCTACTACCCCTTCCCAACTACTTCTGAAGAAGAACTCTGTGTATGTCCAAAAGCTCGTCTCTCTCATCAACAGCAGCTGGTCCAATAAAAGATATTACCTCACCCACCAGGTCTCACTAGCATTTTTTTATTATTATTTAATAGGAAGCATCCTTGACGGCTTAATAGCTATGTGTTCCCTGAGGTTATTGTTACAATGTTTCTCGGATTCCATGATTCAGCACTTTATTGCCAAAGCAACGTTATCTAAAACAGGATTCCAAACAACAACAGCAGTAGCCACAAATAGGAGCTGGTGGACAGTAAACAAGCGTCATGGCCAATGGCCAAAACTCCAGCAGCAGATTCACACGGTAGCAGGGCTTTGTTGCATTCTCAAAGGAGTTGGTTGCATAGTGCAGCAGAATCGAAGCTAACAAAACTCACATTTTACGTTGTTCCCTTCTGTGATAAAAACTTCCATTCCCATTGTGCTGAATGGAGAAATTGAACTCGCTAGGAGAAGGGCATATATTGGTAGAAAGATTTCAGGCATGCTAGTTAGTTTCCTGAAACTCCTTATGGTGGCCATACGAGGGATGGAAACTGGTTTCACACCAGCCTTTGCTGACAGTAAAATATAATGAAAACCATTTATGTGCAACAATGTAGACCACATGCTAATTAGCTTTTTATGTAACCGCACCATACTTCATAAGATTTCAATTTAGCCTACCTAATCACAGCATCAATTGCGCTCATTTAGAGCCATGCGTTTCTGCAAATTCACACTGCAAAGGAATACTCTGGAGCTGTATATTGTGAAGAGAAATTGCATCCGGCAGCCTATTCTCTGTCATTTCAAACTTTTGGTGGAAAAATGAAAACTGTACAGGGGAATCTGGACATTTGTGACCCATACAACAGGGCTCGCATCAGGCCTTTTAGAAAACCAACGACATTGAAGTTTAGCAATATATTGAAGACATCAGGCAACATGACCACCTTAAAAGTGGCATCAGAAGCTAGGGGGATTGAAGAAGACTCCTTAGTCCTCTTTAAGAAGAAAAGGCTTCCTCAAAACTGTGGGATCTTTGGGCTTTACAAACTTAGGTAAGGTGTGTAGTGGAGGTGGGAAACCAGCCAGCACAGCAGCAAGAGAAGGGGGAATTTTGGCCCAAGGATACCAAGACAAATCTCTGCTTTAACCAAAAAGGCCATAGGTTCTATAGGGTTACAGTGACCAGATGTCCCGATTTTATAGAGACAGTCCCAATTTTGGGGGCTTTTCCTTATATAGGTGCCTATTACCCCCCACCTTCTGTCCCGATTTTTCACATTTGCTATCTGGTCATCCTATATAGGGTGGGATTTTCAAAAGTGTTCCACTGTGGGCTTGTCTACACAAACAATTAGACAATAGCGAGTGGGGCTGTGAATCTGCCCTACATGGGTCTGCCTATTTAACTATCTGTGTGCATCCTGCTGATGTGGATAAACAATTCATTAGAGCATTTGGTGCTGATCAAAGCACCCTAACAAATCGTTAAGGTGTGTCAGATAGGTGCATGTGGACAATTAGTCCACAGCAGACTACTGCAGGGTAGATTCCCACCCCAGCTTCCACTAATTGTTCATGTAGATAAGCCTTTTGTCTAACGTTGCTCCCACTAAAGTCAATAAGAGTTTTAACGTTGACTTCAATGAGAGCATGGCCAGGGCCAACACTGAGTGCTCTCGAAAAATCCCACCCTTACATTTGATAGTGAAAGTTGGGTTTGGGGTTTTTTTCAGGTCTCATCTCTAAAAGCCCCATGCAATAAAAACAATTTTGCACAAGAAACATCTCAGATATTCCCTATATTTGTAACACCTCTCATCAGAGGCCCCCAATTACTACAGCTCTGACACAGAGTCCCAGGCTCCACCCACTGGATTGGGCTCCCCCCTCTTTCACCAAACAGCTCAAATCACGGCAGAAGTACCGTAGAGCCGCCCCCCACCCCCCGCCCCGCTGCTATGTTCAGTTTTCACGGATATAAAATGAAGAAGCAGCAACGACAATGGCAAAGCTCTGGTTAATTTCCCCTTGTTGACTGGTGGCTTCACAGTAGTCTGCTTTCGGCTGCATCGTGTCAGTCTATACCCTCTCCTCGTCCTCCCATCTGCTGCCAAGAAGCAGGTTTTGTTCAGCAACTGACCAGCAGCAGCATCTACCGTATCCAGTAAAGAATGGTTTCGAAAGCCTGAAACACCAGGAGCTGAATGCCCCTCACACTCACCCCCAAGTCCAGTCCAGAATGTTCAGGTATAAAAATATAACCAACCAACTGAAATGTGTATATACATTATATACAGTGCAAAAGGGGCTGGTTTAGATCATGTTACTTACACTGTGACTGTGCTGAAATCTTGGAAAATTATGAGCACCCCTAAGAAAGTGGGTCCAAAGTAATTAAAGTACAAAAATAAATGTTCACACTATAGACCGCAAAGCTGGGATTTTACCGTGTTTTCATTTGGTTGTTGTTTTCTAGTTTGTAGATTAAACAGGAAGTTTGCTGCTGCAGGATATGCCAGTTCTTCTGGTCACGGTAATAACTTTAACACTTCGTTTTCCTTTTCTCACACAATACACTTAATGTTTCCATTCTGGGATCTGGTTTCAGCTGCAGATTTCCTGCACCAAGTAAAAGCATTCTTTGGTTTAACCCTTTGTTGGGTATGTTCCACATACCCATCAGTGAAATCCCTTTCATATCTCATTTGGGCAGGGGTTCCAAAGTCTAGCATAGGAAACTCTGGATATTGATAGGATTCTAGTTGTATTTTCAAACAGCATCAAACTCAGGGGTATAAATCTCCTCCCCTCTAAAAAGGAGAAGATCTGTGTTGACCTCTGTCTCTGAATAAACAAAGAGCTGGGTGGGATTCAAAAGTTCAAAAGGTTAAGGAAGCACTTGGCTTTCACCATAAACAAACCGGGAAATGAATCTGGGAACAAATCTTTTCATAACAATTGGGCATTAATAACACCCTGGGGACAACTGTCTTCAGGTTGCTTCATCCGTGCCCCTGGCAGATTGGGAAACACAACCAATCAAAGCGTAGGGAATCGCAGAACTGGCAATAACCATAAATGTACCTGCCAATAACTATTCAGCCTCTATTCACTTTGTTGGCTTTTTGGGGCCTGTACTGAAGGACTCATTTTCCTATCAGAGATGATAGATACTCAGCCATCCTTGCTCTACAGCTGGGAGCATCTAAAAAATAATACTGATTTAAAAAAAGACATTTTCTGTGGTTGTAAAGAAGAGTGAAATGGAGCCATACTCAAGACTCTTTAACAATTCCATGCCGACTTAGTGGGTGAGAATTCAGGATCTTCTGTTTCAAAAACACAGAGATGCTTCTTCCACCCCAGCTAAAAACAAATATCCATGAGAGTATGGCCACAAAAAAGGTCCTCATCTTGAAAAAGTCTTGAGAGTAGTATCTCTGGACAGGTTTGCATCAGTCTTTCTGTTAAGGGCTTTATTTTACCCTGAGGTGTTTTCAGATTTGTACGATGGAAATAATTTTCAATAATTAACAGCAGAATACCGCTGTCCCTCAGCGCATGGACAATAAGCTTTCAGTGCTAGGTTTCAGGAGTCTCAAAGCCTTGAGTCTTCTCCTACTCTAATCTTGTTTCAATTAAGTTTCTTGGGGGGGGGGGGAGGCAAACAGGGGAACTTGCAACAATAGCTCAAAAACAAACTCTGGAAAGAGCGACTCACTTGCTGAGCCAGTGAGGATGTTGTTTATGTATTAGATCCTGTTTTCTTCCTTGAGCAAACAGCTTCTTTTACCAGGTGCTTCTGCCTCGGTTATCACCCCTCCTTTGAGAAAGCAGCTTCCTGTGGCCTCTGTGTGAAAACGGAACTATTAGATAGTAGGCAGGAATGAAGCATGCCTGTCAAAGTTTATCTCCCACCTGGGTCATAATAAGAGTCACTGTTGTCTGCAGAGGTCATTACTGAATCTATGTGGCTCAGATCACATAGGCAGAGACATACTCCTACCGGTGAAGCAGCACTCTGAGGAGGCTAAACACTGATTTTGAAGGGAACCCTGGACAAATGTGTAGGGCTGGCTGAAATCACAGTTAGAATAAACTTTGCCTCATTTTGGTTGGGATGAGTTCACAGTGCAAGATTTGGTTTAGACAACATAAAAACTACAGTTCCTCCTAGCCAGAATCTTCTGTGCCTCAGAGGTTCCTACAAGTTCAGAACTGGTGGTTTCATTGGAGTCCCGATCTGTGCAAGCTAGCCACCGCCTGTACTTCACATTGGAAGTTTCTAATCCAGCACTGGCTGCTTTCCCTAGGAACTACATACAGATCGTTAACTGCATCCCTGAGCGTAATGCAAATTTCAGAGTAGTCAGTAACCACTTGTGAATTCTAGGGTCTCACTCAGCTGCAGACAAGACCTCAGCTGACATTGCATTGATTGCCAAACCATTTTTTCATGTGAAATGATGGTGACCCTAGCCTGAATTAATGACAGTGGGTTAAGGTATAGTAATTGTGCCACGGATTTGTGTCGCCTCTCTGTCTGGTATGTCCAGCTGATGGCTTCATCTACTGGGGACATTTTGAAAACATTTGTTCCTTAGAATGGACGCATTATGGATTCTGCTACAGGAACTTATGGATACTTCAAAACAGTCAGTGAAAAGGGACTCTAAGAATTCTTCTGTGAGGTTGTACTGCTTTCTATTCTCAGTGCTACCTGCCTACTGAGGTCTGGTTTGGAGGAAAGCAATGCAGCAGAAAGACAAAGCTCTTTAGTGGATGATGTTGCAAATCTACAGACCCCTGAAAATGGGAAATTAAATTTACTTAAATCTCATGGGCATAAATGTTGGGGGGAAGCAAAGGACCATCTGGGATGGAGAAGCCTGCTGAATTCCTGCTGTTACTTAAGGTCCTCCCACTGCTTCTGAGGAGCAAAAAAAAGTGGCTCACAGAAGCTTTGAAACTGTTCACCTTGCCTTCGATCTACATGCTGCCTTCTCTTCCCCTGCAGCAGCCCCAGTGCTGCAGCTGATCACAGAGGCAGTTCTGATGGGAAGGCGGCCACACACTCTAGGAAGTAATAGATGTGAGCAGCATCCTCCTTTGCCACTAACCAGTACAAATGAGGAAAAGACGGGAGAGGGACAGAGACACCTGGGACTCAAGCACAGAGGGAAATCGAGGGTCAGAGTCAGCAGGGACCAGAGTGGAGTAAAGAGAGGGGGTAGAGCCACCCAGGAGTGGAGAGGCAGGAGGAAACTCAGGTGGTTCGAATGGCTAGGAATAGGTGACGAGGGGGAGTTGTTAGCTGTGGAGAGGGCCTGGGATAGGGGTGAATCCCCATCACTTGCTGTAGAAGGAAAAAGTCCCAGTTAGTGATGTGCTCCACATCTCTGGGGTGACTCATGAAGTGCCTCCTGGCCACAAGGGGTGGAGCTAGGTGATGAGCTATTAGTCACCTGGGCCTTATAAGCAGAATGAGGGAGCTTAGGCAGGAGACTCCTCCAGGAAGGAAGCCACAGGAGCAGGAGGGAGAGAAGAGCCCGAGGCAGGGCCTAGAAGGAGCAGGGAGATCCCTAGGGGAAGCTTCCAGAGTCCCCAGGGAGAGGAGACACTGGGAGAAAACCCTACACAAGAAACAACAGAGGAGGGGCCTTGCAGAAGCAGGTTAGGTCCTGGGGAGATGGGGAAGCCCTGAGCTAGGGGCAGTAACAGGACTTCAGTGGGGCCTGAGACAGGTAAAAGAGTTACTAGTTTAGAGATTTACTTGCCTTTTAGTTGGACCTTTTTGCTATCCTGGACCGGTTTCGAACTTTGTGAGTTGGTTGGAAGGCCAAGCCTCAGATGACCTGGCTAGAGGAGGACGGCCTGCAGGAGGGGCTAGAGCCAAGTATACTGTTGACATTATGCACTGATGGAAGGGGGTGCTCTAAGGGTGAATGCACCCCATCACAGGGACCAACTTTGACTTTGTGCTTAGAGGCCAATCCACTTATTGCTATCTCTCTGCTGAAGTTGCCTCCCTACCCCAAGGTAAGTATTCCCCACTATGCTCCTCAGCAGACACAATGTTTTCCCACACACCTTCAACCTCTCCCATCTTAAAGAAAGAAACTTCCTAGATAAGAAGCATCCCCTGTTCAGCAGCCCCCTCTCACTGAGGCGGATGGGAACAGGAACATCTGCCAAACTGAATTATCTGCCAACGTGAGAATGTCGAACAACGTTAGGAGCCTCATTTAAACAAATAAATAAATAAGCTGACATCCTCTGGGTACAGGTTCATGATAATAAAAACAGAGCACGTGGCTCAGAGGCGGAAAATACATCGTGTATTTTAGCATCTCTCATTTCCTGCTAGACTGTTGTAAGAATTTCCTCCAACGACCTTTGCTTCCTCCTGACATTCTAGAGCTGCCCAGAGATCCACGTTACATGTCCTCTGGATCCAGTGGCCCCTGATAATGAGTGATGCAGGAAGAACTGGCTGGAGGGATATACCTCCTTGGGATGATTATTGGTTTCTTTGAAGTGCCATGTGAAGCATAGAAATGAAGGAATAGAAGGTTTAAGGGGTGAGTGTCTTCCACTGCCTATACTTTTTCCCTTATGCACTCCCACAACCGTCCTGGGGAATTGTTCAGATGAGATATGCCCCCGGGATCTTGAGATATGATCCCTATTCATTTCCACAGATGAGGGCAAACCTCTCTTCCTCCAAAAATGACTTCCCAAAGTGCCATGGTAGACAGACTGCACCCCAAACTTTACAGTCAGATTAATCCAGTGCATGTGAGCCAGAATCACTCTATTTATGTACACAGGACCTGCTCCAGAGCCCATAGAACGAAATCTGACTCTTTTCATTGACTTCAGTGGACTCTGGAGTACTTCATGGGCCTGGTAAAGGAATTTAGATAAAACCAGAATCAACTGGGTTTTTACCTAAGCCTCAAGCTGAACTCATTAAAATAAAATATTAAAGAACACACATTCTGTCTCAACCCCATGGCGTTAGCTTGAAGCATATCCACATTCACGCTATTGCTGCAGTGTTTTCAATTCATCCAAAACCTGAAAGTTTCAGGGGAGTTACCATTTCGGCACAATTTACAGCTGAATTCCCAACACTGAGAGGTTCAGATAACAACGATGACACAAGCTCCTCAGCTGAAAGGTGTACAAGTGCAAAGCTTTTGCAAACATTAATTAAGCTTGACAACCCCCATGTGATATAGATAAGTAATTAACTCATTCTGAAGATGGGTAAATTGAGGCACAGAGTAGGCAACTGTTCACGGTCACTCCATGAGGCGGGGGCAGAGCTGGGAACAGAACCCAGGAATCCTGACCAAAGTTTTCAGTTGTGGGGTGTCCAAAGCAAGTCACCTAAAAGCTCAGCATCTCAGGGGTAGACATTTTGCCTCACATTCTCTCCCTGTACCCATTAGCACCTGAACTCTGGAGAGACTTATCTAACTCAAAGTTCTTCTGACTTTTGAGAGCCCATTAGTACTCATCTGAACATTCTCCTCTGGACCCTCAGCATTTGCTATGCCACGGTCATGTTTATTTCATTGTGTTCGGTTGTAAATGAGTTTGAAAAACTGACCTTTAAGTCTAAAATTACAATATACAGAATCTGATTGAAACCCTGCAGTAATATCACTCGGGGGGGGGCGGGGGAACAGTCACCTTGGGAAGAGAATGCCCCAAATTTTTTCCTTTTTCTTGGTCTCTCAGAGGTGTCAAAGGAAACAATCTGACGTCCAAGGGCCGGAAAATAACAGCTTTTTGGCTGATGTTTATGTAAAGCAAGGTCACTTAGAAAGCTATCAGTGACTTAAAAATACATTAAATTTAAAGGCTGCCTTTAAATAATATCCTGTATCCACTGGGCACAAGCAGGAAGACACTGGAATGGCCTGCACACTCCCCCTCCTTTTCTTCATAGTCCTGGTGGTAGATCATTGAAATCTTCGGCATTCAAACAATTGCCTGAACTTCAGAAAAGTTACGTTAGGTTATTTCCACCATGCAAGCTTACGGGGTGCAATGCCATCCTTCCCAGCCAAGGCTGGCCAGCTACTATGCCGTGTTATGTGATGAGGTTTAACAGAGCTTTGTAAAGTGTCTGCATGAAAGACATTATGGAAATGCACTGTGTATTAATTATTATTATTACTGCTCAAGCCAGTGCATAGTTTCTTGCTCTGCTGTGAACCAAATTTGAATGCACATGCATTTGAAAACACTGCCCACCAGTCTTCAATAACATCCTGTCCAGCAGAAATTCCCCCACCTTGTCTTCAGAACCTGTCTTCCTCATTACCAAACTCTCTGATCATATCACTTTGTGTTCACTAGGCCAGAGATTCTGAACTGGGGTGCAGGGACCTCTGCCAGTCTGTGGAGCACTTGTTGATCTGTGAAAAGCTGGCTGGTCACATGGTGCAGGTTCTCCTGTTTCCTGCTGCTAAAGTACGTTAAAAGGCATCTAAGAATATAAATACTTCTCTAATATTATTTGGCCATGTGAGCAAGTGCTGCAGTGGCCACAAGGATTTTAGGAGACAGCATATGAGAGGGGAAGTGGTCGGCATGATTACAAATGTAGCAGGAGGTGGCCCACCTGACATCCCAGGAGATGTGAGCCATGCTATGAAAATATCTGAGCATCCATGCTGCATTCCAAACCTTATTTCCCTCAATTACTAGACTACTAGACTCTTTTTTCCACCTTCCTACCTCCCTACAGTGAGCAACCGAGTCCTTTATCCCCCATCTTCAGAAATAAACTCCCTTTGAACAGATTCTAATGCAGGTTTGATGCAGGAGTTACTGGGTAAGGTTTCACTGACCTGTGTTATGTAAAATGGTCTTAAAATTGTTGAATCTATGCCGAACACATTCCTTGACTTGCTACTCAGACTCCATCTCCCTTTGCTGATAATATCATGTGTAATTCTCCTTTAACACATACTGGTCTAACTGCTGTGGGTTCTGTTCTTTTACAAGAGATTCTACAAGCCCCCACCAAGATTAGGACCCCAATGGGCTAGGCGCTTCACACACATATACAGTATGAAAGTCCCTGGCCAAGCTTCCCCTAATTTACCCAACTGCAAGAAGAGAAGGAGAACCAGAAGCTGCCATTTCTATTACATCATCCAGCTGTACATTGTGTCAATCTCAGTATTCTATATGAAGTGGCCCAACGCACTGTAACGTAGTTGGGAGTTGTAATCTTTAGGGTGACAAGTTGTAATCTTTAGGGTGAGTGCTGTGTGCCAGATCCTGCACTCACGTACATAATTTTACACCTCAGTAATCCACTGATCTGAGTGGAGGTAGTCGGGGTGAGTGAGATCAGAAGCAGACGGCAAGAATTTTGACATTTCAGACAATCATGAAATGGAAAAAGTTGACGTTTGCACATAGAGTTCTCCAGTTGGGTTTGCACTGGTCTTTACATATTATCTTTCCAGCACATTTGCCTTCTTTGGAAACATCTCAAAGGGTTCGGGCTGTAATTGCTTTGCATTGGCTAACTGGCTAACACTTGAACAGAATGATTGATAGTAGCAGAGAAAGGCAGTAATAATAAAGCTTGGAAAGGTCAGGATAACACACCATATGTTTCTACATTTTTTTTCTGCTGCTATTGATGCATTCAGGGTTTTTTTTATCTGTTGAGAAATTGACTTGCAACATAGCTAGAGACTGTGAAACAGAGGTTGGTTTGTTTTTTTCTCCACCAGGAATCAATCACTGTGGATAAGGAGCAAGAAAGCAACCAAGGCAAGGCCCCTTCATTCAAAGTATAACACTTAAAACGGTGTGCATGCAATTTAGCCGATAAAAAGTTGAGAGGAAGTGGTCCCTGCCAAAACACAGTAGTAAAACTTTCCATGGGCCAAAGTACCAGACAGCACTAAATTAAAGACAAGGGGAACAAGCCTTGTAAAGTTAGCAGGCTTGCAGACGAGTAACTGAAGGCAGAACTTGGGCTGTGGTTGGATATGGAACTGCAAGCCCAGTTTCTATCTAGCCCAGGTTGGTGATGTAGTGAGGCGGTTGCCCCATGCCAGGAAGAGGAAGGGTTAAAGCAGGCCAGAGGGAGCCTGCACAGAACCCTCCAATTAGAAGAGGGCTCACTAAGCAAGCCAATCGGGAGGTGGCTTGTTGCAGCAGCCAATCAGGGCCAGCAGGGTCCATATATAAATGCTATTCAACAGAGCAGAGTGGTCTCTCCCTGGCTTGCTAGGGAGAAGGACTGGCTGTCTAGGAGCACCATGGCTGGACTATAGACTGCCGGTTCCACCAAAAGGGGGGAAGACAGTGGAGCAGGGCACAACTAGAGGGCTGTACCCAGAAGAGGATACCATGATCTGGGGAGCAACACGGGTCCCAGAGTGGTGGAGACAGTAAAGTGGGAGTAACGACAAGCGAGTCACCACTGGAGGAAAGCACCCTCTGGAAGGACTTGAGCAAATTACAGAGCTAATTTCACAGGAGGTGCCATGGTGGTGAGTCTTGCACTGCTACAGTAGCAAGTGACCAAAAGTCATTGCCATGTGAAGTTAGTCTGATCGCCAATGTGAAATGAATAGGTGGCCCCATTCCACTAACTAGTGGGCAGGTGTCCACACCAGCAAAACAGCTATTGTAATTTGAATTTATTAACTCCTTTATTGGCCATCTCAGAAGATGCCATCATTTCAATGAGTTATGAGTCATTGTCCTCCCACCTGTGCTAGAGTTGAGGTGCATTGAAAGGATTAGCATGTATTGCACTTTTTTTGTAGCTTGGAGAAAGATGTATCGTCCAGTTGTTAGGGGTCTAGCCAGGGACTCGGGAACCTCAGGTTCAATTCTTTGCTCCTGTTTGCCCTTGGGCAGGTCACTTTAGTCTCTCTGGGTATGTCTATACTGCAGCTGGGAGGTGTGGTTCCCAGTGCAGGTAGATGGACTTGTGTCAGCTCAGCTCAAGCTAGTGTGTTGAAAATAGCAGTCTGCATGTTGTGGCACAGACAATGCCATGGACTAGCCACACAAATTCAGACCCATGCTAACCTGAACAGAGCTAGCATGGGTCCATCCACCCACATTGGGAATCACCCCTTGCAGCTGCAGTGTAGACAAACCCTCTCTGCCTCAGGTACCCTCTATAAAATATGATGAGAGCTCTTCCCTACCTCAGAGGGATGATCTGAGAATAAATAACAAATGGTGAGGTGCTTAGAGACCGTGGTAATGGGGGCCATATTATTACCTAAGCTGAACAGGGAATGTCACCTTTCAGGGCTCTCAGGCTGGGCCTTTTTCACCAGAATCATTTCGAAAAGAAGCAACTTTTCATAAAATTATTATTGGGGCGGGGGAGGAGGGAAAGGCATGTCAATATTTGACAAGTGAAAACTTCCACCATTAGGGCGGAATGCGACATACGCCATCCAGTGCCCGCTCACAACAGGAAGGCCTTGCAACTCCGCGACTGCGTAGTAATGATGGCTGGTTGGCACAGTGGCTTTACCTGGAGTGCCAGGCTGAAGCGAAGTGCTGAAAACCCTTCCTGTCCCAGGGTACTGTAGCTCTGACTTTTCTACAGCCCGTAAGTCAGCTCTGTTCTTTGGTGAGTTAATGTTACACACAGATTTCTCCCTCTTGTCCCCCTTCAGCATAGCGAATCATTTCTTCTCTAAATGTTGGCAGGTGTGTTACAAAAATAAATAAATAATGGCTGAAAAATTGTAGACAGACAATCAGTTTATAAATGACACCCTTTCCTGAGAAACTTTACAGCAATGGGAAGAATCGACACCCAAGCGGACAGAGATTAAGAGGAAGAGGACTTGTATTTAATAAGCTTAAAGGATCAAAAGCTAGAGTGATGTAAAATGTCACTTCTTCACATTCAAGCCTACACTTAGCTTTTCATGTTAGCAGGAAGGAAGGAAGGAAGATGCTGAGAACTTTCTCAGCTTTATAGAAGTCAGACCTTATTTCCAGTTCCCAGGTCAAGAGGTGGTGGGGAGAAAAAAAATCAAAACAACACTGAGAGATAAAAGCTAAAAATATCTTTCTATTTTTTGGGTGTAGCAAGATAGACATTGATGCCAGAAGACAGCAACAAGGCAAGGATGTGCGTAGGGGCCAATCTGCGTCATCCTGAACAGGTGTCCCCAACTGCCGTTTATTGACAATAGGGAGAATGAGCTCTGGAAGCAGGTGCTCGAAGAAACCCGGGTGGAACAGAAAGAGAAGTATAAACAAGATTGGGTCTCAGTCAAACTTTTTTTCACCACAAGCTGCATGTGAGCTCACAAGTGTGTGAGAGGGTCAAGCCTTCCCTCTCCAGGTGCCAAATAGCACAGGGGCCTTGATGACTTTTTTTTTAGCTTTGGCAGCTTCAAAATAGACATGGGGCATATGCTGTGAGTCAGCTTTGCTTTTGACAGGTTTCAGAGTAGCAGCCGTGTTAGTCTGTATTTGCAAAAAGAAAAGGAGTACTTGTGGCACCTTAGAGACTAACAAATTTATTAGAGCATAAGCTTTCGTGAGCTACAGCTCACTTCATCGGATGAAGTGAGCTGTAGCTCACGAAAGCTTATGCTCTAATAAATTTGTTAGTCTCTAAGGTGCCACAAGTACTCCTTAGCTTTGCTTTTAGTTCTAGGGGATTTTGCGGGTGGGTGGTGATTTCCCAGCGCGGTTCAAATTGAGAGTTTCTTTCAATTGTAGATGAAGGGGAGGGGCAAATCCCAAAACAACTTCAAAAGTGTCTATTTCTGATCCAGGCAGTCCCATGCTTAGGGCCATCCTGGGGCTTGTTTTGTACAAAATGTGTCAGAAATCATATTTACCTTTAATGTATAACATGCTACCAGGTCCTTGCAAATAATAATGCAGGTCAAAGGGGACACTATCCAAGGCCAATGAGACCCCTAAATTAAGACTTACCAGTTGTGATTGGCATGAGAGATATTTTGGGAGAGATATTTTTAGGCTGCATGTAATTGGCAGACATATTTCATCATGTATTGCTGGGGCTGAGTGAATAATACAAAACATTTTCCATAGTTATTCATTCAGACCTTTAACCGAACTCGCTACCTCCACGTTCATGCTCCTTTTGTGTTTGGTTTTGGCAGCACATCTTTCTAGAGGAAAAAAATGACTTTTAATTTCATGCCAACAAATATTTATGATGGGAGCTTGAACATTCATCCATTCAGGACACAGAAGAAAAAAATACCATGAAACTTATCTGATCAATCACTCTCAAGATCCCTGGCTGAAATTTTGAATAGTTGCAATCAGTCAATAGAGTTAAAAACAATGCATTTGTGAAACAATCCAGAAAATTCAAAGAAATTGTAATCTGCTCTTGAGTAATCTGAACATAGAAAAGGGACTATCAGGCCAGATCATTAATGGTGTGTATCTGAATAGCTACACTGAAATCAAGTAGCTGTGTCAGCTTATGCTCAAATAAATTTGTTAGTCTCTAAGGTGCCACAAGTACTCCTTTTCTTTTTCAGCTTATAAGAGCTGAGCATTTGACCTTAAGCCCCTTGTGAGTTATTTGGTTAGTTCTGCTTATATGGGTGATGTATTCTCTCTCTGACTCTGTGAGGGACAACCACATGCTTGTATGTGTATGCAAACAACCATGTTTTAACATTGTGCTCTTCTTTTTAAAAAATCATCTACTAACTAGCACTGAAGCCCATTGAAATCATCCTAGTGGAGTAAAGGCTTCCAGGATTGGCCCCTAACTTTATAAGATGATTCCTGTTAAGATGTGAACTGAGCCACTTCCAAGCTTAATGCAGTTTCCACTATGAGAACAGGATGGAGCCCTCATTAGATCTGCTGCCTGGAACCATGGAGGTCCCGTTTGGACTCTTAGCTGGCAGGCAATGCACAGAATGCAAGTAATGCCCAAGCACTGGACGGGAGACTGCTGTTTGAGCAAGTGTAGCATCTGACTGCCAGGTGGCAGCTCCCTGTAGTTTAACAGATGGCTTTCTATTGTCAATTTATGCAACAGGAGTCAGTGATCTGTGTAACATGCCAGGGTGCAATCCAAACCAGTGAGGGGGTGTCACCTCTGCCCTGCAACCTTGGGTGCCTTAAAATACCTTGCTGGTAATAGCTCCCCCTGGGCTGCTCACAAGCAGCCTTCTGGCATGCAAGTCACACCCTGAGTGTCTGTGTGTAACTGCAGCCTGCCAGTCACACTTGAGTTACACTCTGGCTCTCACCAGCCTTGGTTATACTGCAGGGTGACCCCAAAACACCCCCAGTCTCAGATTTTCTCCCAGAAATGTATGTCCTGTACTGCCCAGCCTTCTCCTAGACATTAACTTTGTTATTCCTTAAAGTAAATAAAACACACTAGCTCACCACTTTAAATGGAGTTACCCAGACATTTTAACCTAAATGCACTGGATTGGATACAGAAATAAAACAAGTCTGTTTTTCTTGTAACCATTTCTGACCCATATACCTCATTGCTAGTACTCATTTAAAAATCTATCTCTTTGTAGTTAATAAAGATAAAACGCTTTCTAATGCCTATTTTAACAAACTATATTACATTTAAAGCAAAGTTTCTCACCACATGCTTACAGCAGAATTGCTGACCAAACTCTTCAGATCAGGACCCCTCCCCACGAGTCCAACAGCTGCTTCTTTTGTCTTCTCAGGTACAAAGAGTGAGATGGATAGGGAGAGACTGGAGGGGTGGGGTGTCGTGTCATGTCGTGTCTTGGGGGGATTGCTCTTCCTTTTTATAGTTTCAGTCACTGTTTGAAAAGTATTTCCAGCTAAGAACCAAGAGACATTGGTTCTGGTGGAGGAAGGAGACCTCATGCTGTTTCTTTGCTAAGATGCTGATCTTTGTCCCTGCCCCCCCTTTCTTGCCAAAGGCAATAGGTGATGGTCCATCAACTTTGTTGACACCTGGCTGAGGCATCAGCTTGCCCTTTTTAATCTGAGAAACTGATTTAGCCACTCCCTAGATTTATCTGGGAAACACACTTCAGACATGATTTTAGTTTATGTTCATAACGTTACACATAATGTTGCTCCATGCATTCTACCATGATATTACTGACCAACAATCTATGAGTTTTCAAACGATACCTCACCTGGCATACCTCATACAAAGACTATTACAATAGTGTGTACGGTGTGAATACAGGGATGCATTCCATCACAATCTGGCAATTATTATACTGCCTGTTGAATCTTTTTTAAACCAGCCCCAAATATTTCTCCAGAGCAAGCAATCTGAGTGACGGCTTTCATGATGATATTCCTCCCGGAATTCTCCTTTTCCATCTTTTAAGCTTTAATCCTTCCGCTGGGGATACTGAGTTGCAAAAGCCCAAACTATTTCTTGCTGTGGAGCACCTTAATTTTTTTATCCTTCTTGAAGATCATTCCAAACCAGGGAGATCAGTATTGCTTATAAACCTTTCCAGACAGTGTTTTAAGTTATGTCGTTTTTAATAAGTCACAGCTAAGAAGCTGACTAGATCAGTTTTGTTTTGCTGACATGAACTCTGCCAATTCGCCACCTACAAGGGCTTACATGTTTGCTTAAAGCTGATTGCCTATGTTTTCTTAAAGAATTCCTTCATGCCATCTTGAATTATTCTGGACAATGGAAAATCTACTCAGCATATTCCATTGTACTCCATTCAAGTTGCCTGGCACGAGCTAGACAGAAACAGAGATGTTTTAAATCTCCACCTACAGCATATATACATAGACACTACAGACCCTGGAAAATATGCCTTATTTTAAAGATTGTACTAGCGTCTACAGTCCTCGGGCAACCTTGGTGCCCCATTATGCTAGGTGCTGCATGAACACACAGTAAAAGACAGCCCTTGCTCCAAAGAGATTATAGTCTAATTAGACAAGACAGACCTGGAGAGCATTATGAGCCCATTTTACAGATGGGGTGACTTGCCAAAGTTACACAGGGAGCTCACGGCAAAGCACGAAATTGAACCCAGCTCTGCTGAGTCACAGGCCAGTGCTTGAGCCACAGGACCATCCTTCTTGTCTTGATGATTTTGGTGCTATTTGGAAGTTTCTATGAAATCTGGAGAAAATTAAAGTGATTGATTATGGTAAGGGTAAAAATGGAGATGTTCTGAGCTACAGATTTAGAGCTGTGTAGAGCTGAGAGATTGTTCCTTTAAAACAACAATAACCCCCAAGAGCACACAATGGCATCTGGTTAAATGGACATCCCTTGGCTACAGGAAGTCTCTCATCTAAGAAACAAAGGCTAGTGAAGCAATGTCTCCAGGAATAAACAGTCATTGGAGCTGGGACTGTCATGTTGCGCAAAGGAGAACATGTTCCTCTCTTATGCAGCACATACAAACGCTCCCATCTTTGATTCTGGCATTCTCTGAAATCTGTGATGCCCTCCTGTGCTACTACCCCGATGTTCCTTGCTCTAGGCAGGACTGTTTTCATTGCTGACAGGTCCTGGGTCAGGATCGGAGTGAGTCTCTTCCTCATACTGGTGTTTTCAGAGTTACCTCAGAATGCTTTAAGGGCCTGCTCCAGAGAAGCCCAAGGATTTCAACAAGCTTTGGATCAAGCTCTACACTGTTTGTTGTTTGTTCTGTTTTAAGGCTAAAAATCTGTCTCTACGGAGGGGAGCGTTGGTGACAGGTGGTTGACTCCAACCCCAACATCACATGACACCAGACAACAAATTCCAAAATTCCTTCACTAGAGTAGAGAGGGGTGTGGACTAATGGTTCAAAAACTTCTGGACTTTGATACTTTCTCCAGGGCCTGTCTGCCTCATCTTTAAAAGGGGAAGTAATAACGGAAGGTAGTAAAATTTTCTACCTCTCAGGAGTGTTGCGATGCTTGCAAAGCACCTTTCCAATAAGGCCAAGATTTTCAAAAGTGACTGGTGATTTGCGGTACCTCACTTCCTGCCTTCATGGAAATGGCTATAGAATGTAATGTGTAGGAATCCTGACAGATTTCAGAGTAGCAGCCGTGTTAGTCTGTATTCGCTAATGTAGTCTGGATGCATCCGATGAAGTGAGCTGTAGCTCACGAAAGCTTATGCTCTAATAAATTTGTTAGTCTCTAAGGTGTCACAAGTACTCCTTTTCTTTTTGTAGGAATCCTGTATGCCTCTACACAAATGTCATAGGTTTCTATAGGAATGACTCAAAAAAACTATGGAATCTATTAAAGGGTAAAATCCTCTCTATATTTTGTTTTGTTAATATCCTGTGGGATGCTATGGCTGAGATATAATTCTTGATTTGGATTGTAAATTATTTGGGATAGAGACTGTCTTTTATTTTTATTATGTGTTTGTACAGTGCCAAGCAAACTGACGCCCTGATGCCAGACTGGGGCCTCCGGACAATACTGGGATGATAAATTATTAAACAATTATTACATTCCATAGGACCATTAAACAATTCTATAAAAAGATTATGATTTTTTTTTTATTTCAGACAAGGCACTTTTTGCTGTCTGGAAGAAAGTGCATTGTGAACTTTCAGTCATCTGCACCGATATTCAGCAGTCATTCTGCGAGGTATTAGTGCACAGCATTTCCCAGAGTTTTGCCTCCTGGGCTCTTTAGAATGCATTTGGGAGCATTGTGCCACATTACTACCTAAGCCTCAATTATTCAAGCCTTTAATCTGAATGATTCTAAATCTCAGGTTAAAGGGAAAATATTCTAGAGGAGCCAAGAAGCCAGAATGATTTTAATCTTGGGAGCTTTTCTCATCCTTGGTTAGAACATTGAATGCTTCCTGCTGGGACAGGGGAACCTAGAAATCAGGTATCATAAAGGCTCTTCCATAAATAGTCTAATAAGTCTTTGTAAATACTCCTAGGAAAGCCTCGGTTTCATGAAACTGGGAGCAGGCGAGGTTTAGACTGGACCCGAATGCTGGAAGGTTAGTTGTCTTAGCATTAGCACCAGCAAGTCTATTATTGCTTAAGACTGAACATGTGCCATTGAATTATGAAACCTGCACTTCAGAAAGCCTCCGATTAAATGAGCTGTAGCTCACGGAAGCTTATGCTCTAATAAATTTGTTAGTCTCTAAGGTGCCACAAGTACTTCTTTTCTTTTTGCGAATACAGACTAACACGGCTGCTACTCTGAAACCTCCTGTAGGCAGACGCTTTTAAGGTTAGAAGTCCCCTGTACAGCGTAGTTGGTTGAAGGAGGCCTATTTAGTCACTCACAGAATGAGCTTGCCCCTGATTTTTATTATCTCCCTCCAACCTTGCACAGTTGAGTAGAAAGGCCCAGGGGGGTCAGCTGGAGGTGAGGTGATTAGAAGGGCCTGCATCCGACAAAGTGGGTATTCACCCATGAAAGCTCATGCTCCAGTATGTCTGTTAGTCTATAAGATGCCACAGGGCTCTTTGCCACAGTCACAGAATTGTCTTGCAAGGGGATGGATTCACAAGTCCCTGTTGCATTTCCTCCTTACAACCAGGCTAGTTAGCAAAGACAAGCAGACAGCAGATTACTGAGCATTATGTTCCTTAGCTTGTCTGGAGGAGGTGAGAAAGTCATCAGTGCTCTACTGAAGAGACTCCACTGCCCGTCCAAGCTATGTTTGTCCTCTCCGTTTTCCTTTTATCTCCTTATGTTTCAGGTGGAGAGAGGAAGGGTGATTTTTGAATGATGAAGAGGGACCAATTTGGTGTAACTCTAACTAGCCTCTTGCAGGCATTGAGCACCAACCTACCCTTTTGCCAAGTGTTGGGAGGCTCACATGACTTTAAGTCCTAGAGGGATTTTGATGAGACGTCTATACTTGTAAAGTGCTCTTCAAAAGAATCCTTTTGCCTAGTTACCTTGCAACACATATGTCTATGCTGCCCCCACGTGGGCACTTTAAAATCATGACTTTTTGGCACCGTTCCTTATGTTCTATTCCTCTAGCCTGGTTTTCAGTAGCACTTTGCAAAGGTCAGTTGACAACCTTTCTGGAAGCAAAACTCTGAGCTACTGCCACCAGCGCCCATGTGCAGGCCAACAGTCCCCATGCGGAATGCATTTTGTAACACCAAACCAAACTATCGGTAGCTTTACGCGTTAGGTCAGAGCATTCCTGTCTGAGCCAAAATGCAGAGACAGGGAAAAACAAATCTAAAACCCTCACCCATGAAAAACAATGGGATTCTCATCCTCTTGCAGACTGGGATGAGTTGCAGTGATGAGGCATGGACCTGTGAACTCTGGAGACCCATGAAGAATTGGGATTTTGGGAAAGCCATGTATTTTGGGGGACCCAGCTTGTCCCTATGTGGTCCTTTCAAGCCCTGTCTAGTTGGTGGCTATGTTGCCATTTGTTTCCATGGATAGGTCTCCCTCTGAAGTGGGAGAGAGATGAGTAGAAATAAGATACTGGATGTCTTTAACACTGTTCTGGGATTTCCATTGAAACTTTGGGTGAAATCATAGAATATCAGGGCTGGAAGGGATCTCAGGAGGTCATCTAGTCCAACCCCCTGCTCAAACCAGGACCAATCCCTAATTTTTGCCCCAGATCCATAAATGGCCCCCTCAAGGATTGAACTCACAACCCTAGGTTTAGCAGGCCAATGCTCAAACCACTGAGCTACCCTCCCCACACAAATCTTGGAAGCTATTGGGAGTTTTGCCATTATTTCATCCTTTGCGGGGCCAGGATTTCACTCTTTGTGAGCTTCTTAGAGGAACATGCCACCTACAGCCAGGAAGCCCAAACTTCACCACCCCACAGAGCCCCTAATACATATTGTTTATCCATAGGCGTGGCCACAACCTTGGGGACAGGATAGAGTGTGCCACCTGGCTACTCCATTTTCCTGTCCATGTTCCCCTCCACACTGTGTAGTGGAGGGAAACGACAGCTCCCTTGGTTGCTTGCTTTAAAAAAACTCACACATGGTTGACTGAAAATAAGATCCTTCCCTAGGGGATGTAATGTTAGATTTAGTATAGTTGTTGGATTGCCCTTCACTGGACTACAAAGAGTACTGAAGGCTTGGAAAAGGGACAGAGAAGAGTAGAACTGAGATGAGACGGGGCTGAAGGGCTATAACTATACGGAAAGCTATACGAAGGGGCAAGGGGCTATAACAACAAGGGTTATATGCAGGACTGAAGAATTATAACAACACAGGAGGTATGGCATGAAATGGGCTTTCAAAGGCAGCAATAGACCCTGCTACTCTTGAGTATATTTTTTAAAAGAGTTAGAGCACAAGAAAACAACAACCTAAGGCATGGCTATTAGAAAGGTGGATGAGCCTAAACGGGCCATATGGCCACCCAGTGCTGGAATTTCACTATTAGAACTTTTGGGATCTTCCCTTTCTGAGGTGAAATTTGGTCCCTATTGAAGTCAGTGGGCCCTTATGATGAGCATGTCTGCATGGGTTTTTAGATTCCCATGCCCAGCCACGGGCATCAGTGAGAGTTCAGCACGTGGCAGAGGACAGAGCCCTGTGTGGATCCCTTAAAAAATAATTCACCGTCTCTGCCACCATAATGTAAATGCACCAGAGGTTTTATAAAGGCTGTATCAATAATGCCATGGCCAGCCTTATGCAAGTGCTTGACTCTTTGCCAGGCTCATCTCAATAATGTATCCTTTATTTATTTTATAGTTGTAAGAGGGCTAGACACTTTCTATGGAACCATATCTGGCTCTGCCCCCAAATGATACAGTAACATAATTTCAGCAGCAGGCCACAAACATGTCAGCACGTTCCGGTGACTGTGGCACACCAAAACCCATGTTTGGGAGGTGCTGCTCCTTTCAAGGAGCTTTGCAGCCCGCAAAAGGCTCATGTCTTCCTGAAACCTCTGACTGTCTCAGTGAGGATCTTTAGACTAATTTAGAAGCCACCCTGAGCAGTTTCCAGGTGCACATTCATGGATTTTCCAGGGTTCAGGGTAGTGGGGCCTTCCAGTTATTCCAAATCCCATGCTGACAACCACTTCCTTTGGAACCAAGGGCTGGCCTCTGCTTCATTAGAAGATGCTGCTGAGGCCAGAGAAGGTAGAATCATCCAGCTAAATGGCAAGAGGATATTTATGCTATCCACGTAAAGGAAAACAACTATGTAGGCCTGGGCCTGAATACAATATGCTACTGAAGACACAAACCGTGTTTGAGGCTGACGGGGAGGCTTTACCCTTTAGACTGAAATTCTCATCCCCTTGTATAACACACTGTAAAAAATAAGCCCAGATCCAAGGCATGGGGAATCTGCAGAGTCAGCCCGCAGCTGCTACTGTACCCGCAACAGAATTGCAATGATCCCAGCTGGGTTCTGAATTTTCTGTGGATTGTTCACAGCTGAGAGGATGTCTCCCCAAGCCAGCAGACTGTTGCGGGTGGTGTTACTTAAATTCCCAAGGGAAGGGGCAGTTATCAAGCAATGCTCTTCAAGATAACAAGAACAGGAGACACTGGCACAGACAGAATTTTAGAAAGAAGTAGGCTCAGGCATGTATCGAGGGAAATTTTAAGGCAGCGTGAGAAATATAAGTGTATGGGGGGGAAACGCAGAAGAACCCCACCTGCTCATATCCTTCACTTTGTAGACCCTGTGTTGAAGTAATGAGAATAATCTTGGTATGTAATTCCAGGACTGTATGGGCCTGGGGCAAAAACTCATTCCCTGGAACATGAGTGTGACTGAAACACAAGGGGCTTTGTCAACTTATGAATCACAAGCTATAGACAAATATGTTTCTGCATCTATATTACTAATAACACTCTAGAGGATTCTGAGAAAAATGTTAATAAATTAAAGCATTTCATTTGTATATGGTAGATGTAATGCTGTGGGCTTCTTGTTCCATACAGATGTTCAAGGGGTAGACTACCATGGGCTACTGATTCTATATGGGTGTTTCATGAATGCAGTGTGACGAGCTTTTGCTTTCATTGAGAAGTCCTGTTTGTGCAATGATCCATGATGGTTCTTGTTCCAAACAATTGCTCAGTATGTTTAACAATATGGGCTTTTGCCTCTCAACTGCATGTGGCTCCTCCTAGGATATGATCCACTTACCAAAAGATGAAGAGGAAAACATGTAACCATGCAGCAAAGGGCTTTGCTATGGGTTGCAGGTACACTGCTTCTCAGGACCAAGCCCTTTGCTCTTTGGTTTAACACCTGGCACTGCGGTAACTTCAGTGAGACTATTCATGTGCTTAAAGTTAGGTGTGTACATATGTACCTTGCCGAATCTGGGCCTGTATGCCCCAGCTGCTGGGACAACCTTGAAAAAAGTAACGTGATCCCCTTGTACTAACCTCATTAATGGAGAAGTCTGTTCCATGGTGTTTTTCAGTAGCAAGAATAGACACAATTCACATAGCCAAAAAATGACAGAATATTACACTTCCTGCTATTTATTTCCATTACACTAATGCAAAATTGGAAAATGGGGGTCCAAAGGTTATCTGGAGCTGTCCATTCAGCACCAGCACATCACCTCTTACAGACCCATAAATGGATGTCTGGAGAAATGTGACTCGACTGAGTAAATGTAGGCTAACACCCAGGCCATCAGGAAGTTTAGAATTTCCATGATATACATGGCTTCCATGATCCAATAACTGAAAGACATTTCCTTTCATGAACTGGTGACGGTAGCTATCACGAATGGCTATGTTTAAACTGGACCGTATTTGATCTGGTGTCATGCCATGGAAAGGCTTCTTATGCTGTTGCCAATCTACAGAGACAATGAGTGACTCGTGGCCTACTTTTTCCCCATGAGCTAATCAGATAGTTGAGGGGCAAGACATCCCATTCACGCAAGTCTTCTTCCTGCAGCTTGCATGTGCTTTAAGGGAAAACAATACCCGTTTTTCCCAGGGCAGCATCCTGGGAGCTCCTCCAATGAAAGGAATATCGCCCCATTCTGAACTGTAATTGCTTTTCACACTGGACTCACTCCCTGCTGCTGTAATAAAGGATGCTTCCCCGCCCCCGCCCCAGCCAGGATAGCTGTTGCCACCAGCAGGCCCAGGAATGTCCATTATACTTAAAGGCTTTGGCTGGGCCACTGAGGGTGTGTCTACACTGCAACTGGCATTGTGCCTCTCAACGTGGGCAGACATACATCCTAGCTCTGCTTGAGCTAGCAGGCTAAAAATAGCTAATGGTAGCTCAGCGGCTCGGGCTAGCCACCCAAGTCCAAACCTGCCCAATACCCTGGGTCCGAGCTCAAGTGGCTAGCTCAAGCCACTGCCCATTCTACAACATCACAGAGCCAGAGTTGAGGAAACAGCCTACAATTCTTGCTGTTCCCCTGATCTAACCACCAAAGAACACAACTTCCTTGCCTTGGATGAAGCTTTCTTTTGAATTGTATGGAGACTCCAGACAGATAGACCACATGAGGGCAATATCCACTGAAAACTCCTGTGTGTATAATGTGTCCATTTTCTCCCTTGCTTTTCCTAGAATCTAAAAGCGGGGGGGGGGGAATTAAAGTCATCACAAAACCACAGCCTCCCCTCCCACTGAGAAAATAAAAATGGATGTTGCAGGCTCATGTGTCCAATATGTCTCCAAATTTTTCCATCTGCTTCTGAAATTTCCATTAGGAGCTGCCAAAAAGTCTTACAGAATTGTTAACACAATGGTAAATTTAGATTCTTTAGATGGAGAGACTTTTCCCGACCAGCTTACATGTTTGGTATCGATTTAGTCAGTCCTTGATAAGACAAAGGTTATGACACTCAGTGTACCTGCGTCTGCATAGGTAACATCACACAAGATTGGGATTAAATGTGAACCATACCCAGTCAGATTGCTCTCTCCAGCTGCCCCTGTAGTCCTTGCATAGTCATCACTTTTCCTTGTTATGGTAAATATTTTTCTTCATAGCTATCCATCCTGCAACCTTCAGTCTTTGCTCTTTCTCTCTTCTCATTAGCTCTCTTACACCTTGCCAGTCATGGTGGAGACTGGGTATGGACATGGGGATGATGCAGTGCATTATAATTCTGCAGATGTTCTCTTTTTAGCCATCCAATAGGTTCAGTACAATCAAGTGTGAACTTCTCCACTCTCTCAAATCAGTGTCCTCCATCTATGAGCCAGTAGGACTATGTCTAGTGGTGAGAGGGTAATTATTCATGCCTCTTCTTCTTGGGCCTTTCTCCTGGGACTGCCTAAACCATGGTTTGAATTTCTACTAGCTCCAGTGCTGATTTTTTGTAGACTAAGCCTACCAGCTATCTATCTGATAACAGCTTTAAGCCACTTTCAATCCAGGTTTTATTTGAACCTGCAATTTAATGGTGAATGGATTAAATTTAGATGTCTTTACCTCTGCATAGTTTACCTTTAAAGCATCTATGTAAACCTTTGAGCCAGGGACTGTCTTTTCATTATATGTGTACAGCTCCTAGTACAATAGTTTCCCAATTTCTGATTGGGGCCTTTTAGGCACTCCTGCAATACACATAATAAAGATACTAAGAGCTGCTTTGCACCATGCCTATTACCACAGAAACCGCAATTCTCAGTTATAACCAAGGCCCCTTTCATTGCTAAAATGTGACTCTTATGCCATTATTAAGGGAAACAGAAGGGTCTACTGTTTGTAAAGGAATGGAAAGAAAGAATGGAACAGTGACAGGGTCTCCCAGGCCGCCCCTGCATTGACACCCTCTGCTTAAGGAAAATCTGTTTGGGTCAGCTACCAACGAAACTTACTCCTCCAGAGGCCTAGAAGGGCCAGAAAGTGACACTGACCAATAGAGAGCCAGCAGGCCATTTAAAAAGGCTTGCCTGTGGCCTTTGGAGAGAGTGCTGGGTGAGAATAAGGCAGGGGAGGAACTCCTTGTTACTAGCCTAGAACTATAGGGCCAGGTGAGGGCCTCTGCTTAAACAGTGCCACTAAGCAGTTACTATTTGGGTTTTTTCATTAGTTTAAAGGAGCAGATAGATCTTTTGAATTTAGGTATTGTCAGCCATTTAGAGACTGACACCAAGCACATGGCATGAGCTGTTTAGCCCCGGGTGGGGTGCTGCAGGAGGTAATTTGACTTCTTTCAGTGGAGAAAAAACCCATGGTATTTGCTGAAAGAACTTTTAACTCTATTGATATGCTTCTTTATCGTACCTCCAAGAGTATGCATCTTGACAATATACACATCTGCTAGGGAATGCAGAGATAGTTTAGTGGTTTTAAATGAATGTATAAATGAAAAATAAATATTATATACTCCATATTACACATTCACTGCTTGTTGACTTTATGCATGGATATGAACGAGTAGTGTGGGAGACTGGCTATAAAGGGCATTCCTCTCATAGGGGGCTCCATGAAAAATGCAGAGAGGGGAAAGAGATGAGGAAATCAATGGTGTTATTGGAATAGATAGAGGCATGCAGTGCAGTGGGAGAAAGCACACTGCACTTCTACTACAGACCTAAGTGCGCAGGAGCTCCAGTTTGCAGAAGGAAGAGGACAAGCGTCAGTCAGGAATAATTTAGGCAGGATTTTTTGTTCATTTAACACACAAGAGCTAACAAGACATATGAGTTAGAGAATTATGTTATCCATGTAACACCTATTCAGCAAAATGCTGACTCATACAAGATTGCTAGTCAAATTCAGTGGAAATTAGGAACATGAATATTTATTTATATTTGAAATGACACACTTAATAAGAAATAGAGGGCCAACAACAGCCCTGGTGTAACTCCTTTGATTCAGATGTAGTCACATTGGGAATCTATTTAATGGAGGATGCTTAAACCAAAATATAGGCATAGTTGTAGTCTGGAGAATGCACTGTTGCTAGATGAAATTTACATAGAGTTGTTGTCACATTTCAGGGCACCTGCATCTGTATTTCCCCTCTATGGTCCAGCAAGGGCACTCACTCTCAGGCTCACAGCTGTCACCTCTCTGGGGTGGAAACGCATCTCTCTCCCTCCTAGCGAGAGTATTTTTGGGCCGCACAGCTCCCTGCCTACACGGTAAATTTTGTCTGGGCAATTGCAGGAAATTGCCATCTCGGTCACAAGTGCTTTTTACACATTCTCTGCTTTGTTAACTAACCGTGACATCATTTGCATTGTCACAGATCAACTTCTATTAGAATAATTGAGCTGAAGCATGGTGAGGGCTCAATAGCGCTATTTTAAAGCAGTTACTCTATGTGCTCACGCAACAATGGTCCTCCCTGGTTTTTTTTTCAAGTGGGGGGCTCTTTCCAATCTATGCACTTAATAGAAATTAAAAATACTGAGCTACTGAAAACGATGGAGAACAATATTCATTTTGTTAGCCTGTAGATAAGGAACTGCTGAGTCAAGGGTGACTCAAAGCTTAAAATAATCCATTATTTGCATCTAGCTAAATGCAGTATGTGGCTTAAATAAGACAGCCCAATGTTATGTGGTCTAGTTAATGCTTAGCTGTAATATCAGTGGCATAAGCCCACTGCTGAAGCTGCAGGCACTCTCCTAGAAAAGCTGCCCACCCATCAAACTATGCTTCCTCTTTTTGCCCCTTCATTTTCAGGGAGAAGACTAGCTCTGCCTGTCAAGCTGCCTCTTCTGGCTACAATTTGACTCCAACATTAAACATATGCTACCAATGTCAATTAGCAAAACCTAGGAATCGGCACCTCATACAGCTCCTCTTGCTCCTACACTTTGTGATAGACCTAGAGATTTGATGTAACCCTTAGCAATTATAAAGTTTTCCACCTTCCAAGCACGTTGAATGTATTAACTAAATTGATCCTCAGGCTTAACTCTGGTTAATGTTGCAGTTTCATTTTTGTTTAAGTACTGGGGAGGGCTATTGTGGTGGCTGTGTTCTTGATGGGAACAGAATGTCACTTCAGGATCAGCATGATGCACATGTGGCACAGGCATGTTGTAGATAACAATTAAAGATGCATCATTTCAACATGTTTGTTCCAAGATGTTCCAATGTGCCCCTTAGCAGCATACAGTTATGTGCAACGTTTTCTCACCAAGGAGATTTCCTGTCCACATATAACTGCACATTTCAAGAAGGCCTATCATTGTGAAATGACTGAGAGGATGTAGAAGCCCCACAGCAGGTGCCTTTAGAACTGGAAGCTTGGAACTTATGAGAGCTGCTGCCAAAAGAACACCCTTTTGATCATCTTTTGAAATATTCCCTGCACTGATGCTCAAAATGCTTCTAAGTCTGATGTGTTATTCTTCCAGGCCAACATTCTACTGTCTGATCCCCACAGAGAAGATTGAGTAGATGGCTTGATGTTCTCAGAGGAGAATACAAATTACCATTAGCTGTAGTCCTCCTCAGAAAAGTCAGACAGATCGTAAGAGACTATACTGTTAAGGAGACACTATCTTACGGGCTGTGGCCCTTACCCTGCAAATGTTTATTTCAACAATCAATGGATTTCTCAGGTGAGTGAGATCTACTCATGCAAGTCTTGGCAGTTTCAGGCCCAAAAGTTATAATCTCCATAATAGAGGTGTCCAGTTGTGGTTTTAGATGCTCTTTAAGAAGAAAGGATTCCACATAGAAAGACTGACTAATGAATTCTCTTTTTTATTCCATAAATTGAATACTCTACTATTATTAAGAATTTTAGAAATTGACCTTTGGCCAACAGACAACTGAAGAGAGTTTGGTGCCATCATGAGGCACAAAAGTGCTTCACCTGGTCAAAATTCATCAGTTATTAAATAACAAAGCTGGTTGAAATTTTTCAAATTTCAAAATTTGGGGGGAAACAGGGAAGTTTTGATGAATTTTTTCAGCGTTTTTGACCAACGTTGTATTTTGAAAAAAAGGGGAGAACTATTTAAATAGAAAATCTCCGCCCTTGTTTCAACCAGCTCTCATCAATATATTTACAAATGCTTTATATAATATTCTATTTCATAAACATATACATACATGAACATGGGACAAGTATGCATAGTTAAATAGGATAAGCACAGACTTCACACATTTTAAGCAGTATTGTATGGAATTGCCAATATTTCATATAATTTTATTTAAAATATTAATAAATTTAATCATGGCCCATGCTGTAACCAATTTGTGTGTGTGTGTGTGTTTTACAATTTTTTTGTGAAATGTCTGATTTCTCATCAAAAGATGCAAATCATGTATTACCTGGAGTAGCATTGGAAAATCATGTGTTACCTGGAGTAGCACTGTGGGTGTTAAAAAAAGCTTGCAAAATAAAACCAGGCAATCCCTAATGACAAGTCACTGTTGCACAAAACTTGGACCTTACGAGAATAACCCTGTTTGCAGTACATATTCTGCTTGTGTGTTCAAATTGGTAGTTTCGTCTTTATAAAATCACTAATGAAGTCTAGCCTCCAGCTATCTTCCCTTCTATTTGCTAGCACCAGGCAAAGGCAATTGACGGGCCTGCCTGATAAAAGGATGGAGGGAAATGCCCTGTTTAAGGAGCCATTCTCTTTCAGGTAGCAGCGGGAAGGTATGTTGGATTCAACATATTCTCGGACATACAAAAGCCTCATGTGGAAGTAAAGGCAGTTGCAGAGATTCTGTGTCCATCGATTATCCGTGCCTCATGACTTGTCCATATGGCACAGCCATGCACTCTAGAGGAGAGTGATTTCTAAAGCACCCCATGTTACACAACTAACTGGCCCATTCACTAAAAGCTCCCTAATGTGCATTAACATACTATGGTAATATGCACTAGGAAACTCCTAGTGCACACTTGCAGGGTCTACACAGGCCAGTTAGCGTGCAACACATTGATGGGCATTAGAAATCCCACCCTTCTAATACGTATTGCTGCACCGTGTAGACAAAGCCACAGTGTCCAAGTACACTGGTTGCAGATATCCCGTTGTTCACTCTGGGGACTGGATGGCCCATGAGGATTGATAGTACGACACGGAGCTTCTAAGCCACTAATTCTGAGTCATCTTCGCTCTGTGTTGAGCTTGATGATGTCATGGCCACGTGAAAGAGGTTTTGGCAGACTACGTTAGAAGTGTGTGCATGCCACCAAGGCCAACACACGAAAGGGCATCCCTGTTGGCAATCTGAGCAAAGAAGGCACCTCAACGGCCATGGAGATGGCACTTCCTTAGAGATGACCCCTCCAGGTCAGTCAGACTGGGATACATTGGCAAAGGAGAGTGGTGGAAGCCTGCCTTTCAGCTTTCTATGCCGTATGTTACCCAAGAATAACAACAATAATGCCTAGCTTTGATATGGCACATTTCATCAGCAGAGCTCAAAGCGCTTTACAAAGGAGGTTGATATCATTATCCCCATTTTACAGATGGAGAAAGTGATAAGCAGTATCCCCTGGGCTATCAGTACATCCCCTTTCTGTGGCACTAATTTCATTGTCCAATAGTTATGTATTATTTTTATTAGGCTTATTTCTTCTGGGCAGACCATCACTGCTCTCTGCAATACGTGAAACCCTTAGAAATTCACGTATGATGATACATATGTAATTTACACATCACATGTTTCTCCTAAGTACTCAGGCTCTTCCCTGGGAAAAGGCCAGTGTTTGAAGGGTGAAATAGCAAGAGATAGGAAATCATTTTCATCACCATCTCCTGGTGATCTCAGGTGGCTATTTTATTTTTTGTCTTTGGAGATTTATTTCCATCCAAGCTGACTGAATGATTTGTGCTTTTCTGAGATCACGCAGTTCACATGGCACTGGATCCACTTACCAAAAGATGAAAGCCAAAATAATCAAATGCATAATTTCAAAACATGCAGTGTGTTCTTGTTGGCTGTGCCTAAGTTTTTCCCCTGCAGAGAAGTTGTCGACAATGACTTGATAGCAATCTAGTAACGTTCCCTAGTCTCTAAAAATAATTTGCATTCCAGTAGAGCTTTTCATCTGAGACTCAGAGAGCATTTTGCAAATGTTCATTACCAAAGTTTCACAAAGAAGGAGAGAAGGATTTTTATCCCATTTTACTGATGGGCACACTGAGACAGAGAGAGGTCAAATGACTTGCCTAGGTTTCCAGAGTCAGTCAATGGCAGTAGAGCTATGACTAGAACCCCAGCATCCTGCTCGGATTATTAGATCATACTTCTCATTACTACACATACCACATCTTATCTCTTGCAGGGTAACATGGTTGGAAGAGAGGAGTTTGGAAAGGGAAGTGAGGACATTTTAAAAGGCAAGACTCAAATAATGTTCATGTAAAGAAGGAATATGGGCAGGCTGAACAGATGTATATATGATAAAGAGAATACAACCTGAGAGGAAGAATCAGTAAGGAAAAATGAGGGAGAAAGAACGAAAATGAGGATGGAAGGAGGAAGATGATAATGGCTGTGAGGAAAAAAAAAACCCAGACAGGCTAAACCTGTGACTTTTATTTTCATGCCTGATTTCAACTGAGATTATAAAATTAAATGTCAGAGCTATAAAAAATCAGCCCTTTAGCTGTGCCTGTGTGGGTGTGTTTAAAGGGTGTGGTTTTAAATATAAAATGCCAGTCACACAATCCTTATCCTTGTGTTTCTAAATTGCTCATCTATCTGGAACTAAAGTATAAAGAGAGAGAAAATACCAGAATCAGCATTAGGGCCCACCTCCCAGCGAGCCAAGAAGGGAAAACAATAAAGTTGAGTTTGGTATGTGAAAAGTCCAGATTTGATGGTGCTGGGTCAAAGCACTCGTGATCTTGAGATGATGGAAAGCCCTGCCGCTCTCTGAATTTGCTGACTTTCTTGGACAGCCATCATTTGAAAATGGGCTGAGATTTTGAAAGTGCAGATTGTACTTGAGCTTCCATATGAGAGATATAGCATGTCTGCCTGATGGCAACATTTTCAGTCAGTTTAAAAAAAAGCTAAATCTTTCAGAGACATAAATATACTAGTAAACACTCAACAGAGCCAAGCAGTAAGTCAGTCACTAAGCAGGTAGGTCCACTAAAAGGAGCTTAGGATATAGTAATACTGTTGTTATTCTTCTCACCCAGGACATCTGGATTGTTAATACTGATCACCTGTCTGATATTGCAAACCCAAGACTCTAACATCACACGTTCATGATCAGGGGGAAACACAGCCCAACTAGTTGGCCTAGTAGTTCAGTTTATAAAACAGCCAAATGGAAGCCAAAAGACTTGGGTTTAATCCCTCTAGTTAAGTCATCTAGATTCCTTCTCGCCACAAGCCATCTGATCTTAATCAAGGAATCTTGGCTTTCATCTCATAACCTTAGCTGAGAATCAGAATGATGAAGTCTGAAGTAATCTGTATACGAAATGCTTTAGTAATGATTCCTTCAAGCGAGATTTTTTACTGAGTTCACGATAACACTTTGATGTGTAGGGCTGTATTTAAACAATTAGAAAGCTCTCTTGAAACTGCTTCCTGTTAATAATTTGTTAACACATGGTAATTTTATAAGGCTTATTTTGTTTGATTTTTGAAAAAAAGTTGCAAGCAAATTAAAAGTAATGATTTGTATTTAAAACAACCTGTAGCCATGCATGATCCTTTATGAAAGAAATTAGAGTCTGTCTAGTCTCCTAACACTCGTGGGAATTTTGCATGCATTTCAAACCAAAAACAGATCTCTGTAGTTCGTGAAATGAACAAATGTCATCTATAGAGACTGCAACGTGTTTCTATGAAACATAGCACTTCGCTGCTTTCCTTGTAAGTTATGCAGCTCTAATCAAAAACTAGCGAGTATGAATTTGACCCAAAAGTGTGGTGAATTTGTTTTTAAAAAAATAATAGTTTCAGCTTTATTATTGAAAATGTTAGAGGTAATTGTAGGGAGCATAAACAACTGGAGCCAACTTTGAGAGGGTCTTTTTTTGGCAATGTAGGCAGTAACGTTGAAATGAGTCAATATAAATTAGTTCACAAATTCAAGTTGTCATTGCTAAATTTTCCAAAGGACACTGAAGGATTGTTGGAAGAAGCAAAGTCAGCCTGCAGCACATCCTGTGGCATGGTGCAGTGAAAGTGGAATTTTTGGATGTTTGATTTGGAATGTTTGCATTTTGGAGGAAAATATTACTCTTATCCCATGATTAGTAAACCTAAATGGGTAAAGAAAAGAAAAACTGCTAAAAGGGATTAGAAGCTGCTGGAGCTGGGGCTAACTGTGGTATAATTTTGCTTGAGAAGGTTTTTGGAGGGAAGATAAGAAGAATACATGAGAACTCTAAGAAAGAACTGTGGTTCTGTTACCCCATATTATAAATCCATAGGACCAGACCCTCAGCTTATGCAAACTGCCAGGCATTCATAGAGGAAATATAGTTAAAATTATATAGAGAGTTAAAAAGATGAATGCAATCCCCATTTAAAAATTGGAAGTACACTGTGCCATGGAGCAGTAAGATGGAACTGGAGAGGTGCCGGTCCTCCCCACCTCTTATGACCTCAGTTCGGAGCATGAGGAGACCTGAGCACGTGCAGACCAACGGACATGACTTGCCAGAAATTGCTGAACTCAGGCGCACAGTGCGCATGCATAGCCACTTGTGGAATACACATAAGGGCCAGCATTCAAAGAAGAATGGAAGTTACATCCTGCTCTGAATTCTGTGACAGTGGGGGACCTCTTTTTGATGAATGGTATTTTCCATTGCTCGTATCACAGAGTGGTATCCTTCTGAATATTGGAATCTGAAGAAGTTTTCTAGCTTTGTGAGACAGTACTTGGTAATCTAGTGAGAAAACATGCCCAGCACATCTCTCCATTCATTTTAATAACTTCCACTCACTGCCAATGTGTTTGTTTCTTGACCCCTTTGCAACGGAGAGGCCTTTTATTTTATTCATCTCATTCAAGTCTCACCAGTCTCCAAACAGCTATACAAACTAGTGACAGCTTGACCACCTCACAATCGGAAGGACATTTTGGATCCTGAAAGTTCTCAGCGACAGATCACGAGGGTGTGGAGCAAAGTAATTTAAATGACTCTGGTTATCCTGTGCAACACACACACGCCAGTTAGAAGTTCCACTCTCCAGCTGTTTCTAGGGGGTGGAGGTGCATTGCAGACACTGATATTTACTATTAGTAGTTGTAGTTATAAGTGCAGTAGCACCTAAAAGCTCCTGTCATGGACCAGGGCCCATTATGGTACGTGCAATATAGACACTTCACAAAAAGACAGTCCTGTCCCAAATGCCTCTAGGAAGTAGCTGTTTCTTCTTTCTTTTTCTAAACTCTAGGAAATTCAATGGTGCTATGCAGCTGTGTTAGGAGTGGGATTTACTACAGGTCTCCTGACTGCTAATCCAGTGCCCCCATCTGCTAACCCAAAAGCCTCTCAGTTAAACATTGCAACGGTGGGGTAGCATGCGAGAGTCAGAAAGTGGGGCTGACTGGAAACAAACTTGAATCGGAAGGGAATCCGAGTTGTCCCTTTCCTTTCTAAATTTCACTCAGCTTGAATAGTGAAAACAAACAGCAGAATCAGTGAACAAATACATTAGAGCTTTAACATTCTTCTAGGGATTTTAATAATTTACAATACATTATTAGGAGTAACTTGTAATATGATTTTTGACCCAAGTGGATCCTGTCACTATCCGGTATATATGACAAAAGCAATACTGAAAATGTCCACAATAGCTACTGTAAGTATGCCCTACAGGTATTTTCCGATTAATACATATAGACAGCACCTTTTAAAAATTTCCTTTATTTTTTTGTACATTTTCTGAACTCGACCGACATACCATTGTTATAAAGAAGCCCGGCTCTTTGAATATTTAATCCCATACCACCAGTTCACATGTGGTTATGAAAAGTCTCAGCAAAGAGGTTATTGTTGTTTTGTTTTTTCCTTCCAAGCAGTTGTCTGAATCATTTGCTGGTTGAACACAACACTGAGCAGAACACACACACACACACACACACACACACACAATGCCAAGTTTAGCAAACACATGGCTGGAAAATGGTTACAGTGGTTGAAGTTTCAAAAAGGTATTATTCCCCTCTTCTCTCAGCAGCAGAATTAACCCTATGAATATCCTGAGAAATAAGACCAGAGGGTAGTAGAGTTCCTCCCCGCTACCAGTTTTTTTCAAGTAAAAGTATAATCTCCCATTTTAATTTGTTGAAGTGTTTAGGATAGGGATGGGGAGGGGGGAAGGACAGACAGTAGTGATGTAAAGAACACCTGTTCCAATGTTTTACCCATGTCCTCAATCCAATAGAATGCTGATTCGTAAATTGTTTAATTAAAAAAAACCACACACAATATTAAATTACAGCACACACATTGTCACACAGCTGGCTCTAATGTCAGCTTCTGACTGTTGATCATCTTCCTAATTCAAGAAACCCCAGAGTTTGGGATGAAACAAACATGCACGCGCTAGGAGGACTTTTACTTTAAAATACTCTTAATTCAGAAGTTTGGAGGAATCTTTATGACGGTGAATTCTCATTAACAGGCATATAGCCCAAATCTGGCAGCATTTTTTTTTTTTTGCAAACCATATCTCTAACACTTGTTCACAGTAACTGGCTGTGGCAGATCATATACAGAAGAGAAATACAATACGGCATGAAGATGTACATGATTTCCTGCAAAACACTTGAACACTTGTAATATCTCAGCCTAATCCAACTCCCACAAAAGACAATAGCAATTGGATCGGGGCCCTACATTATGGTTTGGGTTGTTCTGTTTTTCAGTAGGGAAGAGCTACCTAGCCGATGCAAGGAAGCGAAACAAAAGGTTTCTAGCCAAATTGCCCGGCTTTTCAATACATTTCAATGTCATTTTCAACCATTTTCATCTATCTTGACATAAGAGGTTTGGATCAGCCACAGAATTTATGTCTTCATCATATAGCCTATGTTACCAGCTCATGTATTCTTATAAGGGCATCTGAGGTTAGGAGCTGGTGAGCAGCAGTGGGAAAACACACTGCAGGGGAAACAGGCGGACAAAGACTTGGTAAATAAAACAAACATAAATCAATGAAAAGATGGATGAAAAGTTTGATGTACTTTTGCCAATAAATAAATATTTTACATTAATTTTTAATCTCTCGTACTGTTTTAAAAATCTCCTAAATGGCAGATTTAACCTCCCCTATCCACACACACACACACAAACACACACTCTTCTGACTTAGTGCAGCTTTGTATTAACTTTAAGACAGGTTACTTGTGCATTTTGAAGCAGAAAGCTGCAATGTTTATTACCTGCTTTGATAACTCCATTTTCTCCCAAACAGTATTGGAAAAGCAGAAAGTAAATTGGGGACAGACATTTCCTTAAAATTCACTTCAGATGCATGAAAACATTTAGACCCATGTCCTTCTGCGATCCTTACTTCTAATGAGTTCCATATTCTGCAACCCACTTCCCAGCATTTGTTCACAGAAACACCAACACAAGAAATTAAGAGAGAGATGCAGAGACTTCTGTTGGCAGAAGGGCCAGTGAGATTTTCATACCAGCAAAAGAGAAAGGCACCTTTACAAATGGCAGGAGGGAAAGATAAAGAACAAGACTTGCTCTGACTTCATAGGGAATTTTGTTGAAGAGCAGGAATGAGCCCTCAATTAGTTACTCTACCGTTTCATCATCCAAAGAGCGCATACCTGTTCTGTCCTCTATATAACACATGAGGAATGTAAGCGGGTGCATGTTTTACCCTACCAGGCCACAGGGCTTACTGATTTAATAGCTGCTGATTGCAGTGGGTCTACTCCTGGGATGGCTTGCAGAATCAAGCCCAAAGAAGTCACCCACTACCTCTCAATTCAGAATAGGATTAACTATCACAGCCTGGTTCTAGCAGCAGATCCTTGCCATGGAGTATTCCAAGGACACGGTGCAAGAGGTGTTGGTGGCTATATTCTGCCTTTGGAATGCGTGCGCTATGTCTGCGGATATCAATGGAAGTTGTGTCATATCCAAGGGCAGAATTTGGCCCTCCGAGTCCATGGGTGGCCTATGACCTCGTAACACAATAATCATAACCTTTGATTGACATCGAGTGACTGTCTGCCTGGCAAAGAGTTAAAGAAAGATTGAAATGCTCCATGCAAATTTGACATATAAAGGGATGGAGCAATCAAGTCGAGCAAAGACTTAGACAACCAAACGTCTTTAATCCATGGCAAAATCACAGATTTTTTTTTTTCAGGTGGAGAATTACAGGCATTTAAAAAAAATTTAAAAGGTCTTTCCTTGCAATTGCCAGTGACTGTTTTGGTTAATCACACTGCGATACTCTCAGAATTTACTGACCCCATGAACCTTAAACTCAGTCAATCTGTTTTTGAAGTCACTGTTACACCCAAATTGGAACTCTCCCTCATCTAGTATTACTATTGTTTTTATTTTGGCTGCAAGATCTATTTAGAAACTTCCAGGACTTTCAATTAAAAGGTGTAAAAAAAAATCTTATTCCCAAGTTTAATTACAGGGCGGAACAAGTTAAATTTCAAACTGTAACAAATATAACATAAAATACTAATTAGCCAGCAAGACACTTGCCATTTCAACAGTCAGAGGATAACAAAGAAAGATGTAGGTAAGCATATGGGGACAGAGACAATGGCTTTCTTTAGTATATTTTGGGTGCTACCACAAATGAATAAATAATAACGAGAGAATAGTTTCCATCTGAATGTATGGAAAAGCAGGAGACGCTGCTTTACATGTGTCCATTTGCAATACAACTGGTGTTCCATTTGTTTTTCTACTATCTGATTCTAGAAATTTCATCGCAAGATGTTTTTGCTTTTTACAAAAATTCCCACTACCCCAGGAAAGAGAAGATTGTAATGCTGGAAATTTGGAAACTTCATTTGTTTCGATGCCAAAAAAAAAAAATCAATCTTGGCCAATTTTTTTAAACCACTTGATTTCAAAGTTTCAGTCATTTCTAGGTTTTTTCCCCCTTGACAAGTGTTCATGTTTATTCCCAACTTGCAAGAAACAAAATTTAGCAGCTTTTTTTCCAAAGCTAATTTAATTTCACCAAATGGAAGTGAAATGCAAAGTTTCAAGATTTTCAAGATGTTGCTGTGAATATTTCAGCCAACTTTGATCAGTACAATGGCAGATGTCACTGCAAACACCATTCACATGATTCACAGCTTCAGAGATAATGAAAAGGTGACATAGCTTTGAAAATTTATTAGCTATGGTAGGATATATCTACAACAATTAGTGCCACATTCTACTGCTATTGACATTAATGTACTCTGATAGAATTAGGGTCTAAATCTAGAGTGAGTGCTCTGTGTTGGATGGAGAGTTCTGCATTTACACCAGAGTACATTAAAGCAGAATTATATCCCGATTATATAGCTATGATTCTGACTGCAGTTTATTTCTAAGTTTAGAAATACCATAGGCAGGTGGTAACTTCTTAACTCTTCTGCTGCCCTCTGCCAGCTCACAGTAGACCCTTAATATACCTCCTTAATACACCTCTCACATCTAGTACTTCCTATCTTTTCACAGTATTCTTCTTAAACAAAATACACAACTGGACTGAGAAGGACTAAAAACTTTAAGAGACTGTTCCTGCAAATTCAGGGATGGTTGAATGTTCTTTTAGTTGAAAAAAATACCACTCTTAACTGAGGAAAGAAACGTAATGTTCCCATCCTTTGGTATTTACAGTACTTCAAAATTCACCTGCCAGTGTAACAGAAAAATGTGTAAGTAAAAGGCTGGACTGGATAAGTCAAGAAAAATGCACTCTACTGAGGCAGAACTACCGGCACAAAAACCAAACGACAGTCCAGTGCCCAGATCTTCAGCTGACCTCAGTCACTGTAGCTTCACTGAAATCAACAGAGCAATGGTGATGTATATCAGCTGAGGTTTTAAGCCGTAGACAACAGCCCATCTGCCCCCTGTTCTGAAAGTCTATTTCAAAACCTCTTCCCTTCAATTAGGACTAATTCCTCACCCTCCTTCCTCACAAATATACCTGTATGTACAACAACCTGAATCTGTAGCAGCTTATCCTTCATTAATACTCTGTGCGATACAAGGGACGGGCCAAGTGTTAGTTATACAGCACATCTGTACTTCAAAAGTGCAGTCAATGCTCCTGTTCCTCTCTCAGTCATCGGAAGGAGTGAAGCACCCAGCAGAAACTTGGGCTTTTCCTCATGGATTCTGTATGAAGAATCCTATTTCCAATGAGATGGCACAAGTCATTTCATCCTGAGGCTGCAGGGCCCAGTTGCTCATAGATCACTAGGCCAGAAGGGACCTCTGTGATCATTTAGTCTGATCTCCTGCATAGGACAGGTCAAAGAATTTCCCAACCTAATTCTAAGATGACTGCTCTCACCACCACACCGTGGCCAAAAGTTGTACTCTAGTCCTTATCTCATGTTGTCTTCTGGCACAAATTGGTGTGTGTCATTTCTGCATACACACGAACAGAGAATACACCTGGACAGTCATATCACAGAATCTAGCACTGAGACTGAACTATATCAGGGGCCACCCAGTTTCAAAAGGATTGAATGCCTAAATCGCATTTACCCTAAAGCTCCTTTACACTGTTCTGGCACAGTGGAGGCACCTTAGTGTAAGTGAGACTCAAGACCACTATCACCTTCTAAAGGTGAAGAATTAGGGAAGAGATATAATGAGAACTGGCCTGAATCTTTCCTATAGTGCGCACCAAAAAGACATTTTTCAACCAAGTTAAAAAACTTGGTTCACTTTCCCCCCTCTTCTATTTAAAAATTCCAGAATTCTGTCCTTATTGGGTTTGGCTGGGCCCAGAAGTGGAAGTAACATATCAAAATATCATCAGAGAAGCTATAAGAAGGTTGTTCTGCTCCGGTCAAACCCACGATGTATTGGAAATCTCAAAATGACGTCTGATCTTGTGAGATTTCCATCACTACTTCCAGAGGACTTCAGAAGCTTCTGAGCTTCTGCCTGCTTATCCTCATGGAACCACTCAACCCCTAGAGTTCTGCCTCATTGCTTTAGGGAACCTGTAAATCCTTCTGGGAAGTAAACACCGTCCACATTGCAGCATGGCTGTGGATGTGACAGATTCAGATCTCTGTTCCGTTGGTGTAAATCCAGACTTATTCCATTTCTGGAAAAGGTTTTATCGAGCGACACTCTGATAGCAACAAGCCAAGCTGGGGCATGCATTAGTGGGCCACAGGTACACCGCTCAGCTGGTGGTAGTCTGCCATTGGAGGTATGCACCCATGGATGATTTAATGTGGCTCGCTGCTGTATCATGAGTCACTGGACAAAAAATAAAATAAATAAATAAAAAGGATCCTAAAAACAACAGCAGGCAACGCCCCCGCCTCCCAAAAAGCTGCAGAAATCCCAGGAACACAGGGCAAGCCTTAAAGGGTGGCCAAAAAATGAGATGAGGACATTGGTAGCCAATAGTTTCCATGCAGCTTTGGGATGAGAACTTTAAAGGTATAACAGCTAGGTGTAAAATAACACCCGGTCAAATTCATCCCTGGTGGACCGCCACTGGCTTCAATGAGGAATGAACTTTCCCTAATAGACCCATAAGTCATCTATTCCTTGTAATAGGATATTCAAAGACAATCCTAAAAGGTGTCTCCTCTCATTTCTTGGCTTTGTAGAACTTCCCTTTCCTCTCTTGTCTTTGTACTGCTGCCAAAGTCATGTCCTAGAAACACACTGCCAGCTAATTTATCCTTACCAGCTAATACATGTTCTTATGCATATCTACTCCCTAGCCACATTTGTCAGAGTGGATTTTAGTTGATCTCAAAGTTCTGCGGCTCTTTGCTCTAAGGCCTGCACTGTGATTGCCTTGGGGAGATGAGAGGGGGGTACAGTAGGAATCAGTACTTGGTAAAAAACATTTTGATGTTGCAAAGGGATGACTTGTGTAGTTGGGCCATGTGCTAAGCAGATGCACCAGACACGGGAAAGGAGCTATCTTCCCTCCCGGGCTGCTTAGTGGCTGTAGCAGCCTATGGTATATGGGATGTACCACACGGGCATACTCAGTGAGCTCTTATGCTCTGCTTCCCACCAGGAGCAGAAGGGAAATAGGAGGATCAGCACTGTGGCCAGTTCCTTGGTACTTCCTCTGTCTGCTGCCATTCAGGGACTCCTCACACATCTTCCATTGTTAGATTACAATCCATTTATGCAGCCCAGCAGCCAGAGGTCCATGGGAAATCTACTAAGGAACAATCCTTTGCTCAACATGCTCACATTTTGCAACGCGACTTTGTCTCTCCTCTACTATGTTCAAAGGAAAGCATCAACATTGGCATCTGAGATGGGCAAAGGGAAGGCATCAGGACTATTACTGAGCTCTCACTTCTCAGACTGCCAGTGCGGAAGATCATTCTGCTGCTTGACTTTCCTGGAAGATTTCTTTCTTCTGTGCCACTACTGGAAATATTTTTTTACTAGAGAGGGTTTGTGCTACCAAGCATTGCACAGCAGTCATCTGCCCATAGTTCCAATACAACGGTGTCCTTGCCATGCCCACAATAAAAACTCAGTCAACAACCTGCAAAGGCAACAGGTTTGGGAATAAAAAATAAAAACCCCACTGGGAAGGAGCAGACACTCTCCTAAGTGAAATCAACTGACTTTATTGCATGGCATTGCAGGGGTTGGTTAATGCTCTTTCAACTAGAGAAACACATCTGTCTCCTAGGGAGACCTCAACAGCAGCTGTTTCTTCCCATCAAGGTGTGGGGGAGCAAGAGCTCCTGCCTGCCAGAACTCATCAAATTCCATATTATCCACCTGCTCCACTAAAGGCTCAGCTGAAATATTAATTTGGAGATCTGATCTTTTTTCACAAGAAACAATCTGGATTTCATAGTGGAGCAAAAAGGCCAGCTGTGCAGACAAAGCTCTGTAACACCTCCTTTGCTGCTAGTTAACAGCTTTCAAGGAAACAATCAACTAGGGGAGGAAGTTACAGACTATAAAATATGTGGACATCAGGTTATGTCTCTTTTATATGCACTTCTCACCCCAGCCCTCCCACTATACAAATACATATGCACAACAGGGAGACAAGATTCCTTAGACATAAACAGCCATAACGCGGCAATAAAGATTAATGAGTGGAACTTACTACTTTATGTGAATCCAGGGGAAATTTCCATTCATTAAACTTTATTATTGTAGAATAGCTGTTTATGCAAAAGGGGCCAGAGTCTCAGCCGGAGTAAATCAGTGGAGCGATGCCAATTTATGCCAGCTGAGAATCTATAGCCCTAACAAGTCCCTTCCCATTTTTAGGGACAGGAGATTTTATTCCATTAATAGCAGTAAGCATTCTGTAATGTTCCCCCCATCCACCAATAAAAGCAGACCAGTGAAGGCAACTGTTTGTCTTGATCCCGCTCCCATTAGCAAAACTGAATATAACTAATTGCTCAGTAACCGAAAGATGTCAATAAATAGGAGGAAATTCAATGAAAAGCAAAAATATGTATTTAAGAGGCTAGAGGGGCCTGATTTTTGAGCTGGTTTGGGGGCATGCTAACCTAGGAAGGATGTGACAATGATCTCCATCTGAAAGTGTGTAAGCACCAAGGATGGTCCACAGAGGATGGACATCAATGGGATGGAAGAGAAGACAAGGAGCATTTTGACATGTTTTTTGCAGCAGGGACAAGAAGTGATAGAAGCCATTTTGCTTGAGACTTTTACAACTACACTGGGCCAAGCTCTAGTGAATGGGCTGCAAGGATACATGCTGCATTGGTAGGGAAATGGATAAGATGGCCTACCAGGTCTTTCCCATCTATAATTTCTATGAAAGGTTTGAGGCAGACTCTTCTACTGAAGCGAACAGCAAGAAATACTGGCCATGTTTGCGTGTGTGTAAATGCCCTTGTTGTGTCCTCCCTCTGCATATCAAAGAGATCCTCTCGCTCCACCCACTGCCTCCTTCTGCTGGAATCTATAGTGTAGACACAATCCTCATTTCACACCACATATCATCTGGGGCTGAAGGGAACAAGGGTGTTGGCATGACACCTTTGCCGAAGGAGCAAGCATAGGAGGCCCTTGTGAAATATAGAGAGCCTGGGGCCATATTCTGGCTGCCTCTTGGTGGCCGTGTAAGGTAGGGAGGGACAGGGTGCAGGGAGCTCCTTCGTTACCAGTGCCCATATGCAGAAGGCCACCAGCTAGCTGAGCCAGGGCTTCTTAAGCACAAGGTGTAGGGCAGCAGCACTGTATGCCCCAAAGAGAGCACGACTGGGCGGACTGGCATGGCTACGCCCCACCCCCTCACCTGCCGATGTGCAACGGGGCACATGGGGGAGTGCGTGCTTCCCCATTTAAAGTGCCATTTCTGAGCAACGCCCTCTCTAGCTCCCCCTGCCTCCAGACACTGCCGCTCCACCACCACAAACCTAGCCCCTGTGGGCATGAGTTAGGAACAACTCCTCAATAACCAGCGAACACGGTAAAAGAAAGGACAGATCTCTGTTTAAAGTCTTATGTACTGCCTGGGAAAAATCTTCTCCAGAACAACAAAATCCTACCATACAAACAGCAGCAACAAATCCGCCCCAGCCCCAGCCTTCCCTCTGAGCATGTGATGGAGTGAAGGACCTCTTGTGATGTCCAGAAATAGAGTCTTGGGAAGCCACTGACAGAACACTTTTCACCTTCACTGCATGAGCCAGAAAATTAACCCTCAATACACCCATCCTGGTAGGTGTTATCTCTATTTTTACAGATGGGGAAACCGAGGCAGAGATTACACACCTGCCCACTACCACAGTGTTAGTAAAAGAGCCACCACAATGGTAATCTAAGCGTTTAAGGAATCCTGGCTCCCAGTCTTGTGCTCAGACCACTAGGCCATGTTTCCCCCAAGACTACCTGTGGCACAGTACTTACAGAAGGTTTCAAATGATCCCCAGATGATACAAGCTTTGTTTTGATATTTGCCCAAGATGGACGCTGAGATACAGAGCAAATCTCAAATTTCTTCACTGACCCGCACCTAATATGGTCATTTATACGGGCAAAGTGGGTGTGTAATGCTACTCAATCCGAATTTTCCACTCACATCACCAGTGGCAAATTACATTTACTCTGCAATGATTCAAGTGCATGCCCAAGGTGAAAGGCAGCAGAGAATCAGGCTTTTGAACATCAGATAGAGAAATGGGGTGACTGTTTCTTTTCAATAGTCCTTCTTTCTTGTTTTGTTATAATGCAATTAAACCAAGAAGATTTTGGACGAGCCAGACATCACAAGAGTAAAAAGCACAAAAGAAAACATTCGACATGTAGTGTTGAGCCATGCACAATTCCGTTTATAGGGTTACGAACTGCATACAACACTGACAGTGTTGGAAAACGCTGGGGATATTAATATCTGCTGTTAATACTGATCTTTGACGGTATCCCATAAATTCAACCCGTCAGTTACCATGGCACTGGAATAAAGGTGCTCTGAGGTCAAGGGAATTTGGTGTCCAAATGAGACTTATATTCCAAGAGAAAAGAGGCAAAACCGATCTTTAACGAAAGCATCAGATCCATATGCAGGAAAACCAAAGGCTGGTTTTAAATGTCATGTTTTTCAAGTGAGAATTGACGCTGGAACCAGCTCTATAAGCGGGCTGGCTGGACTTTTGCTGCATCTGAAGACAATCAATCAAAACAGCTCAGAGTCTATGTGTGAGAGAGAAAAGACACACACACACACACAAAGCTGAAAACCAGGGCGCAGATTATGAGCCCCCCCGTGGCCTTTAAAATTACACTGAAACGTAAAAGAACCTTGTGTTTCATCTGCAACAAAACATCTCCTTGGAAGTTCCCCCTGGGATCACAAGAGAGAGAGATAAAACTTACAAAGGGGTGCTGACGCAGGAGAGCAAGGAACCTCTTCACACAAAGGGTATTGCTATGCTGTAATCACTGGGCACGACTGCAGCTCGAGCAGACAGACCCAACCTAGCTCTAATTTAGCTAGCTCAGCGCTTAGGACAGGGAAACCGAGGCAGCATGACTTTCAGAGCAGGCTGTGCAAGCCAGCCTGGAACCCTGGGAAATTATTGGGCTAGCCCAATCTGCAGCTCACACTGCTGCCGCTTCACGTCTCCGGGACCCAAGCTAGCTTTGCTTGGGTACGTCTGCTCAAACGGCAACCCCTGTGATTATAGCACAGACATACTCGAAGTCTTTTGCAACCAATTTAATTCTTCAGGACCCTGCGCCCCCAGGGAATTGTCCCACAATCCAAACTCTGAACCCTCCAGAGGCTCCTCAAATGACGGACGTAGCAAGTATGTGGTGCAAAATGACGGGATCCTGGTGAACGAGACGGTAGAACTCCCATAAGCACTTCAATTACTAATGACCCCCGCCCAGGACAGATGCAATGCAAATTACCATCCTCCCCCTCTGACCTTGCAAAGGAACAATGCAGCCTTGGGGAGTGGGATCACTTCACGAATGGATGCTTTGGGCTCGTCCAGAGTTACACCCATTTCCACCAGCTGACGATATGGTGGAGAGTGTGAAACAAGGCACAACTTGGCCCTGAGTCTTGTGCCGCAGTGAGAACTACTCTTCGGGCAGTTCCTTTCTGGGCCTGAATGGATTTCGAGGGATTTCAGCTAGGGCTGCTGCGGGTTTTCATATTACTTTCCCTCTCCCCATCCTAGCTCTGTCTCAGTGGATCTTCCTTCCCCTGATACGGGTGAGAAAGGGAAACGAATGCGGGGGAGGCCTAAGACTGGGTCAGAGCAGGAGCTTTCTGTTTCTCGTGATGCAATAGAAAAGGCTGCCCTCGGCACATAAGCTGGGGAAGAGGAGCTCTCTTGACTGGCATAGCACCAATTTTCCCAGCTGTTCTGGAGCGACATGGGGCTCGGCTCCCAAATCAGCAAATCTGGAGCTTCTGTCTGTGACCCTCCCAGCAGAGAGGAATAGTGCTGTGAGGGTGGCTTTTAAAAGACAGAATGGGGAGACAGACATCGCACATGCATTCTGCCTCGCCGGGAGGGTGAGAGGGAAGAGATCAAGGGAGACAAGGCGCAAAGACCGGATTGCAGTTAAAGAGCCAAGTCAGGAAAGCTGGTCAGGCCATGTTCTGCTTGGTGACACCAAAGTGAATCCGGAGTCAGAGGAGTCATCGAGAGCAGAGCTAGTGTCCATCTGCTCACCCTACAGAGCACCAGTTACTGTGTTAACAGGAGAACAGCATTCTTGTGCTGTCTTTCCCTCCCATCCTGACATCCCCAATGTTCTTCTCCCTTGGCTAGCAGTTTTCTTTGGGGACCACGTCCAATGACAACAAGCTCCTGGGATCGATGTAGCTGTGGTTTCCTTGCGGGTGTTCCTGTACTGAAGCCCTCTGAGGGGCACCTGCAGCGTGTGCAATAGCCTAACACACACAGCTGCATCGATCATCCTGACCGGCCCTGGATGAGAATCAAACCACACTCCAGCAGGAGTTCCTGCGGAGCTCGCTAGTGTTTCAAATAACTGTGGTAAGTTCAGGGGATTTCTGTCTGTGTAGTGCTTGGAAATTTGGAAACCCACCCTGGGACGTAATCCTCTGTCCCTGCTTCCCCCTTTGCAGATATCCAGCCATCCATAATGTTCCTTTCCGTTCAGGGAGGACAGGAAAACTACCTTCCGAGGCCAAAACCACCACAAAACCTGAACTCTAACATCAGCACAAGGTTCTCTATGGAACACTCCCGAATTCATAGCCAGGTGAGGGATCAGCTATTGCCTCTTCACATTGCCACGCACTTTAAAACGAACCTTTCCTCCCTGCATTAGTCCCAGTCACTACGTTTCTGCCTCAGGACATCGCTACCTGTCAGACACGCGTCTAAATCGCTGGAACCACAGGCTTTAGCAACGCCGTGTGCTGGGAATGCACCACAAACGCCATGAGAACCAAGCTGTGTTTCCTCTTTACGTGTCATCGGAGCAATCTCTCCTGTGCCCGACCGAGTCCCACATCATGTGAGATCCTACCAATCCCCTCAGTGTGTTTTCCGAGGTAGCCCCGGCATTTGAACCAAGATCCTTGTTAAAAATTCTTTAACAATGCACATTAAATAATTTTCCACAACATACAGGCTTCTTTTTTTTTTCCTTTTCTCCTTTTAACCCTTTCCACAGCAAAGCCCTATAAATATTGCTTGCTGTAGCCTCATTTTCTTCAACATCATAACACGTTCATTCTCATATAAAACAGTAATCTATTCAATCCAGCACTTAACATAAATATTAAAATAATGGAAGGGACAAAATATAAATCTACATACAACTTCATGACTACCATAGCACCTATTACCATGACAAAAGCAATTCAACAGAAACAAGGGAAGAAGGTTGAGGAGAAGGTTGGGGCATGGGGGGGATGGCATTTTGACTGTCATTAAATATTTCAATCACCCTTGTTAAAAATGTTTTCGTTTGTTTGTTTGAAGGGTGCCAACCTTATTAAAATTCATTTCACTAACCAGTTCACTCTATGTCACTATGGATACCAAAGAACCCTTTAAAAACATTGGAGAGGCGGGGATTTAAATTTTTTTTTTTAAAGGGCGACTTTCTATTGGTGCTTTCGTGACCAAGCCCCGCCGCACACCCCTTTTCCCCTAAACCCACCAGTCCACAGAAAGGCAAATCGTGTACAAGTCCGTTTCTCAGTCTCCCAGAATGAGTTTTACAAAAGAAGCCACGTCTGTCTCTTTGGATTCGTGCTGGGTGAAGAAAGGGTGTTGCTGGGAAAGAAAAGAAAAGAGAACATATTAAAATGTACTCTTCAAACCCTAACCACCGAGCTGACACCCTCAGTGTCAGCCTGGCAAAATTCTACTCAGTTGGGGAAAGTCTTCCTAATAAAACAACATTGTTTCCCCTACTAGCACCACAACGGTGTCATTCAGGTGGGTAAGTACATATCATGTCTGGACTGGTAAATGAAGGAAATGTGGATTCTCTATATCTGGACCCAGATGACCCTGCAGTTTTCTCTGGCTCTCTATCTCCAGTATCCTTGGCTCTCTACTGTCCCTCAGTTCTGGCAGAGATTAGCAGTATTGGAATGGACTGCTCACTCAACTCTACATGGGTGTATAACGTAGAACTTCTATTGGTCCAAGAGTGGAAAGGCTCCTCCTCTCTTCCCAGATGAAAATAATAATGATAACACTTTGTCAGCACCTTTCATCTAAGAATTACAAAGTGACCATCGGGGCAGGTGAACCCCATGTGGGTAGGAATAGATGGAAACGTCCCGACAAGCCCACAACAAAGGGAACAAAGCAATCCAAGGTGTAAACAACATGGCACATGAGAAGATCACAATAGATACAGGTTTACAAGGATGCTTTGGGCCCAAGGCAAAACAAGGAAGGTCAGACAAATGCTGGGCACATTAGCCTTTAATTTGTCTCTTTCAAATATATATATATATGATGTATATATTATAAATCAAAGGCATTGGATCATTGAACTGTTAAAGAAAGAAAGAAAGAAAGAAAGAAAAAGAAAGAAAGAAAGTGGTATCCCTTATTTTAGAAGGCTGAGACATCTCTCAATTGAATTTGCATTCCCATTCTCAGGGAAGATTCTCATGCTTTTGTTAGGCGTGTGCATTCAAAGAGCATGCTCCTGCTGAATTCACAGAAATGGGACTAACAGCATGAATATAGTTCCACAAACGTGTAAATGTTTCCACGGAAAAGCCTCTCAGGGAGGCTGCATCCTCAGTGAATATTTACCAAGCTTCCAATTTTATTTCTTTATCCTTTTCCCTCTGCTCAGTTCTGTGTCTTGTTCCTTCCCATCAGCAACTGTTAAGTCTCCCAGCAGGAGAAGGTTACTTCATTCTTAACCACTCTGCAGAGAGGCCAGCTATGCTGGCTGGAAAATGATAAACAGCTATCTATTTAAACACTTAATTGTAACTAACATATTAAGGAATCCAGCCGGAGGTTCTGTCTGCATTTCTGTAAATGGAAAAATATGTGCAAAAAGCAAAACAAAAAACAAAACAATCCCAACCCTACTTTGACCAGAAACTAACATGTGCTACTGAAGGCTTCCTCTCAGTGGGTGAGATCAATTCACTTAAGCCAGAAATCACCAAGGCTTTGAGTAACACAGCAGCACCACCACTGCAATTTGCCAGAAGCAGGATGAGGCTTATCTAACGATCAGTTATTGTTATTATTTATTTGATTGAAAGGAAAGCCTAGGCACCCAATCAGGGACGAGGACCCCACTGTGCATAGAATCCAAAAGACAATCCTTGCACTAAAGAGCTTACAGTCCAAACACAAATGTGCGTAAAATGGAGCAAACTGCTATTGCCCTCATCTTCATGCAGGATGGGGTTGTGGTTAATGCACGCGGGTGCTGGATTCAATTCTTGGTTCTGAGAAGTCTTGCTTGGGCCAATCTCTCTGTGTCTCAGCTCCTCAGGTGTAACATGGAGATCATATTACTCCCCAACCTCACAAGGGTGTTGGGAAGATAAATTTGGGTGCTCAGACACTACTCTGATTGGAGCCATATAAGTACCCCTCACAGACAGGTCAACATGGGTGCATGACCCAGGTCCCAGCAGGCAATCTCCACCTTAAGCTAGGAGGTGTGACCCATGGAGACCAAAAGTCCCGGCATGCAATGCTCCACTATGATTTGTGTCGGTTCACCCTACACAGATCTAAAAACACACCTGTCCATTGCCTACTCTTGCCTGTATGGCACAGCAGTATTGAGAAAGAGAGGGATTGCACACAAGGGTCCCATACACCTCACTGCAGGTATCTCTAACTTACATCCAGGCTGGTTTACTATTGGTTCATGAGAACCATACTGGGTCAGACCAATGGTCTGTTCATCTAGCCCAGTATCCTGTCTGCTGACAGTGGCCAATGCCAGGTGCTTCAGAGGGAATGAACAGAACAGGACAATCATCAAGTGATCCACCCGCTGTTGTCCAATCCCAGCATTTGGCAGTCCAGTGGCAAACAGCTAGATTTTTAAAGGACTATGGGCAGAGGTTCACATGCATAATGCCCACACACTTGTGTAACTCTTTGTGCCTGTGATTTGCACATGAAATTGCTGCGGGGAAGCCAGATGCGTTCACATATAAGGGGCTAGTTAGGCACCAAAAGGGCCATTTGTGCGCTCGTCCAAATGTCGGGGCACAGCTGGGACGACAGCTAATCAATCTGGCTCAAAGTGCAATGTATTAGACGTGCTATTGCAGGGAGCAATAAAATCTCTGACATCTCAGCAGATTTGAGAGGCCAGGGCTGCAACGAGGCTTCATGCTTCTAAAAACTTTCATCCATTTTAGAACATTTTCCTGGACATTTTGCTGTACTGTAATCCCACCCTCCACTCTTCCCTCTATCTCCCACTTTCTCCCCCCGGCCTTCAAAATGAATGAGCAAAGGCTATTTTGGGAGCCTGTGAATTTTTCACAAATCCTGTTTGCTCGTTTCCTCACTGCAGGCTACGTTCTGTCCTGGGTTACACCTATTCCAGTGGGTATCAGTTTCGGAGCGAGTAGCCACGATTCCCTGTGCTCAGTGACCTACACTGGGCCTTCCAGTCACCGGCATGTGTTACCAAGTTTTTGCTGAATATTCCTTGCTGTTGCATGCAGGCAGTGAAACCCCCCATCTGTGTGCAGTGGGAGTTATATGGAACCGCAATAGGCAAATCCAGCACGGGAGAGAGATGACAGTGCACAGATCCCTCAGTCCCCCTACACAAACAGCAGGGCATGGCAATCACTGCCTGAGTTCGGGAGAAGGAGACCTGGCCCTTGCCCATATCCCCAGTGCTTACCTGAGCTACTGGCACTGGATGCTAAGCTGAGGATTTGGAAGAAGGATTTGGAAGAAGAAGAATTTTCAGATCATTTCCTTCACCCTTACTCTGCAAAAATAAAAACTTCCTGCGGCACCCTAACTGTAATGCAAGGATCATACCCAGGCTACCTACTCACTCTGTGTAAACAATCCTCCAACACTCCTGCTGGACAATCTTAACTGCTAATCGCATTCCAAGAACCCCCCACCACACCCCAAATCTGAATTCGTCTGACATTTAAAGACTTTGTCAAAATCCTTCAAAACATCTCACTGATGATATGGGACCAATTTAACTGGAGTCGGCTACATGGACTATTCCTGGCACAGGGATCCCTGCTACTCCCTTCAGCTTCTGATGCACGAGACAGTGAGCTGTTGGATGGGAGAAGTCCCTCCCCCAGCTCTCTTGAGACTGGGCGTGGGTGGGGTTTTGCTTTTCTGCGTGTGTTGCAGAAATGCCCTGCCAAGCCATGGGGGAAACAGCAGATGTGTCACCTCTTGGAGAGAAAAAGACTCTTCACCTGGCTTTCTTTAAAACACTAATGTGTAGTTCATAAAACAGAGGAATGAAGAGCATGAATCACAGCCTGACTACATGACAATGTCTAAAGTGTACCCAGCTCTGCCAAAGAACATCAGTCCTGACCTGCAACACTTGCTGTAGCCCCACGCCCCTGCCCGACTCTGCCAGTGCACCTTAAGTCCAACCCTGCAATACCCATACTTCAGTTCAGGGTTTCGTTGCAGCTCTCCTGATGCCCCTCAACCGAGATCTGCAACACCTTCTACTCCAGTTCAGGTTCCAAGTACCGTCCTGCCAATGCGTCTCAATCCAGATCCGAGAGCCCTGCTGCTAAATCTAGTGAGCGCAGCTGCCAATGGGTATTATGCTGCAACAGACAAATCTGCCCTGGTGAACCTTTCTGATAAAAGGCCATTTGGCAAAGGTCTCTGAGATTTGCTCTCTCTCTATATATCTATTTATTCAATCATAAATAAAAACATTTGGCTTCCCTTTGTCTGAAAGTCGGTGTGCAAGCAAAGCTTTGTGTAAAGTAGATCTATACATAGTCTAATCGCATTACAGACCCCAGCAAAAATGCCACAGGAACTACTCACTGCTTACAAGTAATTTTTAAAAGGTGCATGACCTTCCAGCGCAGCTAACACCTACAGAGTGTTAGGAACCACAGAGCTCTCTTACAGCAGGTATCGCAAAGACCCGTAAAGTGAGCCGGGAGGAAGCGATGAGTGAGGATACTTTCTGACTAACTTCCCTCCCGTGTCCCAGCAAATGGAAGAGGTATTGGAAATGGCAGGGAGGGAGTGGGACGTGCACCTGGGGATGGACAAAGCACTGGGCTAAAATAGAAATTGAGCAGAATGTCTAGGAGAGTGAGATGTTAACTTCAAAAGCAGCTATTCAGCTCTGTTATTTCTCTCTCGTGTTTTCATCAGGTCTTGGCAATTCCAGATTCTAACCAGAAATAGGAGCAGAAGTAGCTCCAGAAGATCAGGACAGAGATTCTGACCAAACTGCAGTCTGGAGGTACAGGACACCTTACTGCATAGCCTGTTCTTGCCAAATCAGTTCCTACAGCTCTGGCTGAGTTTAGAGCAGCGTCTGAACTGCTGGGAGTTCACCTGCAGCTAAGCACACTTGACCTCTGAGCCCCTTTCAGCACTGCACACAAATTACCTTGCATTGCCCTCCTGTCGTTAATCTTTTTCCACAGTTGCTTCCCCCAGCCCTGCCCAAAGCAAATATATTCCAAGCATCAGAAGAAATTCAGTATGTGAATGATTGTTTTGGTCACATGCTGACCCTGGCCAATAACATCTAGAAATCATTTGATTCAAAAGCCTCCTCTCCAAGTTGCCATGGCAATGAATCTCTGTTGCACATTCTGCTCCTGCTGCCCATGTGGAACAGCAATAAAAACTCTGCTCAGGATGGGTGTAGAAGGCCCTCATGCAGATCCTAGTGGAGAGTTTTGCCGTTGCCAACCCACCCTTATCCATCCTAGCAGTACTCCCCATACAGCCTTGGTCCATTACACCTTTAGGGAAACATATTGCTCTTAGTTATACCAGTACACTTTCCTTTGATCTGAATGGGAAATGCACCTAAGTAACAAAGAACCAAATTTGGTACTGAGGCCAAGATTTCCTAGAACAAGTAGTGATTTGGGTGCTCAACTCCAGACACATGAAAGGGGGCATCCAAAATCACTAGTCACTTTTGAAAAACTACTCAATTTTGAAAACCTAAGCTTTAAGTCTGGCTACCATGTACCTTTAGCCTTGCCACACTCACCATAAGCTCTGGGTATGTTGGCCGTTCTTTGGAATTCTTTTTCAAGCTTTAAGAAAGGAAAGGAAAGAAAGAAAGAGAATTATATCTTGTATGTAATTTAAGCAAAGCCATAAAAGTACACCACGCAAATACCCAAAGATTTAAATCCTGCATCCATATTTTAGATCAACAGCCCTCAGATTTCAGGACCTTCCAGTGACTGGAGTATGAACACTCTAGATTTCCCAGCAGTTTGTTTTGTGTCACTGCGACTCTAGCCTTTCCACAGCTCTGAACAGCTGATGCCATTTCCTGAAGACCATGTTCCATGGCACAACTCTGAAGCATGTACTCCTTTCTCTGATTCATTCAGTCTCATCAGGAACCAAATAATGAGCTGGCCTACAGCTCATTAAAAAGTCAACCAGAGTCTTTCTATTGACTGCAAATGGGCTTTGGATCAGACCTCCCCAGCAGTCCTGTTTTCCCCATTTATGTTCTTACTTCACAAGTTTGGGTTTATTCAAAACTCCACTGTCTAGAAAAAGACATGCTACAAATTTAGGGCCATGCTCCGATTGCAGTCTGTGCATGCAGACCCCCACCAACATCCTGGGAGAAAGCTGGCAGCCTGTGCCTTCTAGCGATCACATCTCACCCATCAGATCCCTTGCATTTTAAACTTTCAGGATAACATCCATCTGCAGTCATGGGCCTCTCTGAATTATCCCCTCTGTTACTTCCTTTTCGATTATCTATTCATGATTTGTGGCTCTGTCTACCAAGATTCATTCCCCAAGTGGCCCTCCACAGAGCCCCAAGAACTTGCAGGCTCAGCACACTCAGTTCATGACCCCACGACAGCCCAATGGCATGTACCCTCACTCTGCCACTGTGATTTTGAGTCTTGGTTTCTCAGTCCCTCAGCCAGAGCAGCTCAGTTCCAGGACAAGGACTGCATGGCGATAGGGGAAATTACTGCACTTTGTGTTTCAATAAAATCCCCTTGAGCTAGATATGGACTCTGGTGGCCAACATACATCCAGATAACGGTGACAAGCTACACCACTCACTTGTGGTCCACTGAGTCATTGAATAATGCCAGGGCCATCAGCTGCAAAAACAAACAGTTGCTCCAGCTCTAGTGGTGGCGATAGAAGGATTATCTCATGGAAGGCCAGTCATGAAGGGAGAGTGATACACACACTGTCATAATAATTAGTCCATCTACACCATTGTTCATATGAGTTCACTGCAGCCAGCATTCTCCAGTTAACCTTCCCATAACCCCTAAGAGCTAAGTAAGTACCAGAAGCAGAGCGGTGAAGGGATTTACCCAAAATCAAACTGCAAGTCAGTGGCAGAAAAGGAACCCAGGAGCTCTGACTTCTGCAGGTACATCCCTAGACAGCATACATGGTGAGCTCTGAAGGGACCCTCTGAATATATTCAGGGCAAAATCAGGGCTTGCAGAAGTTGGCAGCTCCTCGATGCTCCAGCAGGGAGTGGAGAATTGAATGGCTTGGGAATCCATTCCTGGCTATTATTTATCTCTGCACTTCTGCTTAGTGCTTCAGTTATGGCACGGGTACAGTTACACAGAACATCCTTTAGTCTCCTCCACTACAACAGATGGCTCAGGAGGCTGGTAGGTTATTTTTGCTTCCCTCCAGCAGAAAATAGCTTCTAATCACAGGACGTAATCGCTACTCACTTCCTGATGGTGTATTTATGGGAAGAAGCTTGGAGTGATTTTAAAAGATCTTGACACGTCCATGGGGAAAGGTGTCATGCTGAGCAAAACAAAAGGTGATCGTCAGCTATGATAAGCCACTCCACTGTGGATTTCCCAGGCCCAAGGGAAGTGATAGATGCCCGCTGAGTAGATATTTCCTGTCTGTTGCTGCACATGGTTAGTTCACGTTTACTGTAACCACGGTGCACTGGTATGATGCATGTCAAAACTGCTAACTGTGGTAAGTGACTGGGAAGAGATGCATCATATCCTTCAAGTCTAGCGATGAGGTAACTTCAAGCTGAAGGTGAGCTTCAAATCTTGGGTGTGTTCTCATCCAGCGTTTGGTCTGTGCTCTTGTTAATTTAGGCTTCATGGAAAAGACTCATTTTTGGATTACCAATCCCATGGCATACAGTGGCAGGTTATTACCGAAGGAATTTAACGTTAATCTTTAAGAAGCCTTTCAAAACTCACTACTGATCATCACTGACCATAGAGTTCACAGCAATACGGAACCTCTGGTTCTGCCAAATTCTCTTTTCAGTTCCCTGAGCTTCTTTAACACCCCCAGATCTAATCCTGGCCAGAAATTAAGGGTCCAAATCTGCTTCCATTAAGTTCAGTGATGTTGAACCAGGCCAAAGACACTAAGGGCCTGGTTTTCAGAGATGCTGAGCACCAGCAGCTCCCACAGATGTCAAGTGGGATTGTGGATGCTAAATCAGGCCCTCTGAGATGCACACACACTTTCTTGCAAGTCCTAAACGATAGGATATTATCATTATAACCATCACAAACAGTCTGGATTTCCTCTTCTTAAACCTGCTGGTGAAGTCCATGTGACCTGCAACAAGCAACGGGGCTTGGAAAAGCAAATAGCTCAGTGTTCTTTGGAAAACAACAAGCTGCCCAGCTCGCTCAAACAACCCTACAATAACAAAGTGGCAAGCAGGCAAGTTGGAAGAAAGGAAGGTTGTCTAGAAAAGAGAATTTCAGTGTTTGGCTTCCAAAAGGGGGGGCGTCACTTCCTCCTACCGGGTGGGGGGGAGGGATCAATCCTGCTCTGTGTGTGTGTGTGTGTGTGTGTGTGTGTGTGTGTGTGTGTGTGTGTGTGTGAGAGAGAGAGAGAGAGAGAGAGCAGAAGTGGGGAAAATGGGATTGATTCTGCATAGTGGCCGATTTAAACAGGGCCCCAAAGCAGAATCCAAAGTGCTGTTTCTTAAGGTCCACTGGGCTGGTTTGATAAAACCCTTCCTGGGGCACAAGCAGAGCTGGCACGGCTGTGAGCCCTGACACTGGGAGATCAGGAACCATCTCATATTTCTGCATTTGTCAGCCTGTAGCACTTCCCTGGCTACCACGCAAACAGCCATCCATCTGCCAACTTGGCAAACAGCAAGTGGCAGTGCAGTGTCTGGAAAAAAGAAAGGGGGGAGGCCTCCGGAGTAGTTTCCAGGGAGGCTGAAGGGAGGAGCATTCAAATGCTATAGGGCTGTTGCCAGAAGCTACTAAACAATGCACCTCAGGACAAGGACAAATGCCAGTCTATTTTAGGGGGCAGGAAGGATCTGTTCTTCCATGCAGCCTTCTGAACCTGCTGACAGCGCTAGTCTGCCCCAGACTGTAACCTGGATCCTTTACCTCTCCCCGTGCTCACCTCCTCTTTCTGCGCCTCCAGACCCCACTGAAATCGATGCAGATGCCCTGCTGTAAGCCACAGCAGAGCCTGCCCCCTGCACTGATCGAAAGGAAGATGCGACCGAGCTCTGAGTAAACTCTGAACTTCCATTACCCTCAGCTAGACAGTCTGTGGCACAGCTTCCCAGGGGCTCCGAGGCGGTGGGGGGGTCGTTCAGGGTCAGCGCTACATTTCCTGAAAGCCACAGGAAACTGCCATTCTCAGGCCCAAACACATTCCACCCTGGATGCCTTACGGAAGGTTCACTCAGGCTCACGTGTCCGTGCACAGGAAAGCAGTGCGAGGCTGCTGATGTGCAGGGCCAGGGGTACGTGCATTTCTGAATCTTCTCTTGGGGGAAGCCACCTGTTGTGGAAAGAGAGGAGCCAATTCCAGGGCCCGGGTCACGGCTCCCCGTTGACAGCGGCATGAGGAGTGACTTGGGTTGTTTAGTTATTCAGCAAAGAACACAGTGGCTTGAAAAATTCTCTTCCTCCATCTCATCTCTGGGGAAACATCCCCCAGGTCAGCACAACTGCTTTGGAGAAGTTCCAGTTTGGGACCCACACTACTTAGCTAGTGTCCCCTTTAAAGATGAAATGATTTGCCATTGTTCTCTCTCGCATTTCTCCCTTATGTCTAAGACGTGCAAGAGCCTCTGGACAGTGTGTGTTATATGCCCAATCCACAGATCATTTAAGTCTTAGCCTAAAAAGCCAGGCTCGCTAGCTGGGGCTGTGACTTGTAAAGAGCCATGCTGGAGGTCCCCGGTTCAATCCCTCGTGTCGGCCAAGACGGGAGCCATCGCACACACTCAATGGGGAGTTTATACCAGCAGAATAGGCTTAAGATTGGCGCTTATAGCACAATATCCCCCCAGGACCCCTTCCGCACCCCTGACCAGTGAGAGACAATTCTTGTTCCAGGCCCAGGGCATGCTGGGGCAGGAGGCTTCAGTTTTACTTTGTTCTAAGTGACACAGCCAGCATTCAAGCCTCTTGCTCTTTACTGAACGCATGGAAAACATGTCAGAGCTACAGACTCCAAGCAGACAGGGATCAGCCTTGGACTGAGCTTCCTGGATGCGTGGGGGGGGGGGTTGCCTGGGTTTCCACAGCCAGAGCTCAGGAGTGATCCGCTTACCACTGTGAGGTAAAGTCGACAAACTCCGCTGAGAACTTGTCTGCCGGAAGCTGCGGCGATGGCTCCTCCACCACCTGTTTGAGCTGCTGGAACGGCGTCCCCCAAGAGTCATACGGAAACCGCAGGATCGCCAGCTCGATCTGGGGAGGGAGAGAGGAGTAGGCATCAGCACGGAAGACACCCCTCCCCCCCGCAGCTTCGTGGCTTTAAAGCCCCACGAAGAGCTCGAGTGACACCTGCAGTAATGAAGGGTCTCGATCACTGGCTCTGTCAATTTCCAGTGCACCTTTCACAACCTACCCTGTACGAACACAGTGCACACTCTTTCCTGCAGCACTGCTCTCTGCAGGGGATGGGGATGGGAGAGACCAAGACGTACCCCATTACTTAGCACCCTAGGCTTAAATCCTCCCCTGCCAGAACGGAGCATAGGAGCAGGTCCTACTTTGCAAGGGACACTAGTGGGACCAGTTTTAAAATACAGTCAAGGAGGTGCACTGATTTTCCTTCTCCCATACCAGATACATCAGTGAACGACTTTTTCCACTTCTCTTCATCTCACGCTTCCAGGACTCGATCCCCACTGCCCTACCCCCTATGCCGTCATTCACATCCCTGCAAAGCGAGTCTGTATCATCACTGCCTGGAAGAAGGGAGAGGTGGATTCTGACTCATGGAGTCTGTACTGCATCCACTCTGTCAGCTTGTAGCTTTACTATTATTTGTATTCTGAGAGTGCCTAGAGGCCCAACCAATCAAGGACTGGAGGCCCACGGTGCTAGGTACTGTACATACTCATCATAAAGGTCAGTTCCTGGCCACAAAGATCTTACAATCTAAGTAGAATCATAGAATCATAGAATCATAGAATATCAGGGTTGGAAGGGACCCCAGAAGGTCATCTAGTCCAACCCCCTGCTCAAAGCAGGACCAAGTCCCAGTTAAATCATCCTAGCCAGGGCTTTGTCAAGCCTGACCTTAAAAACCTCTAAGGAAGGAGATTCTACCACCTCCCTAGGTAACGCATTCCAGTGTTTCACCACCCTCTTAGTGAAAAAGTTTTTCCTAATATCCAATCTAAGTACAATGATAATTTCTTAATTTTCTTTTAATATGTACTATTTTGTGTGAAAGACCCACTCAAATTACAGGGGAAATGGACTACATAGCAAGTAAGTTAAATGCACAAAGTGAACAAATCTGAGATAAAACCTTTTCCCCCTCTTATCTCTCTCCATTACCCTACTCTCAGGTGTTAAAAATCAACCTTTGACCTACCGCTGTGACAAATTAAGTTGGCGGTGTCCCTTTAACTCCAGTTTTCCTGGCTTTCAGGGCAGATCTTCCAACTCTGAGTTTAAAGACAGATTTTGCTAATAACCACAGAGTTTATTTTTATCTTTGAAATCAAAGAGGCTCCGAAACGACAGACTCTCCGAGTAGGGATGGATGCTTCCCGATCAGCATTTCAGGCCCTTTGCTAGTGTTGGCTTGTACTGCCATCAGCTGGCCAGCTGCAGTTACACTAGAATTGCTTTTCAGTTTTAAGCAGTGGAGTCGAACCCTAAAGCAATTTACCTTAGGAACACTGGGCTCAGTTGTGTCTTTAAGGCACCAACCAGGAGAGTCCCAGGATTCTCTGTGCCTCAGGGGAAGTGCAGGCTGCAGCAAAAGAAGCCAGTTCTGTTGGTTTGTGCTGAGTGAGGCAGGGCGATGGGCCCCCCAGGGGCATGTAGTGCCAACACAAGAACTAGACTGTGCATGCCCTGAGCACACAAGTTATCCAAGGACAGGGCTGCAGCAACCTACAGTCACATCCTACCCTCACTACCCCACCGGCAGAGCATGGGTGGAATTATCCTGCTAGGTCAGTGGGTTCCCCGCAGTTCACATCACTCCAGCCAGCTATTCTTGGGGAAAAGCCACCGCACAGAGTACCTCTATGCTGCAGCTGGAGGTGTACATACAGGCACTAGCTTTGATCAAGCCAGCGTGCTAGAAATAGCAGTATAGCCACAATGGTGCACGCGCTGGCGTGGCCTAAGTGAGTACTGACCTAGGACTTAGGAGGGGATTGTATTGGGCAGCTAGCCCAAGCCGCTGTCTGCGCCACCACTGCCACGCTGCTATTTTTGGTGCTAGCTAGGTCAAAGCTAGCATGTGCACGTCTAGTACACCTCAAGCTGCAGTGCAGACATACCCTTAAAGGGGGCTTTAAACCACTCCCTAGCTAAGGTCCTCATTACCTTCATGTCTGAGCGCCTCACAATCATTAATGTATTCAGCCTTACAGCGCCCCTGCGAGGGACACAGTGCTATTAACTATTGTACAGATGGGAAACTGAGGCACGGAGACTGAGGGTAAAGTTTTCAAAAGTCTCTACTTGACTTCGGCTCCTAAGTCCCATTTTCAGAAGTGACTTAGGAACTTCACTCTCGCTGCCTAAGACATTTCAGCCCTTTTAAAAATGTCCCCTCGTGACTTACCTCAGCTCACAAAGAGCAGGGGGATTGAACTTGTGTCTCTCAAGCGCACACCCTAAGCACCAGACCCTCCTGCCTCTCTAGAGAGGATGAGGAAGGCACACAGTGCGACTGCAGGGAAGACAGGAATTGGCTGAGGGAGTTTCCATAGACAGTTCTTGCCCTTTAAAATTCCTCCCACCCTGCCCGGAAGGAATGTCAGTCATTTTTCACTTAATTCAATGGAATTCACATAGAATTCAGAAGATATTTAAAGAGATGGGCTGTACTTGCTCTAGAGCAGGATTTCTAAACCCGTGGGTCAGGACCCAAAACTGGATCACCAGAATGTTTCAAAGGGTCGCGTGGCAGCTCCCGTGGCTCCTGTCTCATGTGGCTGGCGGGTCTTGCCTCCTTGTTCCAGGCACGGCAGCCTCTGGGGTCCCAGCACTGCTCAGGTTTGGTCCTTCCATCATAATGATGGGAGTCCGGGTAGGCCAAATCTGAATGAGTGGAACTGCAACCCTATGAGCCAGGTCACAACTCCACTCCTGTAAATTTGATCCAGTGAGGAGGGGCGGGGCCAAACCTGAGTAGTGTTGCAACTCCCAGAGCAGAGAGCCAGGCCCAGCCAGCCCCACAGCACAGGAGCTGCCACTATGGGGTAAGTGCTGCGGAAGACCAAACCCCCCTGGGGGCAGGATCCGACCTAAACCACCCCAGGACCTCCACCCCCAGACTATTTACTGGGTCGCGACACGCCATAAACATTTACAAATGGGTCCTGAGCCCAAAAAGATTGAGACCCACTGGTCTAGAAAAGGCTCAGTTTTGAAAACTATTTGGCACCGGAAAAGAAATGTGTTTCCATAAGTGAAATTACATGGAGGTAATTTCTCTTACCTGATCCTTCCCCTCACCACATCTACTCAAAAATTACAGAAGAAAATATTGGGGGGAGCAGCCTTAGCTGGAGATCTTTGGGCTGAGAACTACCACATTCATGGCAGGAGTAAAAGCCACTGGGTTTTTATGTAAGGGTCCCAGAAAGAGGCACTCCCTCTTTTCCTCCATGTCACTTCCTGGAGATGACTTACATTGCCCAACCATGCACCGGGCATGCACAAGTCAATATTGTTCTTTTCTTTAGTGGCTGCCAACCCCCTTCTTCCTGTTTTTAACTCTGCACAATGAAAGACAAACCTCCTGTTACCCTGGATGGGAGAATTCAGGAGCAGATGATACTAAACTGATACAAAGTCGGCAGATGATACTAACCTGCTCAAGATAGTTAAGACCAAAATGGACTGTGAAGAACTTCAAAGAGATCTCACAAAACTAAGTGATTGGGCAACAAAATGGCAAATGAAATTTAATGTGGGTATATGTAAAGTAATGCACATTGAAAATAATAACCCCAACCATACATACAATATGATGGGGGCTAATTTAGCTACAACTAATCAGGAGAAAGATCTTGGAGTCATTGTGGATAGTTCTCTGAAGACATCCACGCAGTGTGCAGCGGCAGTCAAAAAAGCAAACGGGATGTTAGGAATCATTAAAAAAGGGATAGAAAATAAGATGGAGAATATCTTCTTGCCCTTATATAAATCCATGGAAGCCCACATCTTGAGTATTGCGTACAGATGTGGTCTCCTCATCTCAAAAAAGATATACTGGCATTAGAAAACGTTCAGAGAAGAGCAACTAAAATGATTAGGGGTTTGGAATGGTTCCCATATGAGGAGAGATTAAAGAGGCTAGGACTTTTCAGCTTGGAAAAGAAGAGATGCAGGAGGGATATGATAGAGATATATAAAATCATGAGTGGTGTGGAGAAAGTGAATAAGGAAAAGTTATTTACTTGTTCCCATAATATAAGAACTAGGGGCCACCAAATGAAATTAATGGGCAGCAGGTTTAAAACAAATATAAGGAATATATACATCACTCAGCGCACAGTCAACCTGTGGAACTCCTTGCCTGAGGAGGTTGTAACTATAGGACTATAACAGAGTTTAAAAGAGAACTAGATAAATTCATGGAGGTTAAATCTATTAATGGATATTAACTAGGATGGGTAAGGAATGGTGTCCCTAGCCTCTGTTGTCGAAAGGTGGAGATGGATGGCAGGGGAGAGATCACTTGAACATTACCTGTTAGGTTCACTCCCTCTGGGGCACCTGGCATTGGCCACTGTTGGTATACAGGATACTGGACTGGATGGACCTTTGGTCTGATCCAGTATGGCCATTCTTATGTTCTTATGTTATGAGCTCAATGTGAGAATACAACATTGTGCCTTTAAACGATAAAAGCCTTATGGGTTGACTGCTGTAGATATAAGGCCTGCTGTCTCTAAATGCATCACTTGGATGTGGGCAGTTGAATTGCAAGGGTGTTCAGAGGGGAGACTGAAAGAGATCTTTGGATGTTCGAGAAATCAGGCTCTCCTGCTTATTGGTTAGCTTGGTACACATTGTGTTGGGTGTTCAGAGGAGTCACGCTCTTGGTTTCTGTTCAATGACGTGCGACTCGGATTCAGGAGTCTCCCCGCGTGCTGGGTCTCCTATGACTGACTGTTTTTCCACCAATTGCATCCGATGAAGTGAGCTGTAGCTCACGAAAGCTTATGCTCTAATAAATTTGTTAGTCTCTAAGGTGCCACAAGTACTCCTTTTCTTTTTGCGAATACAGACTAACACGGCTGCTACTCTGAAACCTGTTTTGCAAGTGTGTTCATTGCTGTAGTTTCTAGGTGCTGACTGCCTAGTAAGATTAGTGACAAATCAGTAGGATCTCAGATTACGTGGTTTAGTGAATTAGCACTAGGCTCCTTCCCCGTTAAACTGCAATATGCTATGGACTACTGGTGCAGAGAGAGTTGAATATCCCCCGGCTCTGAAACTGTGTCAGTGATCTGAGGGAGAGGTCCAAAACAAAACAGAACCAGAGAGCACTGCCAGCCCTGCTGAGTGTTCCCTTAAACCCCAAGCACTTTCAGAGCTGCCCTTTCAGGGCTCCATACTCTACCATGGTGATTCCCAGACTCCAGATATCCGATTTGACACTGTATCCCTTCTGGTTTAGCTCTGGGTTGATTCTTTCAGGCTGGAAAGAGAGATGAGAACAGTTTGAAATAGACATACAGGCTCAATCCCTACATCGTTCGGCCCCTCTCCATCCCCTTGGAGTGCCTGTTAAGACTGATGTGAGCTCCCCACACTGAGCAACTATCCCCTATGTTTCAGCAAATATCCCCAGAGCAAGTCTGCACCATCACTGAATGCTTTCCAGCAGGCAGTCCCCACTGCAGCACTAACCATGCTGAATGCACGGGACCAATCCCCAATCCCGAGGGGAGTCTTTGAGAAGAAACCCATAGGGCCATTTCTTTATTGAAACTCCACTCCCCTCTTATCTCTTGACTGGATCTGGCCTAGCATCTCTGTTAGTATCCCTGCAAGGACAGGCAACAAGACTGGGAACCGGAAGCGGATGGCATTTGCATTCTGAGGTCGAGATAGTAGAAGCTGAATTCCTGTTTCCCCAGTTCCCAATTCGAAACATGGTCTGGCCTGGATTTATCCAGGAGACTGGAGGCCACAATTCACTAGTGCCTTAAACCTCACGTAGGCATTTGCCCCTTGGCAAAGTAAAATGCTCCACCAGGGGTTGTGGGCGAAGGATTCCCCACCCCCTGGGTTAGTGTTTCACACCCACTCTCGCACAGGCATAGAAAAGTGCAAGGCAGGGGAGATCCATCCTGACTTAGAAGCTATAACAAAGCTGCTGCTACACAGACAGATACCTAGGGAGGTGGTGGAATCTCCTTCCTTAGAGGTTTTTAAGGTCAGGCTTGACAAAGCCCTGGCTGGGATGATTTAGTTGGGAATTGCTCCTGCTTTGAGCAGGGGGTTGAACTAGATGACCTCCTGAGGTCCCTTCCAACCCTGATATTCTATGATTCTATGAACGTGGGGGGGAAACATGGGCTGAAAGGCAGTGTTGACAGCACCCCTGAATAGCGTAGCATTGTGAACCCTCTCCCACACTGGGCAATGGCACTGAAAGGGGTATTGCAAACCATCTCTTTAAAGAGCCAAAAGAGGCTGCGTGCATTGGCTACTAAGTGAATCTGAAGCAGCAGCTGTCCTGGGGCCCCCAGGATGTCAAACCTGATGGGCCCTAATGTACCTGACCCTTCTAAATTGACCCTTCTGTGGTGCTCATGGGTGCCTCTTGCTGACTTTTCATGAAGGAGCCTGGATGTTGCTAAAAGTGTTATTGTCCGCACTGTGCAAATAGGGAAATTGAAGCAAAGTGAGGTTACCGGGGCTTCCTTACGATCACACAGTGAGTCTGTGTCAGCTGGGAACAGAACCCAGGAGTCCTGATTCCCAGCTTTGAGCTTTAGCTGTAAGAGCCTCCTCTTTATGTTTGCAAATAATTAGACAATAAATAACTATAGAGGCATATTTCACTAAGCGAGCTATTGAGACACATACTGGAAGTTGCTCAGTTTTAGGTCTCCCGTTTTAAGATCATCTATTGCCACATTCCTCTCTACAGTGGGGCAATCAGTTTCCCACACATCTTCCCAACTTACAGCCATGTAGGGCTTGCATCCTGCATCCATGGTTTTAGCAACAGAGTCAACGAGGTAACCGCTAATTCCAAAATCGCACATTTTCACCTGCCCCTGTGTATTGATCAACACATTAGAGGGCTTTACATCTGTAAGAAGGAACACACACCATCGTCACTCTCACAGCTTGGCCTAGCCCCATCATTTTAAAGCATCCCCGGGAGCGAACAAGGCGGGTTAGCTTCCTATCACCAGAAGGCACCCAAGCAATATCGACTGCCTCAATCCACGCAGGCTCATCTGCAGGACTTTTTTTTAGCCACAGCACTAAGATTGGGAGCTGTTGCAAATGCAAAAGATTGTCCCCATTTACACAAGCCCCTCCCACGTCTTACAAGCATTGATCCCAGGGAAACTAACAGATGAGCGATGTCACAGAGCAGCACCCCGAAGCTGCCCGTTGAGCACACCATCGGCAGCACAGATACCAAAAATCTCTGCAGTGAAAATCCACCGCGTGGTGAGGATGCATTAACTTAAGATGCTTTCACAGCAGCATGAAGGAAAACCCCAGAGATAAGATGTGAAGGGGCCAGGAGACGGGGAAGAAGGGTGGGAGTCTGGAAAGATGGGAGGAGAGAATAGAGAGCTGGGGAAAGGAGAAAATCATAAGACAAGATACAGAGGCCAAAGTTTGCAAGAGTGGCCTCTAGTTTTGGTGCCCAACTTGAGTCACCTTGTGCCTGAATCAGAGATGCATCCAGGGGTGCTGGGAAAATTTGTATAGTGGGGATGCTGAGAGGAATTGAACCAAACTGTAAACCCTGTATATGATGGAAACCACTTTAAGCCAGCAGCCCTAGTTCCAGCCCCTATGGGTGCACCTGCAGCTCCTACGAACTTCAGCTGGAGTTGGGAGCACCCAGACTTCCTGGAAATCAAGCCCAAGGGGTCAGAAATTCTATTGTTCTATCATCCTTATCTGGCCTCTAAAATCATAGTACGTGAGCACCCCACACTCATTAATGTGTGAGGCAGGCCAGTGCTATTAATCCCATTATTCAGATAGTACCTCTGTGCCTCAGTTTCCTAAGAGATTTGCCCAAACTCACATAAAGGAGCTTTTGGCAGAGCAGGAATTTGAACTCAGGTCATTCATATCCTAGGGTAGCGCCCTCACCTAACCATGGGCTCATACCTCAAGCTGGAGGCACCCACCATTCCTTCTGAACCATTTGCTCTAACTACACATATTATAGAATAATACAAAGATGTAAGGGCATCTGAGGGTTGCTAGCAGTGCCACCATCCCCTTGAGTCCACTAATCAGAACCTAGAGGTTCATGGTATTTAGCATCTTGTCTCTAATCAGGGATTTGCAATCCAAGCCTCTGGCATCTGAGATCTTCCCCCCTCATTTATTATGTCGGAACAAGGAATTTTCAATTGAACTCAAATCACACAAACAAAAATCCAGAAGCGAAATGGCACTTCCCACCCACCATAAAATATCCAAAAGGCAGGAGCTCAACCTCAATTACACACATTATGTACAAGACACAATCCCCTGTTATGTTTGAACGTCTATCATTTCAAACAATTCTTTCCCCAGCAGTCACACTGCAGACATGAGCTTTTTTTTTTTCATGACAACAAATGGAAAACAATCCTTTACATAAACGCGCCAACTGATAAAAGAGTAAGTTAGTCAGTTTCCTAACATGTAGATTCTTGGCATCCGCTATAATGCAGGTTGTTGCTTTAAAGGGGATATTGTCAAGAGAGTTTAAACCCCAAATTTAGATTCTGCTAAAAACAAAAAACCAAACAAATCCTCCAGAATGACACAGAAACGATGATCCCTTCAGTTTTTGCAACTCAAACCCTTCAGTGTTGCAAGAGCGCATTAGGGTCAGATCCTGAAACTGATCTGACACTAAAGCGGAGGGCAAAAAACCCCAAAACAAATGGGGAAATGAATTATTATTGCTACTGTAAGCTGCAGTAGCACCTGAGAGCCCCAGTTATGAACCAGACCCCACTGTGCTTTACAAACACACAACAAACATTTTTTCAGTTTTAATAATTTTGGATTTCTGACACTGGTCAGGAAATTTGGGCGGGTTGAAACACACACTAAGATATTTACCCTGCCAGTGTCTCTAATATTACCAAACACTGCAGGTTTGATCACAAATCTGGAGGTCAAATGTGGTTGCCAGAAAGGAAAATATGGTAGGCCCCAATTTTTATTTTTTAGTACCTATGTCGGGCTTTTTAAAGCTTAGGTCATCTATAAATGTATGTTGCATGCCTCTCCCACAGGCTAAGCTGTTGATCTGGCCTGCATGAGAGGGTGAATAATCTGAGACTTGCGACCGGCCTTAGTGTAAATGCCACCAAACGGCAGTTCTGCCCCATTCTGCACCCGGAGAGGAGTTTGCATATGCAGAACTTGATCCCAAGCCCATCCCAGCCAATGGAAGTCTTTCCATGTACTTCAAGGAGCTCTGAGTTAGGCCCATAGTTAGTCAGCTGAGCCCTTCCCAGCATGCAATAGGGAAGCCAGTGAAGCAAGCAGGCAAATAATCCATTTCTTATCGTAGCCAAGTGAAGGTGGAAGCTGTTTTCTGTGTTCAGCTTCGGGGAGATGTGCTGGCAAGTCGATGGGAGTTTTAAGATCAACTCAACAACCCACCACTCATCCTGAGCAGGCTTTGGGTTATCCTGGGTTGCTGGACCACAGGATTTCCCCTGCCTCCCAAACCTCATGTATTTGGGCTATCTTTAGTGCACCAAGCCAGGCTCTGAGCATAAGCCCTTCTGAACTAAGAGCGTGACACAGGGCTCAGGGACAAGCAGTGCCAGAGGCTGCGCGGGTCACACTTACCTCTGTGAATTACGGAGAGCTTACTATGTAGATGTTCTAGTGCTTTTACAATCTGAAACATAACAAATCTACAGTGAACCAGAGCTGGCGGCAGCATGATGTGGCTGATCACACCTTACCAGCTCACCTCTCCTGCCTCGACAGCGACTGCCCCGGGCTTGCCCCATCGGCCCCGCTTGGGGGAACGATCTTGGTTTGTCATTTTGGCAGCACACAGCCGTGCGGGCTAGGGAGGCAGTGTGCTCAGTGGCAGCTGTGGGCTAGTGTGCCTTGGTAGTGACTCCTAGTGGAGAGCTGAGAATGCAGCTCACCGAGGCGAGTCACGTTCAACTTTTCTTGCTACACAGGATCTTTAAAGAAGGAATTCCTGGGGGGCACTTGCCCCCCGCCACCCCTGGATTTATTATTCATGGCAATAGTTGTGAGATATGTGAGCATGCAAAATGCGTTCCCGCACTGGCAAGGACACCTCCCCGATATCCACTTGACTCTCCCGCTAGCTTTCCTCCCTCCCTGGCAGGCTGGTCCCCTCCCCGCAACCAACAGCTAACCTTCCTCTGATCCATACTGTTCTAAGGGAATATGCATGCTCAGAGATCTCCTGGGAATGACAGTGCATTGATGGAAAGGAAAAGCAGCTGCTGTGCCCTCTCCACATAAATCGGGTTTTCTGCTTCATAATTGAAAAGCAGATCAGCAGATTTGAGAGTACTTATGGCTCATAAATGCAGACACGTCATTGCAGACCAAATACTGGAAGCCAAATAAGAATTAGCATGTGGGCTGGGTGGTGGGCCAAATTCATCCCAGGGCTCCGATGGCAGGGACGCTAGATCCTCACAGCCTAGGTTTAGAATAGAAAGATCACCCCTGCCTGTACTCACAGAGACGGCTATTTTCCCTAAGATGTCTTCAGGAATCGTCAGGCCTTTGTCAATGACATGTTTGTAGAATTTGTCCAGCGAGGTATCCATCAGCTCCATGCAAATCCACACATCTCCCTGGGGGAAAGAGAAAGCAAACATCTGCCCAGTCTCTCCTACAGCACTCACCCTTGGCTTGCTTTTGCTGGCTTTTTAAATGTCTCGTAGAGGAGTGCACTGGGCTTTCCATTCTCCTCCAGGTTCACAAGGGTTAAGTGCAGTGTGTCTGATTTATATATGGTGCTGCACTACATGGCTCAAGGGTTTAAAAATCAGATATTGGGTAAAATTTTCCAAAGCACCTAAATGACTTAGGCGTCTAAGCCACACTGAAAGTCAATGGGACTTAAGTTCCAAGATTTAAGGGACTTAAGGCCCCAAGATTTTCACAAAATGACTAGAGATTCTGAATGCCTCCATTTTTAGTTGTTCAACTTGGACTTCTCAAAGGGGACAGATTTTCAGAAGATGGGTGCTCAGCACTTTCTAACAATCAGGCCCCTCTACGGTGTCCCAGGTTCAGCACCCAAAAGCTGAGGTACCCAAAAGGTACTAGTCACTTTGGCCTAAATCACTTATGAAAATAGGGCTGAGGTGCTTTTGAAAAATTCCCCAGTGGTGATTTTCTTCTCTAGTTCCCTGGCTCAATTCACGTCTAGAGCAGTATTTACCATTGGTGGGATGTTTAAGAGAACTATGGGTTAGCGGTGCCTGGGTAAGATTTACTGCCTGTGATAAACGGAAGGTGTGATTAGAGAACCTAATGGTCCTTCTTGCTTTAAACTCTAGGCAATTCAATGTGCCATGAGCTGATGTTCTCAGCATGCAACTCTCCGGGTCTAAACAAACACTATAGAAACTGGTAGTGCCAACTGGTGGCTTTCCTCACCTCACCTAGGATCCATGGGGGGTTTGTTTCCTCTGATCAAGAAAGCTTTTGTGAATCAGACTGTAAATTCCCCTAGGGATGGATCATGTCTTTATACCTATTTGCATAGCGGAGCGATGGTGGTGTATTAAAACAGACACCCCAGGGAGGGGCACAGCATAAGTGCCTAGATTGCTTGGGGAAAGGCTTACAATGTAGTCTAATCTTCTATCTTCTATTATATTTTTTTAACAGTGCCCATCACAGTGGCCTCCCAGCCAAGTAAGTGTAAGTGCGAAGTAAGGGAAAGATGTAGACAGGAATCCAAAATGCTGTACCTCTCGAAAGAGCGCACCATAGAAAGTGACTGTGAAGTGGCAGTCTACCGTCCTCATGGAAATGTCCAAGTCCATCAGTAACCTCTTCTGCTCCTGGCTATTCACTGTGGCTCGGATCCGCTGGAAGAGAGAGCATTTTAGCACTGGCTCTCCCAGCCGCATGACGTGTTTCATTCGCATATGTGCGCTCACAACAGCTACATGAGGGGAAAATGCCACACAGCGCAACACACTGAAGTCCCGGCATTTACTCCAGATTCTAAATCATTTCCCCTTTTCCTGGCTCTCCTTACAACTGAGAGGCAATGTGGTCATATGGATAGAGCACGGAACTGGGGGGGCGGGGGGAAGGGAGTGGCAAATTCTAGGCTGGTGTAAACTGCCACCACTGCAGAGCTGCAGCAATTTACACCGGCAGAGAATTTGGTCCTGGGAGTCAGGACTCCTGAGTTCTATCCCTGCCCAATGACTCCTTTTGTGGCTTGAAGCAAGTCTATCAGATGTCTCAAGTCAGGCACCCAAAACTAGAGGGAGACATTTGAACATTTGATCTTTAAACCTCTCTGTGTCATGGTAAAACAGGGATAATTGGGCTTACCTACCTCACAGGGGTGAGGTGGGATTTATGTCTGTGAAGCCCTGACAGATCCTCGGAGGAGAGCTGTTATAGAAGGGCAAAGGATTATGGTTATTGAAACTTCTCTTTCTTCATCTCTTTTTCTTTCTCTCTCTCCTTCCATCACGGGAAGGCCCCAGTGACAGCTGCCAGCAAGTACCTGTGGTGCTAGGGTAGCTTTATAAGCTCACACAGTTAAACGTGGACCAGATGCAGATATTCTAGGCACTTTGGTCAAAGCCACTGGAGCCTAATAATAGAATTAAATTGCTCATCACTGTGGAGCAGCTAGGAAGAAAATAAGTAACAGCTCTGTACGCTCCCACCATCCTGTCTAACCCCAGTCATGCCCATTTTCAGAGGGCTTTTGGAACCTGGTGGACACCAGAACAAAGAGAACAGACAAAATGTACAGAATACAGGCTCTAAGGGTATGGCTAACCAAGCTGGGAATTACACCTCCAAGTTGCAATGTACCTTAAGACTAGTCCTTGTCCCACAGATACTGGGAAAGCTTTGTTGTGTTCTTGGCAGTATTGATGAGCTAAGAGTTTTGTTTCACTTTACCTATTACTTTCAGCCTTGCATCTTTTTTTTCCTTTTATTTTAAAAGGAAAATATCAGCTGATATTTGGCCCAAGAGTCAAGCTCTGTAAAAATAACCTTTTAGAAAACTTATGTGCAATACATCTGTTTTCACTTTTTTCTTTAATTACAAGACAGTCTGGGATTTGTTTGTTTTTTAACTATTATTCTTATTTATTCATATTGTGGTAGAACCTAGAAGCTCCAGTCATGGACCAGATCCCCGTTACGCTAGGCGCTGTACAAACACAAACACAGTTTTGCCCCCAGGAGACTAGAAACAAGAGTGAAACTGACTTTTCTATATTTTCAGTGTCCTAGCTAAGAGAAATCCACAGAAAAACAGCACACAGTAAAAAGTAAATTATGGTTTAACAATTATTGCAATTTTAATCTACAATTTTCTTACAGAGGACTTTAACAAAATCATCAACCTGACAGGGTCTAAGGTGAACAGATGTCCCGATTTTATATGGGCAGCCCAGATTTTGGGGGCTTTTTCTTATATAGACACTTATTACCCTTCACCTCCATCCTGATTTTTTACACTTGCTATCTTGTCACCCTAACAGGGTCCCTGAACTAAATAGACCTAAGTGGATCCCAGTATTGCCAGCCCCAAGATTAAAAAATTATGAATCAGGCTTCCAAAAATCATGAGATTGCATTAAAAAGCGTGAGATTTTTTTAAACTAATGTCTGGGTTTTCTCTTCTGGTGCCAGAACCTTTAGGAGTTACATTTTCAGGCTTTTCTCAACAGCCAGGAAGGCTAGAAATTTACTTTAAAATAAAAATTGAAAGTGGCACTTCTCCTATAATCACATGAGCCCAGGAGCTGGAGATTTAAGAAAAGAATGCAACTTTGTGACAGCTGCCAACACAGGGTACTTTGCTTCCAAGTGGTGGTATTCAGAGGGCTTTTCTGAAGCTAGCAGGTCCCTGTGGTGGGGCAGCTGCCCACACAGGCAGGCGAAGGGTTAAGGCAGCCTTAGACAACCCAGCCAATCAGGAGAAGGCTTGCTGGAGCAGCCCATATATAAAGGGCTGCTCAGCAGAGCAAGGGGCAGTTTCTTCCTGGAGAGAAAAGGGAAAGGTCTGCTGAGGAGCACCGAAGATGCTGCAGTGCTGGGCAGGGTAGCAGCGCAATAGGGGAGTTCTTGGCTGACCATGGCCAGACTGAGGCCCTGAAGCAAGGGCAGGGAAGGTGCTAGGGCTACGGGGGAAGTGGCCCAGGGAAAGTAGGCAGTGGGAATAAGAAGAGGAGCAATAAGTGGCTGCCAGCTATAGGGTCCCTGGGCCGGGATCCAGAGTAGCAGGTGGGCCTGGGTTTCCTTCCCATACACACACACCCTTTACCCCTACTTGCCAATGAGGAGAGTGGCCTAAATCCAGACTGCAGTTTGCCTCTGAAGCCAGGGGCTAGACTAGTGACTGCAGTTGGCCGCTGAGGCAAGTGAAGGGACTGAGGACTGCCTGTCCCTCGAAACGGGGGAGACAGTGGGTTGGGGCACAGCTGGAGGACCGTGTCCCAAGAGGACCTGTGGGAGCAACGCGGGTCCTGATGGTGGAGACGGTGGAGGAAGTGGAAGTAATGGCAAGTGAGACACCACTAGTAAAAGGCGCCCTGGTGGTCCAAGAGAGCTAATCCCCAACACGAGGCGCTGCGGTGGCGAGTTGGCTCTGCTATGGTCACCATTTGCAAAACTGATGTTCTGTGTCAGAGGCATAGGGTCTGGGGGTCTGTGCTCCTTTCTAAGTGTGAGGAGAATCAGGCCGCAGGTCTTCTGATTGTGATATACACACTGCCCAATACTATGTATCCCTCTCACTCTTCATATGCATGTATATTCAGAGTTAAAGATTTTAAGGTCAAAAGGGACTGTTATGATCTAGTCTAACCATCTGTATAACAGGCCAACGAGTGATTTCTAGATCAAGCCCTTAACTTCTGGTTGAGGTAGATCATATCTACATGAATGAGATCCAGTCATGATCAAAAGCCTTTAAAGTGATGAAGAATCCATCACATTCCTACATCAAGTATTCCAATGGTTAATTCCCCACAATGTTAAAAAATTGGGCTTTATTTCTAATCTGAATGTGTCCCACTTCAGATACCAACCACTGGGTCTTGTTACACCTTTTTCTGATAGATTGAAGAGTTGTCAACTACCAGAAGTCCCTGAAGGTACTTTTATTACTGGTACTATTTACTTGGAGGCGGGGGCGGGGGGGTGTATAAATACATACACACCCCCCCTCAGATTACTAAAGATGCAGAGCAGTAACCCCATGAAATGATGATGAAGGTAAAATAAAATGAATGTTGGTTAATATGAACGGAAATGGGTAAAGTCCACAACACAGGGCTCAGAACAGAGTGTATTGCTATTACTGCCTCAGGGAGGGGTTACAACAAAGATTACCCCATTTGCCCCCCAAAAATGTCATGTTAAATTGGAGACGGGATACATAAATGGTGCACACAGACACTTCTTGCATCCTTTTGTTCCGTTTGCAGTAAGAGAAATTCACCTCTTCCTAAAGTTCTAACGCAGGGGGAGGCAGAGGCCAAAGGAAAGGTCCTTACACTTAATAGGGAGGTACAGCCTGTGGAGAATGCATCTCCTTGTACGATGTGGTGCTTCTTCATCCACCCACAAGTCTTCTGGAATCTCCATGGTCTGCACATGCCTATTAAAAGTGGGTGCTCTTAATTATATGTGACCCTTAGGCTCCTGTTAAGTGGTCTGCAGTGCAAAACATGGATCCTCCTGACTTAATGGGACAAATTCACGCCTGCTGTAGTTGGTTTTCAAACTACAGTAACTCCTCACTTAACGTTGTAGTTATGTTCCTGAAAAATGCGACTTTAAGCGAAACGATGCTAAGCGAATCCAATTTCCCCATAAGAATTAATGTAAATAGAGGGGGTTAGGTTCCAAGGAAATTTTTTTTTGCCAGACAAAAGACACTATATATATATACACACATACACATACACACACACTATAAATTTTAAACAAACAATTTAATACTGTACACAGCAATGATGATTGTGAAGCTTGGTTGAGGTGGTGAAGTCAGCGGGTGGGATATTTCCCAGGGAATGCCTTACTGCTAAATGATGAACTAGCAACTGGCTGAGCCCTCAAGGGTTAACTTGTTAATGTAGCCTCACACTCTACAAGGCAGCAGGAATGGAGGGAGGGGAGACAGCATGGCAGACAGAGATACATACCATGTGTGTGTGTGCGCGCATGCAAGTATGCTGACCCACTCAAGTACACAGCCTTGTTAAGTTAATCAGCAAGCTGAGACCACAGCTGCTGCCAGGAAGCTCCCTACATCCTGAGCCCCCCCTGCTCTATGGAGATGGGGTAAGCGGGGTGCAGGAGCAAGGGGGAGGGGACACCCTGACATTAGCCCCTCTCTTCCCCATCCCCACCCCCACACAGCAAGCCAGAGGCTCCGAGGAGCAGGTCCAAGGCAGAGGGCAGGAGCAGCACATGGCAGTGGGGGGGAGGGACAGCTGAACTGCAGGCAATTGATAGCCTGCTTGGCGGCTGCTGCACAGGGAACTTAGGGGAGCAGGGAGCTGATAGGGGGGCTGCCGGTCCACCCTGGTTCCAAGCCCCCACGAGCTCGCTGCAATGGGCTGCTCTTCCTGCAAGCAGTGGACAAAGCAGGCGGCTGCCAAAGGACATTATAAGGGAGCAATGCACAACTTTAAACGAGCATGTTCCCTAATTGATCAGCAATGGAACAACGAAACAATGTTAACCGGGATGACTAAGTGAGGAGTTCCTGTAAGCCGGAATGTATATCTCCACTAAGAAAAGAAGCGTACTTTCAAAACACGAGAGCTAAGGCATTTTAAAGTCCTAGGTGCGCAGATGAATAACTTGCCCTGTCTACTCTAGGATTTTTAAACACGTCAGCTGTCACATTTGAAAAACACACCTTTTTTTCCAAGTGTAGATCTGGGCTTGAATTAGGCTTAATGTCCTGCCCATCTCAGCACCTCCATAAGGAAAGAGTAAGTCCCTTGTCAGACAAAGGCCTGCTCGAGTGAAGGTAAGAGTGGAAGCTTATGTCGAGGACAGCCTGACAGGTCAGCACACAGAGAAAACACCTTAGGAGTCTCACCCTACCTTCACCGCCATGATCTGTGCGCTAGGCACGTGCCGCATCTTCTCCACCACCCCGTAAGCACCGCGGCCCAGTTCAGAGATCGGCTCCAGGTCATCGGCCTTCACTTCAAAATTCTGTGGGAGGAAAAGACCACCGTGAAAAAGGCCAAAGACAACAGAACAGGTGCAACAGATTTCCCTCACTGAAGGCAGCATGGACAGTGTGATAAAGGAAGTCAGGAACTCCTAAGATCTAGGCCTTGCTTGAACACCAGTTCCCACTAGTGGTACTGGGCAGATGACCTTCTCCTCTCTAGCCTGTCTCCCTATCTGTAAAATGAGGATAAGAATACTGACCCTAACCCCCAAAGAGTGCTGTGAGGATTAGCTAGGCCCCAGAAGAGGTATATCACTACAGTGGTGCAGCACTCACCTGTGTGACTAACAGCACCTCACATGGAGCTGAAGGAGTTTTAAGAATGGACTTTCCAACCTTTTCAGTTATATTTCCTAAATTTTAGGCAAGAAAAATCAAGCCAGTTCCCATTTCATTTAGTCAGTTTCACTTTCAGGTTCTCAGTGCTGCAATGGTCATGGAAAACGCTGCCGGAAAATGCTGAAACAACTCTTCCCATGGAAATGTCTTTAAAAAAATAATCCAAAGAAGTATTTCCAAATGGTCTTAGGGTTTGAAAAGCTTGTGTCTACAAACCTGTATTGGGGCCAGATCGGAGTTGAGAGTGCCACTTTAAACCTCGGTAGATTTATTTTGTCTAGCGTTACAGATTGCTTCCTCTTGGATTTGCCTAAAGGATGACTTTGTTTTCAGCTCTGCCTTCTCCCCTTCCCCTTCTTCTTTTCGACGCAATATTGTGCACAGGCTGTATTTTTGCTTATTATAATTTCTGGGTTTTGAAATATGTCTTTGCTACTGAAACCGGCTGAATGCCCCACCGCAGAAGTCAACCATCCTGCTGAAAGCGACTGGTTATAATGAACTGATTCACAGCACATAATCCCACATTGCTTTCTACCTGAGCAACAGAAAAACTACCGCCTGAAAAGTGCTGCCTGGAGAGGATTCCGAGAGTTTGGACGCACACACTGTGTTACTGTACACCTTGGACGCGGGCTGTTTGGTCACAATTACATTTACTGTAAAACCAGCCCTCACTAGCTTTTTTTGTGTTAACATGGATCCAAGCATCTTTTCCTGTCCAACACCGTGCCTGCTGTTCAATGCAAACTCTTCCAAAACAAGCCCTTTGTCTCTTTTTCAGGCAGCGTTCTGAACTTTAGCAGCAAAGTTAAAGGGAAAGGGACAAGTAGCCTACTCTAGGGAACACAATACAGCCTGTGGAAGAAGAGCATGATGATATCATGTCCTAAAGGAACCTTGCAGGACAAATGCATTCTGGGACAGAGACAGCTAATTCCTACCAGGGTACTGACTGCTAATCAATCATATCCCCCTCCTCCATGGGAAGCCATATTCAAAAAAAGCTTGAGCTCTATTTTATGAGCGCACGTCTCTTTGCCTCTTCCAGCACGGTCTTTCTGCCTCCATGCAGAGTTCCTTTTGGAATTCTCTCCCTCTTTCTTGGGATTGTGGATGTGAACCGCTTTTCTTGGAACAAGGGATCACTTTAGCAGCAGGTATTTCTTTGACTTGACGCTGAGCCCTTGAGCTGCAGATCCCGCACGCCCTTTCCATCTCCCAGCCCCAGCGCTATGCCAGGGAAAATAAAAATTCAAACTTGAAAGAAAGACAAATGCCCAATGACAGATATCGTAAAATGCTAATGAACTAATACATCACCTAATAAATTAACTGGATGATGTTCAGTGGCAAGAGATAGTCCTAACCAATTTATTGCCTGGATTTATTGTGCTTTTATTAATGCTCCTGGGACATTTACACTAATAAAAATAGCTGTTGCATGTTCTTGTTTTCCTGGAAAAATTTACAATGTCAAATGAAACTGGACTCTATCCTTGCTTTCCTCGGATTCTGATTTTGGGACAGGCTGACCTGCGCTGGTTAGAATCTTAGATATATAAATTCATGGTTGCAGCACAGATGAAGAAAAGCCTCCAATGTAAGAAAGGAGTCAAAAACTTCAGAAGGCAAGTTAAGTCAGTAGTAGATCAGACTGATTCTGACCTCCTGCTGGTAGAGGTACATGCACACACCGTACTTTTAATGCAATATTTCAGCGATGTCATGTTCTGACAGCAAAAAAAGATTTGGGATCCTCCTCACAGCCAGGGAAGGTGGTCAGAGCTTGCTGAAGCCCGTGTGATCTCTTCCCCTCCCCCAGGTTGACAATCCAGGATATAGCCCTGCAAGCTGTTGGGGATAACTGAGTTTGATTATATTTCAGGAGGGGAGAGTAGGCTCTCTCCCACCTCATCCATTAGGCCTCCCAGTCAAGTGTCTTCAGAGTGAAAGCCAGAACTGTCCCTCACTGAAATGCCAAGGCTGAGCACTTGGGGAAGCTGTTTAATAGCGTCTGGGGAGAGGGGAGGAACTAGGCTTTGAAGTTAACAGTCCAGCAACAAACAGTGGAAGTTCACACCTCAGCTGGAGCTAGGGACATTGTTCCTGAGGAATGAGTCAGTATCCAAGGGGAAGCAGGAAAAATGGGGAAAGAAAACAAGCCCTACTTTCTGCTCCAGCTAGGCCTAGGAGAAAACGGCCATTTACAAGATGATCAGGCCACTTCCAAGAGCCCCAGGTCAAGCTGTTACCCAGCTCAGTTTTGAGGTGTTCATGCACGCCTGTAGACGCACATACGTGATCACTGCTCCCCTATGTCCCACCTCATGGGTCAAAAAGAAAAGGAGTACTTGTGGCACCTTAGAGACTAACAAATTTATTAGAGCATAAGCTTTCGTGAGCTACAGCTCACTTCAAATGCATCTGATGAAGAGAGCTGTAGCTCACGAAAGCTTATGCTCTAATAAATTTGTTAGTCTCTAAGGTGCCACAAGTACTCCTTTTCTTTTTGCGAATACAGACTAACACGGCTGCTACTCTGAAACCTCTCATGGGTCAACAGTATCTAGGGCTGTTCTGAGGCAATTACACTTTACAGAGGAGCAATCAGCTTCTGGCCATTGAAGAAGCAAGAGCTTGGTTCTCAGTGGTTTGATGCAGGGAGGGCTGCCTTGAAGGTGAGGCTATGTAAGAGAAATGGGGGCATCCGATGCCAATAAGGAGGATCCCCACCCCCACAAATGAAAGGCTAATGAACAGGCCAGTCACACTTATGAGGCACATGGAGATTCCTAGCAGCCAATCTAGTTCTTTGCCGGCATTCTAAGCAGAGTCCCTCCATGAGGTCCACTTAATGCCCCCACTCATTTCAGAGTAGCAGCCGTGTTAGTCTGTATTCGCAAAAAGAAAAGGAGTACTTGTGGCACCTTAGAGACTAACAAATTTATTAGAGCATAAGCTTTCGTGAGCTACAGCTCACTTCATCGGATGCATTCCGATGAAGTGAGCTGTAGCTCACGAAAGCTTATGCTCTAATAAATTTGTTAGTCTCTAAGGTGCCACAAGTACTCCTTTTCTTTTTGCCCCCACTCAGTGTCCCACATCAGGACCAGCAGCAGCAGGAGATCCTAGACAATTACTGTCATCGACTCCAGTCACAAGGACATTGTCCAGGAACGCTCTGAAGTCTTTGGGATCACCAGAGTTAAGATCATGCATTACTGCTAGTGGCCTGAGCTCCCAGAAAACTCATCCAGGAAAAATCTTCTGGAAAAAACCCTCAGCCTGCATCCAGTTCCAGAGAATTTTAAAACCCTGCCTCAACTCCACATCCGTCTCTGCGTGAGCTGGGCAGCACCCTGTGTGCTAAACCCACCCGCTGAGGATACAAGTGTTAACTCTGCCACTGAAGGAGGACTTTGCTTTTGTAGCAAGGACTCCAAACAATAGCCCAGGGCCAGGCAGGTGGATGGGACTAAACCAGGGCAGATACTCCAATTATTAGAAGTGACCACCACGGCTCACACAGACCATTTACAAAGTAAACTTTTCAGGCTGCGTCCTCTTGGCTTGTATTGATCCTGGTGGTGGGAGAATGAAGTAGTAGAAAACTACTAACATTACCCAGGGTTTAGCAATCAGCACCTTGCCCCTGACTACATGTTACTATTAATCCCATTAAGCGTGTGGTATTGGGGGCATTATGTAAAAGCCAGGCAAGGGTTAAAGGATGTTGCAAGTGTCGCAGAGGGAAATGAGGTCACGCTCATTAAACTGGGTATTCCCTGGAGGACCAAATGGGAGTCACCTCTCAGGCCTTCTCCACAGAAGGATTTGCTCCTATGGACGGTCTCTTGCTAGGTCATTCCCCTGGGCTGGCTTTGCAGAGCTGCTTTGCTCACAGGAGGAGCTGGACAGTCTCATATGCGAGCTCTGAGCCTGACTGCTTTTTAACAGATGTGCTGACACAAAAGACCCCTCACACGCTCCTTGATCTCACTTCCGGATTAGGTGAATACAGGCCGAGGCAGGTTCGATGAGCTGTGGCTAATCCCTCTCTAAATGATACGGAAACGTTTCAGCTGCGACACTGACACTGGCCAGAGGGGGGTAGGCTGGGTTCTGATTGTGTGGGAATCTGGGTCTAGAAGACTCACTAGCCAGTTTAGTTTTCAGAGTAGCAGCCGTGTTAGTCTGTAGCCGCAAAAAGAAAAGGAGTACTTGTGGCACCTTAGAGACTAACAAATTTATTTGAGCATATGCTTTCGTGAGCTACAGCTCACTTCATCGGATGCTCTGCACTGGGACCAAGTCCCTGTTGGCTACAGCCTAGCTAAAGCAGCCAAGCTATGAGCATGACAGCACACTTCTCATCCCTGTGCATCCGTGGGGCAGGGCTGTTTCATCAAAACCTAGGAGGGGGGAAAATAACCGTAGACAAGAAATAAAACCGGCTGAGAGGCTGCAGTGCTAAAGCGGACACCGATCGTACAGGTGCTTGAGGGTGCTTGGCTTATGACCTCCTGCTTAAAAAACTTTAGAAGCATGCTGGTATCCACTGTAACTGCACAGCCTGGTTTGTATTATAATGATTTGCATTGGGAATTTGTGATAATGCCTAGGAGCCCAAGTGATGAACCAGGGTCCCATTGTGCAAGGCGCTGTACAAAATACAGAACAAAGAGACTGTCCCTGACCCAAAGACTTTACAATTTTACTCTCGTTTTGCCAAACACATATGTGTAAGGAAACCACCACCATGAACCAACCTCCATCCTCTAAACCAGAGAGATATATAATGAAAGCTTACATTCTGTAGAAAATTTTATAGCCCCTAGAAAACAGATTTAGGATGGACATATATCCCTTCACACACCCGCATATAATCCCTAGTGCTATAATTTCAATACACTGAACGATCTGAGCTATTTTCTGTCACACACTTATAAACAAATATATAATATGCATTTCTACCTATTTCTCCAATTAACAATTTTACTGAAGATACGGCACTAGAGAATATGTAATCCACGAACTTTCAGTCTGAATGGATAAACAATACTTTCTGGAGATTGCTTTTAAAATGTATAATGATCCCATTTCTATGCATTGAACATAAACTTTTAACACAGTGGCACAATGAACATAAGATAATATACATATTATGCTCCAGAACAGTCTCTCTTTTTTGGAGGGAGGAGAGGAATTAGCTGATAAAGCACAAAAGATGCTAAGAAATGGAGAAACACATGGTTTAGGGAGTACTGACAGAAAACGTCAGTGGTTTTATGCTTAAAAATGGACAGGAAGCCCTGCCCTAAACCCGATTTCAATCCTCCTCCACATTCAGATCGCAGCACCCCTCCCACACAAGAGCCAGGAATTATTTTTCAAAACACGCTCCCCTAACTTAGTTCCTGACCCTGTGTACGCAAACACATATGAAGTCTTTGGTTGCCATAGCTCGTAACTGTACCTTCTCGCCAATAGAGATGCAGGCTTTGGAGTCTAAATCTCGAGGGGGCCTGTGGAAGAGAAAGACAAAATAGTATGCAGAAAGTATCAGTCACAGAGACCTTACACAGATAATATTCCAAAGAGACAAAGCCTTTCAGAGCCCCTAGTCCAGGGGCTATTGCCCTGTGGATATGGGACTCAGTAATGGGAAGTTTGGGTGCAAGTTCTCCTCAAACTGATGGGACAACAGCCCGATGCAGTATATGCAGTAGTGTCACCCTGAGTAGCTGAGCTGGTTTCCTAGCCTTTCAGTGCTATTAGATGTTGCCATGGTTCACAAAGTCAGCCCAAAAGGTGTCGGGAAGGAAGTTGCTGGAGTTGGAATTTCACAAGCCTGCGTCCAATTCCAGCGCTAAGGAATTCAAACAGAGTACTCCCTTTGAGAGGCTGGGACTGGAACCAGTTCCTGGGACACACAAGAGAAGCAGAGAGAAGCAAATCGGCCTTAGCCAGTTTGAAGGACAGATTAAGGCAGAGAGGAAAGACGCAAGCCCAGTTTCACTTGTGTCTTGGAAGTAGCATTTGTCCCCGAATGCACCTGGGGCTAAAAGGGGTTTGGGATCCGATGTTTTTGTTCAGGACTTTTCTCCATTTAGAAAGGGAAAATATTTTTCAGTGGGACATGGCTGATTTTTATTGGCAGGTTGTTTTCTTCCTCCCTTTCCCCTGATGAAGGAATATACCCAGCAGAGCTTTTAAACAAAAATCAGAAGAAAGCAGTAAGCCCTAATGCACCAAACTGTGAAATACCCCTGGCCTCTGAGTTGGTGATCACTGTGGGTATGCTGCAAAAAACACCCAGCGGCAGCGAGCGTCAGAAGCTGGGTTGACTGATTCAGGCTCATGGGGCTTGCATGACAGGGCTAAAAATAGCAGTGTAGACGCTGTGCTCAGGCTGGAGCCTGTGCTCTGAGACCTGTCCCCTTTCTGGTTTCAGAGACCGGGATCCGGCCCACATGGGAACTGTCTACACTGTGAATTTTAGCCTCATACAGCAAGTCCCATGAGCCTAAGTCAGCTGACCTGGGCTCTGAGACTTGCTGTGACAAGGAGGTTTTTTGGAGTGCAGATGTACTCTGTGTCCTAAAGCATAAGGATTGATAGCCCATCTAACTGCTTACTACCTGACTCCAGGCAAAAAGGTTAGCATCTTGTTACCCCCTTGACATCTTTATTTAACGTTCACATCCAACGCTGTAGAGGCCCATTAACGCTAAGACCCCACGCACGTCAATTAGCACGGTCCCACTTACCCTAAAATGATCATTAAGCAAAGCTACATCTCTCCGCAGTCTTGCTAAGAGAAACCTGCTCCATTTAGGATTCAACAAGGCAGCGAGAATACAAATAAAGGCAGCTAAAAAGGGAATCCCAGCTCTAATTCCTCCACAGTCTCTGCAGGAACAGCTACCCCATCAAATTTACAGAGAATCTGAAGCAGTCTTCATTTATCTTACACTAACCCTTTCCAGGAATAGTTAAGAAAGGTGGGGGACAGTTCTCTTTCTCAGAAAATGCTCCTCCAGGGGAAGGGAAGGCATCAGGTATATCTGCCCAGAGACAGATTTCTCAAATTTCTCCTTTCTGGTGCTACCTAACTTATTTAATTTATTAAAACCACTGCTAGCACACTTTAAAAAGTCAGGCTTCCTGCTTGTACATAAGCTTGGGGAGCCCAAGTAGAATTGCCCTGGCAAATCAAGGCCTTCATGCCATCTCTTTACATTGTGGCCTACATGATGTGCTAATTGGCTGAGAAGGCTGCCCCCCCCCCCCCGGGGCATACCAAGGCTGCTCCTTTGATCAGGCAGTTGAATTAAGTTCTTATTAAAAAGCCAGTTGGATTGTTTGCTTTTTTTTTTTTTATTAACTAATTTGTTTCTGGAATCTCATCAATGTCATAAAATTATTCCCATATGAGGGCACACAGTACAGGGCAGTGCATAGTCGCAGTATCTGATGTCTATTGATTTGACTGGGGATTTGTCTACGCTAGAAAAGGTTTGCCACTATAACTATACCAGTCTAGATGTACACTAGCAAACATTTTCTAGTGTAGATGCTTATACCAGTAAAAGAGTACTTTTGCTGGGCTTTTACCAGTTCCCCAAACAAAATAAACTATCCCACACATATATCTCTAAGCAACATTACTATACCAAATGTATCAAATATAAACCATCCAGGAGAGAGCTCCAGGGATATTATAGTAGCAACCGTTCCAAGCAAGTAGAAAACAGGTTCTCTTAAGAGAAACTTAAATCTAAATTACTCTCCCAGTGACCACAAGAGCATCAGCCACAATTTTCATATTCCTGGGGGAGACAAGACACCCCTTCAGCTTTTGGCCACTTTATAGCCCAGGGCTCTCTCCCCCATGTAGTTTCCCAAACATCTGTGTTTCTGACTTGTCTAAAATCAGTCCCCCAGGGGCTCACCCTTCAGAGGATTAGCAGAATGAGCATGAGGAAGGGGCTGATGGATGGGATCAGATCACCTTGTGTGTTTCCGTTTATGCCTATCAGCTGAGCAGACCTGCCAATGCAAATAGATACCTAAGCCATACAGGATGGTGGGTGCTGCTGCTTTAATAATCAACGTTAACCTTCAAGGAGGCTGATAAATCCAAGCAACCCTTAGCTACAGGGCTTTCCATGTGCAGCAAACGGCACCCTAATAATACCGGGCTCTCTCTTCTGAGTGTGTTGATTTGGGGTGTTATTTTAAAAGCTTGTTCTTAACTATTTCAGGGAAGTTCTCTGGCTCATGTTATGCAGCAGGTCACAATGGTCCCTTCTGAATCTATTAACTCATTCACGCAAAAGAAGTGACACCATCAGCTAAAATAAGACCCCCTTTTGTTCTTTTGACTGAGACACACGACAAAGCAGTACATGAAAGAGAAGGGGGTTATAAACCCCGAGTTTTTTGAGACTTACGTAGAGCTTGTCTGTGGTTGTTCAAACGCTTCTTTAGGAATTTTCAGCCCAGGGTTTCTCTTCTTACCTGTGAAACAAGAAAGAGGCAGAAGTAAAGAGAGATGATTTCTATGGGGGGATAGGGGGAGTGAAGGAGGCGGTGGAGTGTTAACTTCTGTGGTTATAATTGTAAAACACGGCTTGTCCACCATGGTTGACCTTATTTAACAGAAACACCAGCTCAGCCTGGTGGTGCAGATTCAGGGCACAGAGTTCAAAATATAAAAGTTCCTTTGTTCAGCCAGCTGTGACCAGGCCTGCAGTTCTAGCTCCCATGCAAGCACAGAATGCAGGCGACAGCTCAGGCAATGGAAGCCCTCGTGGAAGTGCAGAGAGGAAAGGCATCTCACCTTTTTAAGCCCTATCTACACTGGCTCCCATGTTTCCTGAACTGATTCAATTCAGACTGAAACCAGTTCCAGTATACCAGGTGTAAATACCTATTTACCTTGTGCAAGCAGGGCTAGAATCTTTTTAAACAGAGTTTGAGAACACAGGGCCAAATTCTGATCTTATAGGCCCAGATCCTTGAAATCAATGGGACTTAGGCACCTTAATACCTTTGAGGGTCTGGGCCATTTACACGAGTGTCAGCCAGGATTAAGCACTGAAGTCAATGTAGCTATGTAAAATCAGCACAAATGAGAGCAGAATTAGGCTCCAAATATACAACAGTAATTGTTCACATTGGCTAGCTAAACCTTTCTTAAAGTGAGTTAACATGAACAGGATTAAAACCAAGTTCTAAAGCAGTTCACCCTAGAGTAATTGGGTTCCAAACCAGAGGGTGACAGAGTCCGATGGATTATGACAATATGAGAACCTTTTTATTGCTAAACATATAGTCACATTTCAGAGCGAGGTTCTGAATCCAGGGACAAAATAAACTGGGAACGTAAGTTATGTCACCAAACCCCCAGGATAAACATATAGATGCAGTTTGGGTGTGTTATAAAACACTGGGTCCCAAAAAAGCAGCCACCTAATTTAGACTTTTTTTAACCTAACAATTTACATCAATTACTGTATTTCTTCAAACCTCTGTGTCTCTCCCTGTTCACGACACTCTCTTTCAGCCTTTTACTTATACGTGTTTCAGTTTATTTTCCTATGACGCACCCTACCATCATGCTCTGACACGCAGGACTATAAATATCTGTGAATTCCAGGGCTGCAGGGGCCACTGGGTTATGATGCAGGCCCACAGAACTGAAAATGACCCTTTTAAAGCAACTAGTCAACGTTTTAACTGTAGATCTTTTTCTTCTCAGCTCTAAAACACAAGATCAAGCCTGCTCAGTTTGCCACAGGCCATTCTAGCATGTGGCAGATGGCTGCAATGCAGCCTCATGGAAAAAACATTTGTTTGGAAACTATTGCACATATCTTGCTTTATATTATTTATTATTATTATTAATTAAAAAAAGATTACAAACTTGTATTTGAAAAGGACATGTTCTCTGCTCCACACAGCTTCAAGTCTAAATATAAAAAAGCAAAAGGAAGACAAGACCCAGTAGAACAGCTTAAGAGAGAGAGATTATTGAGAATAATAATGAATAATTTTCAAAAATTTCCCAAGAGACATTAGTCGGTCTATAAGGAAGATGGAAAATGGTAAAAACAAATGCAGATGCTTTTGTAATTAGATTAGCAGAGTTAGGGTTACCATATCTGAACATTCAAAAAAAAAAAAAAAACACTCCATGGGGGCCAGGGGGAGGTGTTTGAATAGAGACTGGGAGTGGCTGGGTCATTACACATATTGAATCTATTTCCCTATGTTAAGTATCCTCACACCTTCTTGTCAAACTGTCTAAATGGGCCATCTTGATTATCACTACAAAAGTTTTTTTTCTCCTGCTGAAAATAGCTCATCTTAATTAATTAGCCTCTGACTCCACCTTTTCATGTTCTCTGTATGCATGTGTGTGTGTGTGTATATATATACACACACACACACACACACACATATATATAACATACATAGAACATGTAGGAAGAAGGTGTGTGTGTGTGTATATATACACACACACACACACACACACACACACACACACACACACACATATATATACACACCCCCTTCTTCCTACATGTTCTATTCTATGCATCCAATGAAGTGGGCTGTAGCCCACGAAAGCTTATGCTCAAATATGTGTGTTAGTCTCTAAGGTGCCACAAGTACTCCTGCTCTCTTTCTTGAATGATCAACTCGTCTTTGGGGAAAAATAATAATGGCAAAATCCCGGACGTTTTTAGATACTTAAAAATTTCTCCCGGACGGCGATTTAAGAACCAAAAAGCTAGACATGTCCAGGAAAATACAGTAACCCTAGCAGAGTACCCCTGGCCATTACATCTCTGGTCTTCTTAGTATTATAATAGCAGCTAGTGCAGGGGTGGCCAACCTCCGGAGTCACGTGAGGCTCTTCAGAAGTTAAGATGCAGTTCCTTGTATAGGCTCCTGGGCTGGAGCTACAGGTGCCAACTTTCCAATGTGCCAGAGGGTGCTCACTTCTCAATCCCTGGCTCTGCCACAGGCCCTGCCCCCACTCCACCCCTTCCCACCCCCTCCCCTAAGCCTGCGGTGCCCTCGCTCCTCCCCCTCTCTCCCTCCCAGCCTCCTGCATGCCACAAAACCGCTGATCGGGAGGGAGGGGGAGGCGATGAACGGCAGGGCTCCCAGTGTGTGGGAGGCACTGGGAGCGGGTGGGGGGAGCTGATGGCTGGTTGCTGACATATTACTGTGGCTCTTTGGGAATGTACATTGGTAAATTCTGGCTCCTTCTCAGGCTCAGGTTGGCCACCCCTGAGCTAGAGGGTCCAACTAAGATTGGGGCCGTGCTAGGCACTGTACATATTGTTGCCTCGTCAGCCTGAGTGGTTAGCCAAAATTCAGGATCTTGTAGGGTTGTTTCCATTAGGCTGATGAATCAGTAAGAGGAGTCAGGTATACTCCAGGTGTAATCTTGTTTATTTACCAAAAAAAAAAAAAAAAAAAAAAAAAAGTATAGAGTCCTGTTTCCTTGAACACAGTAGATACAAACAGCAACAAGCAGTTTCCTTCCTCAGAAATCTCCAAGCCTGCCACTCCAGCGAACTCAGCGCCCAAAAAGCCCCGTCTCTCTGCTTCCTCTTAGATCATCCTCACAATTCTTCTCACTGGCTTTCTGACACAGCCTGCAACCTCTATCCTAGCCGCTGAGCACGCAACCAGGGAAACCCCATGCATCCGTCATGGCACACCCATTGACTTTGATGGGGTCCGTGACTGTCTATGGTCTCCATTTAGATTGGAAGCTCTTTGGGGCAGGGATTGCTTCTTAATATTACGTTGTGAAAGGTGCTAATGGTGGGGGAAGAGGAAGCTTGGTTCCAAAGATAAAGAGTATAAGAATCCTAGTTTTCCATCCCCGTAATACAGATAGGGAACTGAAACGAGGTGATTTGCCCCAGGTGATAGAAGGAGTCTATGGGACACTGAGGAACTGGACCCAGTACTCCACAGTCCCATCTGAGCCTCTTAACCATAAGTAGCGCCCTACCAAATACACGACCATGAAAAATGCATCACGGACCATGAAATCTGGTCTCCCCCACCATGAAATCTGGTCTTTTGCGTGCTTTTATCCCATATGATACATATTTCATGGGGGAGACCAGCGTTTCTCAAATTGGGGGTCCTGACCCAAAAGGGAGTTGCAGGAGGGTCGTAAGGTTATTTTAGGGAGGTTGCGGTATTGCCACCCTTGCTTCTGCGCTCAGCGGCTGGAAAGTGGCAAGTGGTGGCCAGGTGCCCAGCTCTGACGGCAGCACCCAGCCAGCAGCAGTGCAGAAGTAAGGGTAACAGTACTACAATGCCTCCTACAATAACCTTGCGACCCCCCTCCCCAACTCCTTTTGGGGTCAGGACCTCTATAATTATAATACTGTGAAATTTCAGATTTAAATAGCTGAAATCATGAAAATGTACTATTTTTTAAATCCTATGACCATGAAATTGACCAAAATGGACCATGAATTTGGTAGGGCCCTAACCATAAGACCATCTGTCCTCTTCTGGTTTGCTACTTCGTCTTCATCTTGATCGTTTATCCCAGTGTTTCTCAACCTTTTTGATACCAGGGACTGGCTTGCTGCCTTCCTAAACTGCATCAGGGAGATCTCAGGGACTGGCACCAGTTCACAGACCGGCCATCAAGAAACACTCTATCCTAGCCCCTGCTGCTGCAAAAACACTCACAAATGGTCTAATAGCACAGATTCTTACCCATTTTTGTTTTTTGTTTCCTGCATTAATTTACTTGCAGAATCACACATGCTGTACCAATATCTCAGCATAGTATATTTCAGGCAGTTCTGAAGGGATGGAAATTAACCCACTGGAAATTAACCTAATTTGAGCATGAACCATAACAGACTGTACAGAATTTAATCTTATCTTGGTTCACAAGTGGTGTCAAAGGAAGAACAAAGTAGCAAAATACCAAACCCAAATAAATATTAAAAAGCCTTTCCACCTTCTGCTGAAATATATTCTGCATGTTTTGAGTTTGTCTTTCTAAAGAGAATACAATATTTTGAAGCTCTGCCATTTTTTGAAGCACAATCTGTTCCCTTAACAAAACTGCCAAGACATGGACCTAGTTTAACATTAAAGCATCAACAATGATCAAAAGAAAATATGGATCTCACCATGACACTGGGAGAGGTGGAACTGCAGGATGGAATTAAACCAGCAGGAATGCACCTTCATAGCACCAGCAAATTCCCCGCAGTATTAGTGTGTGAAACAAAACAACAACAACAACAACAACTACATCACACACCACATTTCACCTCATGGGTATTTAATGAAAGTCCCTGGCTGTAATCCAGCAATTTTATGCCTCTCAGATGAATTAGACAAAGTTTCTTCGCTCCTTTTGTTACAACATGCAAAGTGCTTGCTCTCCGGAGCTCTGTGCCCGCAACAGGGTGTCTAGAGTGCAGCATGAGCAATCTGCCTTCCAGCCTTTGGATTGAATCAGATGACGTTTCATTCTGACGCACCCAGGAATCATTATTTTTATACGGATTCAAGGTGTAATGTTTGATTTATCACAGTAGCTACCACCAAACAAGACGGTACAGCAATGCGGGGGCAGACTGGATAGCACAGAGATTGCTAACAAGGAGCCTGATCCGATGCCCGGGGAAGCCAATGGAAAGCCACCCACTGATTTTTATTACTAACTGTATTCTTGAAGCATCTAGGGCCCTCAGCCAAGATTGACTTGAGCACTGTACAAACACATAGCAAGAGACAGTCCCTGCCCATCGAGCTTGTAATCTAAATATACCAAGGATGGGAAGGAAAACAGAAGGATGAAGAGATTTGCCCAAAGTCCAACAGCAAATGAGTGGTGGTACTGGGAATATAAACTAGGTTTCCTGAGTCCCAATCTATAAGACCATGTTATTTTCATTATGTTCAAGAGGTTTTAGATCAGACCCAAGATAAAAGGCTTTTAGGTCATGGGTTTGAATCTACCCCAGGTTATCAGCCACCCATAGTTGTTTCCACCAACTGTGTGGGAGGAACTGGGTGACTCTCAGCCCAGTTCCTCCTCGACAGGACCCACCTTACATTAGCTGGTATCTTTTTATCAGTCTCAAGAGAGCAGTTACGAAGCGAGTGAGCCAGGGAAACTGACTGATAACCCCCTGAGGCACTTTCTTCAGAGAGCAAGAGGTACTTTGCCCAGATACACACACACACATTGTGATTAAAAAAACACATTGTCCTTCTCCCAGCACTAAATGCCCTTTAGATGAAAAGAAGTAAAAGACGCAAGCCAACAGAGTTAGTGACTGGTGTCCGTTCTACATGAGTGCAATTCACTAATTCTGTGCTTGTGATCACCTCTCTCTGTTAGCTGATCACAGCAAGGATGAGACTCCTGCTTATAGACAGCTAAAAGAGGAACTCGATAAGAAGGATGTATTCTACTGTACTTACAGTTTGAAGGGAAGAGTAATATGTACAGGAGATAAAGATCTAGGGCTATCTGGCTTTCAGGCAATTTTAAAACATGAAGTTTGATGCAGTCTGGTACACACCAAAAGAAAAAGAATTGTTCTGCAGCATACTCTTATGAACCGTTATTATTTACAGTACAGTAGTAACTAGAATCAGGGACTGGAGTGCATTGTGGTTGCACTGTACAAAGATGGAGTGCAAACATGGTCCCTGCTCCAAACAGCGTGCATCCTTGGTTAAGGGCAAGAGTATTGTCAACCCCAAGCAGCCAAAAGGCATAATATTGTCTTAAAAATAATTAGTTTTAAAATAAATAAATCAATAAATAAGAAAGGTGTATGTCCTTTTCTTTCCCTTCTGGTTTCTGAGCATTCAGGCTGCACTTAGGTCACATTTTTCTCTGCAATCTTGAGAGCTAGAATCTTATTTCATTTTTAAAAATGACCACTGAGATTCTCAAAAAGAAAAGGAGTACTTGTGGCACCTTAGAGACTAACAAATGTATGTGAGCATAAGCTTTCGTGAGCTACAGTTCACTTCATCGGATGCATTTCATGAGCTGTAGCTCACGAAAGCTTAAGCTCAAATAAATTTGCTAGTCTCTAAGGTGCCACAAGTACTCCTTTTCTTTTTGCGAATACAGACTAACATGGCTGCTACTCTGAACACTGAGATTCTGACACAATCACCTAACCTCAGGAGCTTGGGCTTTAAGAACAGCATTGGTAATAAGAGGATGAAACAAGGTTGGTTCTGAAGTACCAAGAATGGGCCGTGGGTGGCCTGCTTTTCTTAAGGGCTGGGGTGGGGGGACACTGGCACTAGCCAGTTTTGTCGGATTATCACAGCCAGCTGAGGAAAGGGGTCAGGAAACTGCTATAAAGGGTTGAGAAAGTTCAGCTGGAGGAGAGCTGCAAGTTGGCTGCTGTTAGTCCTCCTGTAGCGGCGAGACATGAGAAGACAGCCTTCTGGGCCTCTGCAGCTGCCTTGGTCAGGACGATAGGGTTGCTTGGGTGTTAACTTTGTGAGTGTTTTGTACTGCAAACAGGATTGTGTCCTGAAGGAAGGGCCCAAACAGATTTTTTTTTCCAGGGTTCTGTGTTAGCCCTGCCAAGGCTGGGAAGACAATGGGATAAAGAGAACTCTGGCTTTTATTTAGCAATGCACTTCAGGACATGCTTAGCTTTAAGCATATGCTTAAATTATCTTCATCCTACAATACACTTCCGCTGGAGCTTAAGTACTTAGAACTGGGTGGAGCCTAGAGGCAGAGAAATCACTCCCTTAAATATGTTGTGTTTTACCAGAGAAATCCATGGAGTAGCCAATAATAGGCCAAGATGCTGCAACGTTGTTTAGCTTTTAGGGCTGTAATCCTCTAGTGCTTTTTCTTTTGGCTTTTTTCTTTTAAATCAGGGGCATTGCGTAAACCACAAACTGAGGAACTGGGGCTGGGAATGAAGTAAGGGCTAAAGAACAAAATTATTAGTATTTTTCCTCTGATTTAAAAAAACAAAACAGAAACCCCAAGCAGATTGAAAAGGAGTACTTGTGGCACCTTAGAGACTAACAAATTTATTTGAGCATAAGCTTTCGTGAGCTACAGCTCATCCGATGAAGTGAGCTGTAGCTCACGAAAGCTTATGCTCAAATAAATTTGTTAGTCGCTAAGGTGCCACAAGTACTCCTTTTCTTTTCGTGAATACAGACTAACACGGCTGCTACTCTGAAACCTGTCATTCCCCAAGCAGATTGAATGCTTTCCTCTGAAAGTCTTAAACACCATTCCCAGGGGGAAGAAAAACCACCACCTCATTCATGCAATAGTCTTGCTAATCTGGTTCCAGAGTCCAGCAATTTGGGGTAGGCTCACTGGTGGAGACGACTGCTGCTAGCCCTTTCAAGTTTAAAAAAAATAAAAAATAAAAAATAAATATTCACCTAACTTTAATGTTTCACAGAAAAATAAAGGAAACCTACTAGAGAATAAAGTAGTTGTGTAGAATGCAAAGACAGAGGAGTCTGCTACCCACAGCTACTGGGACAGAAAATAAACAGTTGCTCCCAAAGAGAAATCCTGTACACCAGCCTCCAGGCATTTCATCGTGGCCAAAAGCTCTTTTTGAGATAATCCAAAGTCAAGGGTTTCTTGCTCCAAAATGCTCCTGTTTCCTTCAGAGGATATTAGCCAGTTCTGTCTCTGCCACAATTTATTATTAAAGCCAAATTCAATAGGCACATGGCAATGTTCTGCTATTTAGTTTCAGAGGAGCAGCCGTGTTAGTCTGTATTCGCAAAAAGAAAAGGAGTATGTGTTGCACTTTAGAGATTAACAAATTTATTTGAGCATAAGCTTTCGTGAGCTACAGCTCACTTCATCATTCAGCTGTATTTTCCTCTTTTACTGATCTTTTACCACTTACTTTTACCACTGAATGCATCCGATGAAGTGAGCTGTAGCTCACGAAAGCTTATGCTCAAATAAATTTGTTAGTCTCTAAGATGCCACAAGTCCTCCTTTTCTTTCTGCTATTTAGTGTTAAGGGTCACTGGTAAAACGTCACAGGAAGAGGAAGGTCTGTTTTCACTCCTCCCTATTAGGATTGGAGGGAGAGTTATCTAATAACCAGGAGCAAAGAGACCTGCTGGTATCTATATGCGCCTCTGCTTCTGATTTTATTCAAGGCACTCAGGGGAAAATTATTTTCCCCTTTCCGCAATCAATAGTACTTTACTGTGCAAAGAGTTCTGCTGAAATCAGGGCAATGGCAAACTTCAGATAGAATAAATACTTGGCTCTGGTCCAGGGTCTACAACCCAAGGCTCTGAAAGCACTTCACCAACATTGCTCATGTAGGGCTCTCAGGAGGCAGGGATGTATTTTTGTTTCTCTTGTTTCACAGAAGGCAAACTGAGGTATGGAATGGGGAAGATATCGTGTGAGCTTGGGGGAGTGGCAGAGCTAAGGCCAGACCCAAGGCGACCTTCATTATTAATTGTATTACAATAGAGTGGAGGCTACCGAACTGTTTACTGTGCCCTCCCTTCTCCATGGTAGTAACATAACAGCCCCCCCAAACCTCCCATCCCTCCATCAGGGGCAGAAAGTAACTCACTGAAGAGAATGGGTAACATGCCCAGGGGCAGCAGCAGGCTCCTGCAAGCTCTGGAGGGTTTAAAATACGCAGGGCATCTGGGCCAGTGCAGGGCAGCACCTAGGAGCATGCACAGGAAATCCCCAGTGGTCAGGCTGCTGCTGGGATGGGACGGGGGGGGAGGGGATACCTTCCTCCCCTGGATGTTGGGGACTCCCTACATGTTTTCCCTGCTGCTCCCATGCTTTGACCTGGGCACTTTGCCTGCCACAACCCTATATCCCAATTTGGGCCCCTGATAATCTCATCACACACCACTGTTTGAAAACCAATGCAGCAGAGTCAGGAGGCCCCAGCTGAGATCTGGGCCCCTTTGCGCTGAGTGCTGTATAAACACCTAGTGAGAGACTGTCCCTGCTTACAGGCTAAATAAACAGGACAGACAGAGAGCAAGAAGGGAAACAGAGGTGCAAAGACTTGCCCATGGTCTCGGAGCAAGTCAGTGGCAAAGCCAGGAACAGAACCAGGTCTCCTTCCTCCCAACCCTGTGCCCTACAGGATTGATCCTGCACCAATCAACTCAATGGAGTTTTTCCACTGACTTAAAAGGGAGCAGGATCTATCTGTGGGAGGGAAGAGAGTTGCATAGACACAGATATTAATTTAACGACAACAGACCCAACTGGGTGTCGGAACAGCTTGGGGGCGGAAGCAGGAGGTGGATTGCTAATTACGAGTTAAGCAACTGAATGGAGCATATCTTCATGTAATGAAAATCATTCATTCCCTTGGTGGGTATTAGAATCGAATGTGCTGTACGTAGCCCCTTTCACTGGACCCACTTCAGTAAACTGCACAGTAAAGGCTTCCCGGGGAGGAGGCAAGTGAGTTTGCTGGGTCAGCTACCACCACAGATCCATCCCCTAAAAAGCCAGCATGCTGGCAGCTAATCTAGACACCTGGTGCCTCAGTGCACACCCATGGAGGTTTTTAATAACCAGCTCACATGTCTCCAGTGCCCCTTCCACCCTGAACACTTTGCAAACAAGCCTGACCCAGCATCACCTATGGGAGCTGAACAGATCACAGTGCAATGGCCTGTTTAATTCTATCTAAAAGAGTCAGAGCAACCGTGTCCAGCCAAGCCTGCAAACCATGCAGTTCCAGAGGCCTATTCCCGCAGTCCTTACACAGGCAAAGCTCCCATTAACAAAAGCAGTTTTATCAAGGCCATAACCTAGATTCCCACCTCTCTTTAGATCTAGCTGTATATGTGGCCCATGCCAAACTGGTGAGCAGGCAGAAATCCTGCTCTCCTGGCACTTTCCAGATTAGGATACTTGCGTATTTTGGCAGCACTGCCCGTTATGTTGGGGCACAGCGGCAAAGAAACATAGCACCCTAGTGGTGCTAACAGAAGCATATGTTGCATTATTAATATCATGGTTGTCCTTTTAGAATGATCCAGGAAGCAATGAGTATCACTTTTAATTAAGGAAAATTATTAAAAATCATCTTGCAGGTTTACCACTGATGCAAACAAATAATTGCAGATTAACACACACAAGGTAACAGACAGCAGTTTATTTATGAATCTACAAGAATTCAGCTGTTATTTGGCAGGTGCTCTACTTGTCTGTTCTGTACATCCACATACGTTTACCTCAAGCAGCTGCACATCAGCCACTTGTCAACTATCAGGCTGAAAAGCATTTAATTCATCCCATTTCTCTCCCTCACGAATTCCCTCAACTGAGGACACTCCGGCCAAGTCTAAGAGGAGTGGAAAAGGATGTTACATTGCCTAATTTTAAACATTTACCACCCTTACACTAAATAGTCACCAAGTAAAGACCCTTTCTGCTTCCAAAGCCAAGTCTTTGGACTTAAAAGATTTAACCTAAGCAAAGTACAGTTTAAATGCACTTCCTCAGACAGGAATGTCACTTCCTGGGCTCCTGATGGCTTGGCTCCTCCATGTGAATTTTCACAAACTGGCTCCATTTCAGCTGAAATGCAAGCCACACCCCCAACCAAAAAGAACAGAGATGGAGGAAAAACTAGTGACTTTTGGTCACTTCACTACCACAGATCTAGCTTCCCGGCTGTGATTTCCCCCCGGCCATTGCTTCCTTGTAGCTATGCCAGAAAGACCTAAAGGATCATACTGCCAATGCCTTCTCTTCCCCGTCTGCCCTTCTTTGTCACATGCATCAGCACCTCTTTATTCCCCAGCTCTCCTTCACTCAGACTTTAGCTGGGTGATAGTCTCTGGCCTGTGTTATACAGAAGGCCAGACTAGGTGGTTCCTTCTGGCTTTAAAATCTCAGCTGGTGTAAACCGTTGCAGCTCCAATAATTTCAAGTGACCAACAATCATTTAGATAAGTTGATGATCAGGGCCTTGTAGAACTAGGACAGTGGTTCCCAAACTTTAACAAGCTGTGAACCCCTTTCACTAAAATGTCAAGTCTTGAGAACCCCCTCCTAAAAATGAGTATTTCCAGGGATTTTCTCCTTTACCTGAGTATAAAAGCAGTGATCTTGGAAATATAAAATTTGTTTTATGACATGCTTATTACACACTATTTATTATTAATTATTTATCATTACAGTATTTATTACATTATGAAACCAGCAACACTCTTCCAAGATCTCACTTTCGTAGCTTGTATAACTTGGAATAAACCTGTTATAAGACAAGACTCCTACGTTTCATCAAGGAGTATCAGATGTGAAATAGCATGAAGGTATTTACGAAGACAACTCAAAGAGTTCCTCCTACACAAGCATTCAGGTCTTGAGCAGTCCAGGCAAACAACGCACGTTACAACAAAGCTTAAACTTGTTCTTCATAATAATTTTTAAAACAATACTAGCTGCCTATTTAATTTTAAAAACAGCAGAAAGTATCCACCTCCCTTTCTATTTCTTTTAAGGGGCCTTGAAGTTTAAATCTCCTCAGTGTGATAGATATGCTTACTTTGATCTGCTTAGCTCTTGGAAGTCCAGGGGCTCCAGGCTACTGGCCCAGAGCTGCCCGGAGGCCCTAGGAACAGCTCTGTCTGCCATTAGGGAATTTTTTCCCCAGAACCTCCCGAGAACATTTTGCAAACCCTCAGGGGTTCACGAACCCCAGTTTGGGAACCACTGATCTAGGAGATCCATTTTTCAACCACCACTGACCTCTAAGCCCTTGAGGGCTAGACCTATTGGGATTTTGTGTTTCAATAGCTTAAATGGGGTAGTGTGGACCAACGGTGATAGCAGGGACACAGAACAAGTATTCTGATTTGCACCTGCAATTCAATCAATGGGTGTAAATTTTAAGGCTGCCCCTAAAAAAAACGCAAGTCTGGAAGAAAACACTGGCATTTTTTTTAAGTAACAAATGAGGTGAAAATGGACAAAAATCTTTGCATTTCAGACCCTTAGGGTTTGTCTACACTGGCACTTTGTCGGCAAAACTTTTGTCGTTCCTGGGTGTTAAAAAAAAACAAACCACACACACCCCCCCCCAAACGACGAAAGTTTTACCGACGAAAAAACGCCGGTGTGAACAGCGCTTTGTCCACAGGAGAGCGCTCCTGCCCACAAAGCCGCTGCCGCTTGTGAGGAAGTGGACGTTTTTTGTCAGCAGGAGAACTCTCTCCTGTCGACAAACAGCAGCTACACTGAGCGCCTGTTAGCAGCACGGCTGTAGTGGCACAGCCGTGTCGCTAAAAGCCTCATTATGTAGCCATAGCCCCAGTAAGCTATAGGCGAAGCAGTCAGAATGCAAGAACTTTCTAAGCACCATTAAAGCTTGAGCCAAAAGCCAAAGGAAGAGCCAAAAAGAGAGAGCTATATTTTATTTGTATCACTGAAATATAACTAAGACGCTCTCTCCTTAGCTCTGTCAATAAATATGAGCTGCCAAGCGTTAGTACCTGGCTGTCTCTGTATTAGTGTTGGAATGAAAAACACTCCAGTTGGCTAACAGTGAGCCAAAAAGCTCATTACTGAAACCCAGATTGGGATGAGGACAGGAGGGCTCAATATCAATATTAGAAGCCTTTTGCAACCTTGAAAGTGAACAAGCTGACATGGGCTCTGTCGCCTAAGATCTTAAGTGCATACTGGCAACTCTGCCAGAACGGGTAACTTCCTAATTTCACCTAGGAGTGGACCATGTTTGACTGACGCAGATGAACTACAGTGCAGCTAGGAAAGCTCTGTCCCCTAAGCCTGGTCTACAGAGTCTCTTACTTTGCTATGACTATGGTTGGGCGGGGGAGCAGGGTTAACTGACAGTTATACTAGTACTACCCCTAATGTGGATACAGCTATACTGGTATAAAGCCTGTGCAGGAATAAACTACCAGTCGAAGCATTGTATACCCGTATAACTGCACCCATGGGAGGGAAGCTGTACTGCATCAAGTATAACCAGATAGTTAAAGAGACAACTTTTGTGGGTAGACATGTCCCCAGGGCCTGCAGGGTATCTTCATGATTGTTTTGTGCAAAAGACATCCCACCTCCTTGGGGGTAACAGCAAGTGACACAGCCCTTCACTGCCTGGAGGGTTTTACAATGAAAAAAGCTGGAGATGGATCAGAGGGAGGTACTCGGATAATACAGTGATGAACCTACACAGAATAAACTGTGGGATTCAAAGGATTTCCTGCTGCTGCTTTTCATTCATGTCTCTACTCACTGTCTGCAATAATACCTTGGAAGCTGCAAACTGAAATTGGTTTCCTTAACAACTCACTCATCGTTGCAGGGCTGTTCAGAGAGGAATAGGGAACATTGCACAGAGTGTTATTGCAGGGCTACTTGCAAATGCTGGGCTTCCTCGTACTAGTTTCCTTTGTTATCACAGGGTTGCTGGCCTGCGCACATTGGCTTATCAGGGGGAAGCTGCTATGTGCATGCCTGCACAAGCTGATGGCTATTGTAGGGTTGCTCTTGAGCGCTGGACTGTATGCACTGGCTTAGAATTGTAGCTTTGCTCTTGAGTGCTGGGTTACATACACCAGCTTATTGTCTCTTATTTTCCTTACAGGAAACAGCATTAAAACACTTTAATGGCGGGAAGCAGGGGAGGGGAAAGTGCTTTAAGAATGTCATAGACTTTGCCAATATACAAGAAATCAAAGGGGCGGTGACATGCCAGGCCTTGGTGCTCAGACATGTCTAGGGAACAGCTGCATTTGCTCCATTTCTAGTCCTCATCTGGTGTTGGTTCATGTAACTCAACTGACCACAATGGAGCTCCACAGACTTTAACAGAGATGCTTTACACCAGCTCAGGATCCGTCCCTTACGCATCCCTTCCCTCTAACACTGGGCTGTGAAATCCGGGCCATGCAGACATCAATGGAAAAACTCATACTGAATTCAATGAGGCCAAGGTTGGCATCAGATCCAAAGTTCAGAAGATTTTATTTTCCACTTGGCCTTAAGTCCAGACAAAGTAGACAGAGGGCTCTCGACATGGGAACCTTCACACCAGGGAAAACAGCCAAGCAGTGGTACATCATGTGGATGAACTAAGGACATGTCCACGCTACAAATTAAGTCGGCCTAATTTATGTCGGCATACATCCACTGCAGTAATTACTTCACTTGTGCATGTCTACACTTTGCTTCTTCTGTCAGCAGTGCACATCCTCGCTAGGAGCGCTTGTGTCGATTGTACTGTCAGTGTGGGGCACTGTAGGCCAATTCCTGAAAGCCAATAACTGTTGAGATAAGCAATGCAGCGTCTACACGGATACCGAGTTGACGTGCCTACGCTGACCTTGTCTCAACTCCACTTCCACAAGCAGCATAGAGTCAGCATAGAGAGGCAGTTACGCCGGCAGGAGTGAAATTAAGTGTAGATGCTTACATAGTTAGTTGATGCAAGGCCGCTTATGTTGACCTAACTTTAGCATAGCCCAGGCTTAAGTTTCATTCTACAGTTACTCGAATTCAGCAAGCGCCTCACCTCGGTAGTCAGGTAAGGCAGAGTCAATTGGTCTGAGGAGCGATTCTTTCAGGGACTGTCAGGGTTCCCTCCCCACTCTGAACTCTGGAGTACAGATGTGGGGACCCGCATGAACGACCCCCTAAGCTTATTTCTACCAACTTAGGTTAAATATTCCCTAAGGCACAAATCCCTTTTGTCCTTGGATGGTATGCTGCCACCACCAAGTGATTTAAGCAAACATTCAGGGAGGGCCACTTGGAACCCTATCTCCCCCAAAATGTCCCCCCAAACCCCCTTTCCTGGGGACACTTGAGAATAATATCCTAACCAATTGGTTACGAAGTGAAACAGATCAACCCCCCCCCCCCCCCCGGGGTCTTAGGACACTGAAAATCAATCAGGTTCTTAAAAGAAGAATTTTATTTAAAGGAAAGGTAAAAGAATCACCTCTGTAAAATCAGAATGGAAGATAACTTTACAGAGTAACAAAAGATTCACAAACACAGAGGAACTCCCTCTAGGTTTAGTTCAAAGTTACAAAAAACAGGAGTAAACCTCCCTCTAGCAAAGGGAAAATTCACAAGCTAAAACAAAAGATAATCTAACACGCCTTGCCTGGCTTTACTTACTATTTCTGTAATATTAGAGACTGGTTCAGGATTGGTTGGAGGAGATGGATTTCGGCCTCTCTCAGTCCCAGGAGAGAGAACACCCTACAAAAAGCACAAACAAAGCCTCCCCCTCCCCAGATTTGAAAGTATCTTCTTTCCCCATTGGTCCTTTTGGTCAGGTGCCAACCAGGTTATTTGAGCTTCTTAACCCCTTACAGGTAAGAAGGAATTTTAGGCTACCCTTAGCTGTATGGTTATGACAAGAGTGTATGTGAATAGTTCCCAAACTGTTTGGTGACACTGTTAGTAACTACACTGTAATGTTGAAGATTGAGCAAACTCGTTGCTGTTTACTCCAGAGGTGGCAGTACCCTGTCGATCTAGCAGTATTGCAAGCTGCCTCTCAGGGGTTTTATTGTCTCAATGTTCCATCCCTTCCTATGACTCAATCCTGCAACCTGTAATAAACGCTGCACAGGAGAGCCCCCAAACTAAAATAGCAGGGGTGTTGCAAAAGAAGGATTGAGGTGCACTAGATGAACTGTGGGGAAGCTCATGTGGCCTCTGCTCTGTTCAAGCCAGTTCCACGTGGACTGCATTGCTCAGAGGTCCTGACTGCGGAGCCTCCTGGCAAGTTATTTGGCCCAGAGTCCAACATACAAAAATGAAATAAAATGATCAAATTCCCTTAACTTGAAGTTATGTCAAATGAAGTAATTCAATACAAAATATAAGCCAATTCTAATAAAACAACCAGCAACCTAGTAAATAAAGACAGGATGTAATAAAACAAGCAGGAAGGCCAGCTCTATGGGCTACATAGTGGGGATACTCTTATATGGAAAGGTCTATGCAGAAGGCCAGGCCATTCAGACTGCCAGGCTGTGTAGACCCCAAAATGTCAGGCTACTTCATCCTCCATGGCATCAAAATTGTCTCTCAGCTCCAGAAATCACTTACGTAAATTAAACTGCATTTTGTCATCTAGGTCTGTAACAAGTTACATTAACTAATTACCTATCTTCTTACTGGGCGCCTGGTTCCTGATTATTTCCTGCTCCTTCCAATTTAACATGAGCAGAGTGAGCCTTGAAATCTTGTTCTCATTGCAGTCATCAGGACACTGATACTTACAGGAGTATAAAAAGCTGCAGGAAAGCACAGGCAACCTGAGTCGGATGACTTTTGCCAGTGTATACAAACTTCATGTGCGTGTGTTGTACACATTTACATTACTCCCATCTCCCAACATCATTGGGCCTACTCTCCTTTAGCACCATGTAAATCCAGAGTGATGCCATTTACTTTGATGGAGTGACTCTGGATTTACACTAATGTAAATGGGAGAAGAAAAGGGGCCTGAGGATGCTATTACAACTGACAATAACATTGGTAATGCAGTTACACATTTCTTAATGAAATTCCATGGTTCATAATGGATGAATTATCTTTAGAGCAGTGCACTGTATAGGTTTATTGGCAGTAAACTCGGGAAATGCTCCGGTATCTAAAACAAAATCCCCCTTCCCTGTACAATGCTGCAAAAATAGGGGAATTTTCTGCCTTCTTCAGAAGCATCAAGCACAAAGAACGCCTGTAAGCTAATGGCTGTCTCTTAGCAGTGAGTGAAGCACACGGAAATGTCCCTAAACTGTGCAAAGACCAGCATGCATTTATTTATCTATCCTTTCAATAGACTCGAGATGCTGGTAATTCAATTTTTAAGTCAATTTCCTGATTCAGTCAAGTCTCACACTAGTAGTCAAATTTGTCCTTAAACATATATTCCAGCAGACCCAGGGTCCAGTATCCAAGGTTACACTCATCTAATCTGAAACAAGACTCTGGATTTCCGTTTTGTCCTCACCCTATACTTCTTATGGTGGTTTCATCTTTAGAAAACAAACACATGCAAAGCATACTGAGAGGCTGTCACTCTGCTATGACTGCTCCTTGAAATGTACAGATAACTAATAAGAACTGGAAACATCTGGGTGTTAAACTGACTAGAGATTTAAAGGGGATAGAGGTGAGATTCTGTGCAGCTGTGTCTCTAAGAGGTGCAGCATAGAACTCACAGCTCAGGAAGAGGGGGCACTAAAGTGGTTTAAGATGCCTTTCTGTGGCCCCCTGCATATCTTGGATGGCTCTGGGGGCCTAAGTTTCGGCAGCCTCCTGGGGCTGGCCCTATGAGGTACAGTGCAGCTCTGAATCTTAGTTGCCTAGAATCTTCCCTCGTACTCCAGCCACGCACCTGACCCACTCCCTACAGCAGAGCTTATGGCTGTCCTACCCCAGCCAGCGACCACCCCTTTACATTTGCCATCTACAAGGCTTTCCAGCACTGTTGATTTTATTGGCTGTTTATTCGTCTGACTTCAGTAGGACCAAGATTTCCTCCTTTCTCCTTCACTGTAGCCAGCTGCATTTTATACAGAACCCTTCGTATACTGAGGTTTTCATACAATGACCAACAGTTAGCTTAGAGCTGGGTAAAAACTGAATAAGTAGCTCTGGCTCTAGGAGGTCTGTTTATATTCTTCCTCCTGTTTCAGTCCGCACAACTATGTGCCTACTCATCGGATTGTCCTCGAAGCATGCAGGAGAGGATACAGGACAATGGCCAGGAAAAGAAACTCTGCCTTCAACATACGGCCCTCTCATTTACCGCAGTTCTGAGGAAACGGGTGGCTTGCTCAGCTCTCCCCCTTTCCTGGCCCAGAAGACGCTGCCTAGCTGAACAGTACCCGGACGAGCAAGAAGTGCAACAAGGAAATGCCAAAGCAATAGAATTCTAAGCAGATGGCGCAGATCCGGAAAGGTGCTGGGGCGGGGGGGAGGAGGGGAGATACGCCAGCTGTTCAGTGGTGCTGGTACCAGAAATGGGCTGATATTTGCAGCCATGATGCAGCAACACTGTCCGTTTCTGTGGCCAGGGGAAAGTCCTGCGACCTTTATTCAGCCTCTAATCAGCAAAAGTCCTTATTTAGCCAGTGATTTGCACAATGGGGCCCTGACCTGGCTCTGCGCCGGTAGATGATACAACATGAAAAGTGAAATAATGGTGAGAGTTGTGCCTGCATAAGAACCGAGGATTGGAATCACAGAATATCAGGGTTGGAAGAGATCTCAGGAGGTCATCTGGTCCAACCCCCTGCTCAAAACAGGACCGTCCCCAACTAAATCATCCCAGCCAGGGCTTTGTCAAGCCTGACCTTAAAAACCACTAAGGATGGAGATTGAACCTTAATAACGTTTTTATGTGCTACTGGCTTACCTTGTTTTTATAACACTTATCACCTTTTATCACCATTTTAATTGTGCAGCCACTCAAGCACCTCAACAGGCTGGGGACATGAATGGCTTTATCACTTTCCCGCCTCATGGTCTCCTTCCAAAAGAAGCAGTGTGGCTTATCAGAGTACAGGACTGGGCCTCAGAAGACCCGGGTTCTAGTCCCCGCTCTGCCGCTGGCCTACTGAGTGACCCTGGGCAAGTCACTTCATCTCTCTACCTTGGTTTCCCTCTCCGGTAAAATGGGGCTGATGATGCTTATTTCCAAAAAAAATGCTAGATGTTATCTATTACTTTCACCGGACAGGTAGAAATGCAAGTGCTCCGATTGTTCTGTATCGGTTCCTATATCCCACTCAGCACCGTGATAGCTGAGCGCCTTCCAGTAATACATTAACGAATATGACTAACATCTGCCCTGTGCTTCTGCTCTCCTTGGTGCTCCAGGGGAGAAATGTGTGCAGTGGAATGCGGTTTTTCGGATATTTTTATACAGAATATGCAGATATACGTTGTGGATGTATAAACACACACATTGCTAGAGGCTTGCTAGGGAAGGAAAGAAATGAGCCTCGCACTCAGAGCGCTAGGTGGTGAGATCAGCTCCTGTGGATGAACTGAAGGCACAAATATTGGCTTGGATCCTGCATGTTTATCCCCACAGGCAGACCCTGGCACCTGAATGGAGCCCCACTGATCTCAAAGACTTGCGCTTTGTGACATAAATGCCCAGCTGGCACAAACTGCCACTGGCTTCAATGGCGCTCTGACAACTTATACCAGCGGAGGATCTGTCAAAGGGATGATGCTTTTTAAAATGAAATGTCCCTCCTCACTTATCTATGTGCCTAGCTCACAGGTGTGCCATGATGCTGGCATAAGACAAAAATACACCTGCTTTTTCAAACTGGACAGGGACGCCTGTCTGTGCTGAAGGATGTATTGTGCAAAGTAGTGCTGGACCACATGCCAAGGATCGTGGGAGCTTGTGAAGCTCCTAGTTAGCGGCATTAAAAAAACAACACTGCTAACAATGAAATACAAATTTCTGTGACTTGCATAAAAGTGCCACGTGTTCTGCCAGCGGATAGAAATACTGTCTGGGCAAAAGCAGGACGATCAGCTCAAGGACTGCGACGTTCATGCATCTTGTTCCTCTTTCCAAACATTTTCCTTTCCTTACACTGTTCTTTTTTACTCATTAGTTTAACATATTTTTTTTCAGTGCTCAGCCTTTCATCCCAGCCTCTCTGTACAGGTGCAATAAGGTGTCTGTGCAAGCAACCTGGGCTCTTCTCTTTATGCAGAAACAAAAATGGCTTCAAATTTCTTGCCTCTATCCACAAATCCCCTCAAATCTAGCTAATGTTCAGTATAATAGATCTAGCTGATGATCTATTATATTGTAAGAGCCAAGTTCATCCCAGGAGTAACTTTGTTGCAGTCAGTGAAATTATGGCAGAGATCAATTAGGGCATAACAGGGTCATTTTCACCTGTAAATTTTTCCCCTAAAGAAAGGCAGAAACAAGACATGAAGTTACCTGCTCTTCACAACTAGCTGTTAACTCACTTGGCTCTTCACAGCTTGATCAGTGCCAGACTGGTGCCACTGACTGGCTGGCCCAGCTGCAGAACCTTGTCCGTGTCACTGTTGGACACATCGAGATGAGCGAGTGGAAGCTAATGTGGCGTGGAGTTTGGAATTGCTATAGCAAACACCCTTGAGCTGCAGCCTCAGTTCTCTGCAGCAATGACTGAGGCGCTCCAAACCAATGCTCCAAAAGCTAAATGATGTCGTTGACAGCACTGATTGGCATTCCCTAAGACAAAGCAGCTGAAGACATGCATCTGCTACCCCCACGCTGTGAAGAGAGAGGTGACGAAGGATGAGAAGGAAGATATTTCTTCCTTCAAAATCTCTTTGCCTACAATGGCACCAATGATTTACAGAAAATTCACAGGAGTGCAAATGGAGGCTACAAATTACTCCTTTTTTCCGCCCCTTAGTTATCAGTGGCCGGCTGAGTGTGACTCTGGGCAAGTCATTTCATCTCTCTCCCTGCCTCAGTTTCCCCTTTCTCACTTTGCCTGGTCTAAACAGTGAGCTCTTCATGGCAAGGACTTTCTCACTATGTTTGTATAGCACTCGGCCCTGATCTCGACTGGGACCTCCAGGTGCTGCTGTAAAACAAATAAGACTAGTTATAAGCCAGATGGGGTGATGGCTTATTCCATTAGCTTTTCAGTCTCTGCACACAATCAGTCAAGTCCAACCAAGACAAGTTTCATGGTCTCCATCTGCCTTCATTCTGGCGGTGGGTTTGTGATGTGCATGACCATCAGCCTCTGCTCAAAAGGGATCCAGCACCGAAGAAGATTGAGATAAACTGGTAGAGCATGGGCAACAGTGGATACAGTTGGCAGAGACCCTGCCCGTCCAAGTAAGTGATTTTTTTAAGACCCGATCACTCACAGGCACGGCACCTAGTTCACCATATGTATCACAAAAACAAAACAAACAAAAAAACCCATTTATATTTCAAGAAGTTTATGAGGCATCTGGTCAAGTAACAGTTTTGCAAGCCCCCACAGCCTCTCATCATCCCACTTATCTCTGGACGTAACAGCACTAATAAAAATCCAGTGAGGGGTGGGGGTAGCTCTGCTGAGTCTCCAGGGAAACATCAATCACGCTTGTATTTTCATTCTGCCAAGATCCATTGGCTACTTTGCCTTCCATCCCAGATACTGTTTTCTTTGCTGTTTCTCTCTCCAATTAAGAAATCCACAGGAATTCCAAACCATGCAACTTGGTTAGCAAGAGGCTTCCAGCCTTATGGGGGGAGGGGGGAGGGGAGAAGGGTGTTTAATTAGCTACCTTTTCTTTAATTGTTGCTTTGTCTTCCAACCCTTGGGCCAAACCCTAGGTCATCTGCCTGAGTACAATGGAGTCACCCCTTGAACTATACACAGGGGTTTGGTTTATTTTTGTGCACTTTGGCTCTTCCCCTTCTCCAGATCCGTAGTTGCTTTGGTTTTCACCTCCCTCTTTTTGTATTCACTTTTAAAGGACTCTCCTGTGTGTTAAGAGACCAGTTTGGCTTTATTGAACAATTAATTCCATTATCTCTCATGCACCAGCAATTCTGCTGCAGATGGAAAGTGCTTTACAAACTCTAATTATGCTTCATATCACCCCTGTGCAAGAGTAAAGAGGTTTATGTCCATTTTGCAGACAGGCTGGATGGCTTGCTTTGAGTCTCACTACGAAGTGGTGGCAATTCTGGGACTCTGCATTAGAGAGCAGCTTGATTTCAATGGATTTATGCGGATTTACATCAACTGAGAATCTTGGCCCAGGAGACCTGACCCTCTCTCTTCCTGATCTGAAAAACTGACCACACACTAGAAACATTACAGCAACACCTATGCAGCACTGCAGCTGCACCGAGATATTTATACAGTGATGAAAGAGGTTCTTCTGTTGCTGTAATAAATCCAGCTCTCTGAGAGACAGTAGCCAATTCAATGGAAGAATTTTTCCATCAACCTTGCGGTGCCCACACCAGGGCTTAGGTCACTTTAACTACATAGTGCAACACATGAAATCTTTTCACAATCCTGAGTGATGTAGTTAAGATGACCAAACTTTGTAGTGTAGACTGGTTGTCCATCCCTGCTTTAAGCAGTGAAATCCTAAGACACCTGCCTAGGACTGGATGATTTCTGCTATTTTTCTCCAGGTTCTTTTGGTCTAAAGGACTTTACATGCTGCTCATTAGATTGTCTAACTTTAGACAGATCTGCTCCTCTCGTGAGGATGGGCTCTCACACTGAATTAAGTCGGGGTTTTGGGTTATCTGTGATCTTTAAAGTCTTATTACTCCAGTTGTTCATACCTCTCTCGTGTGTGATTTTTTTTAAGACCATTTTGTACCTGCACCAGGCACTATCCTACAAAACTGCTGATAGCCCACAGCCTTGTTGCATCTGGTGACCCCAGATGTCTTTTTTATGGTCTTCCTACTAGGACACTTTCCAGACTGCAGCAACCCCTAACGGGGAAGTTTGGATTTAGTCCGACAATACAATGAATTCACACATCACTCCTATCTCAGCCATGGCCAGAGCTTAGATCTGTTTTTAAGTTTAAGCCTACGACACAGCTTGAACAATTCTTCTTCCTCCTAATTAGTTGATGTCCTTACAACTTTTTGTTGTAACCAAGCTCCCACTGCACGGTGCCTTCTGAGCAATTCTCCTTAGCCTGCCATACAGTAGTTTGCTCGAGGATTTTCTGTTTAGTTCCAAAGGTATGAGGGTTTTTTTATTTTGTTTTTAAGTACAGTATTCTTCTCTATCAGAGAGCCAATGTGGCTTTGTTCAAAGCTGCCCTCAAGTCTTATTTCTATTCTCAGGCTTGTAGTTAAATGGATAGTGGGGTTTTAAAAGGTGTGGAGGGGTTTTATGGGGTGGGGGTTCTATTGTTGTTGTCTAAAGGCACCTTCAGCACTTGTAGCATGCTGGGTGCCGCATCAACAAAACTTGTTTCCAGTGTAAAAGGTGGCTTCTAGGGGAACCTGTGTAAACTGTCATCGTTTCACTGAAGCCAACGGGGTACAACCTACACCAAGTGAGGCTCTGCCCCTCAGCATGCTAGACACACAGGATGAGATCTCTAAAGGCATTTAGGTGCCTAACTCGTTATTTAAAAAGGTACTGAATGCCTTAATACTCTTTTAAAAGGTGGTTCACTGTCAAAGCCAGAAAAATCCATAATCAGCAGCTGTGAGGAAAATAATTACACTTCTCAGCTCAAGCAAAGGGAATCCAGATTGTTAGAATGCTACCTGTTATGTTCCTGACACATCTGCAGGTTATAAGAGGCTTTTTAGCACCAGTGGAAGAGGGGGGAGTATGATATATAGGCCATCAATATACATGCTATCAGCTCAACCGAATGAATATTTCAACCCTAGCACCTTCTAATTCTCTGTTCAAAACTACTGTATTTCCATAAAACAATTTTCAAATCACCACCTCTGTCCCGCATTTCTCTACTTACAACTTCAGAGTCCTCTCTAAGTTGTTCAAAGACTTCCTTTTCAAAATGAAGTCTGCCCTTAGGCCCTGATTCAGAAAAGCATTCCCCTATTCAACAAGGCATTTAATCACACACTGCACTCTAAGGATATATTCAAGGGCTTCACTGAGCAGGGCTGGACCTCGGCAAAGCACTTTAGCAAGTGCTTAATTATAGCCTTATTGCCTATTGCCTACAATTGCAGCCTTATTGCCTGTAATGCGAGCCTATAGTCTGCATCTCTTGCTCAATCCTACAAAGAGTTATTTTACACCCAGGAGAAGTCCCACCAGATTTAATGGGACTCTTCATGCATTGAGCATGTGCAGAAATCTTTGCAGAACCATGGCTTAAAAACCACAATAAACTCAAACTGCTTTTTTCATCTTCCCTTTAATTTTCAATCCACCCAAATGATGTTAAATTGGTACATCCCACCCCAGTAAAGAAACAGTATCACTGAATAAAATGTTCCCAAATAATTATTACTTGTGGCATCACCACACTTTCAGTGGGATAAACCATGAGTGGTATTGCACAGCAATCAGAGCTACAGTTTCATTTGTTTACCAAGGGCCTTACCTACTCAGCCACAGGCATCTCATCTTACCAAGAATAGATTTAACTGGTTCTGCATGTTACAGATGTTGTAGTATCAGCAGCTTATATCCTGTTTACAACCATCTTTCACTAATGAAATATTACATATAAACCCCCAACATGTACACTTCTTTAGCACTTCTAATGCATGTTTAAAGATCCATGAGAAAAAATTAAATCCTAAATGTCATCAAGAGATCATTAGTTTTTTTATTTTTGTTAGAGTGGCTATAATGAGAATGTTTGACTTTTACTTCTGAATATGTATTTTCTGGAGTGCAACTTTTTCTCTTCTTTTCCAAGTAACTTCACTCTCAGAGGTTTCACTATAAGCAGAATCGCAATGTGCAGACTGCAATACAGTTTAGCATGGGACTTTAATTTTCTTTCCCTTCAGGTTAATATCACCACAGCCTGCTAACGCCTTAAGTGGTTCTTTAGGGACCTCTCCACATTGAAATATTCCCCCCATCCTACTGTCATCTAGTTGAATTTGGCAATTATTCCTTTTTATTTATTTTTTTTTAATAGGACAGAGTCAAAGTAATTGTTAGAACTTTCTTTTCCTGCGTTTCAAACAGCACTTGTGAGTTATAAGGATCTAATTTACTTTGTACCATTTATACTATTTACATTTTGCACTTTACTCCCAGGGAACAACCCTAATCAATTTCACTTCCAGGGTTTTCATACATTAGCATAACACTGCAAGATTTGTATTAAAAACACAGCAGGGGAATACTTGTTTGTTTAACAACATTCCGGTTGCTAAAGTTTCAAGCCAACATTTCTATTAGTCTTAGGTTTTGTAAAAGCCTGGTTTTTTACTAAATTACCCTGGTGCTGTCCCTTTAAACATCCCTCCCTTGCTTTTGATAAGGCCTGTTTTGAGGGGGTTTTTTAGTATCATTGATGATGCTATCAAACTGTTCAGGGTGCACACATTGAGAGCTAACTCTTACTCCCTCTGCTGGCAATGTAACAGAACAAAATACACATACAGGTCCTACTTACAGAGGTAGATATCCTAATGTCTCACTGGCAGGCTGATTAATTTAAATTTAAAACACCTGAAAACCAGAAGACAATCCTCATCAAATTTCCAAAACTTGGGCATCAACTACTGAACCCTCTAGCTGATATATTAAAATTTAGAGAAGGAAAGGGAAGATGCTAAAAGAAGAATGGTTCTTGCTATTTTTGCAACCTTAACATTTTAGCAAAACAAAGAGCTGTTAAAAACAAGGAATAGAGATTAGCAGCAAGTAAAAGCTCATAGGTATTAGAGGGAAGCCATCTAAGGGCAATGAATTTCTCATGCAACAACTATAGGCCTAATTCTGCAAACACTTAAATATATGCATAACTTTACACATGCAGGTAGTCCCACAGAGTGTAAATTTATATGTTTGCAGGACTGGGTTCACAGAATAAGATTTCCTGAGCCTTCCAATAGATGCCATATCCACTGATAATTACAGTGAATCTTGGCCAAAAGATAAACCCTCTTCAACCAAATTGGAGCAACAAGTGTAAATTTCTAGCTATCATTTTAGACGTCTAAGTGGATTTGTATCTCATGACAAAGTACACAGTGTCCAAAACAGAAACATCTGTTTACCTACCATGCAGCTTTATCTTCAATTTAAAGCAAGCTGAATGAGTGTACTACAGTATAGCAAAAAGAAAAGGAGTACTTGTGGCACCTTAGAGACTAACAAATTTATTAGAGCATAAGCTTTCGTGAGCTACAGCTCACTTCATCGGATGCATTTGGTGGAAAAAAAAAAAAGGGGTTTTTTTTCCACCAAATGCATCCGATGAAGTGAGCTGTAGCTCACGAAAGCTTATGCTCTAATAAATTTGTTAGTCTCTAAGGTGCCACAAGTACTCCTTTTCTTTTTGCGAATACAGACTAACACGGCTGCTACTCTGAATACAGTATAGCAATAACACACAAGAGACTACAGTGCTTTTTGGTTTTCAATAGTGTGCCCACACTCAGATCTGCTTGAGTACCTCAGTTCTATTCTCCTAAGGACTCTTCCAGGCCAAGTGAGACCAGGTGCAACAAACGGCCCCTGGGAAAGTTCCAGCTCTTCAATTAGGAATAGGCTTTTTCATTCAGGAGCTTCAACTGTACCTCCCCACAGCAATATTCCTGCCACTGTCTCTCTGGAGCTCAATGTGCAAGATTGGTGTTTTGAGACCATAGTGTGTGTGTGGGGTGGGGGGCGTTAAGTGATTTTTATATTTATAAGTCATGAGAACTGATGGCATAAGCAGTCAGTATTTGACAAACAGAAAAACAAGTGCAGCCAAGCACACATACAGCATTTACACACTGCAGCCCATCCTCTAACTGCTCCACTTAGCAATCAAGAGAAGATCTATCCCTAACACTGCAAATGCTTAACTTGAAGATCTACTCACATGCTTATTGTTAAACATATACATAAGAATTTGTAAAATCAGAACCTTAAAGATCAATACCAACTCCTATGTCTCTTATAAAGGAAATAATTTCCTCCCAGATGTGAAGCTGGGGTTAAATATCCCAGGATACCCTGTGGTTAGAGCTCTCCCAATCAGCTATCATGTAGTCTCTTTAAAACAAGCTGTTCTGAAAGGAAACCTGCTTTGGAGAAAGAAAAAAATGCTGATAGTGAAGCAATTATCTAACAATGGGCCCAAACTGGTGAGTATCTTCACCAATATACACAGTGTAAATACTTATTTAAAGCTTAGAACAATTAGCCTTGTGGGTCTAGCAGGTTTCTCCTAATACAGAAAGCTGTTCCAGTTCTTGCCTTCTTGTGAGGGGGCACTCCCAAACGGTGTTAGAGAAATCCCCTGCAAGGTTTTAAAGGATATAGCCTAATAACAGGAATAAAACTCCACACTATAAGGAAGTAAGGTTGGCTGGGTTGGCTAGCCCATGCTGGTATTAGCAAGAGTAAATGCATTTGTATCACAAATGGTGTGTGCCCCATTGCCATTCAAAGGGCCGCAGATTCAGAGCAAGGCTAAAAGATACCAGCTATGTTTTTAGTCTCTTACATGTCACAAAAACAAGTCAGTGGGATCTGATGATCTAGCGGTATGTACCCATAACCCTAGTAGGTTTAATCCTACAGACTTTGGTAGTGTCTCTTTCTGTGTCTTCATTCAACTGAAATGTTATTTTGTAAGTTGTAATAGTGTGAGGTCACTTTGTTCCATGTCTCATGCCTGAAATTCTGTTCTCTAGTCCATTTATCAACCTAGACTCTGGACAATAACTCAAGTCTTCAGTAGAAATTGTGTGTGTATGTATGTTTTGGGCATGTTACTGATACCTAATATATGGTCTTTCAGAATAGCAAGAAGGTCAGTCTGCACGGATTCTCCTTACTCCTTCTGGGAAGAAATATCTCCAAGGACAATTCTGTAACACCTGGATTAGCTCTATTTCCATACTTCCAGTGTATATAACTGCTCATATCTGCTTTCTTTATAGCTGTCTGAATAAGTCGGAGACTCATGTGTGTTGAGATTTATCAGGTAGTAATTTATCCCAAATCTTACTGTCTGCATCAGGGGTTTGGAAGCTAACAGGTTAGGTATTGGGGGATTACAAACATTAGGACAGTCTCCTACTGATAAATGGGAGGGGATTCCCAATGAGGAAAATGTTCCAAACCACGGGTTTGCATTTAATTTCTTTGCAATTAATGTGTTACTCTAGCAACCTTATGCGTTTTAGATAACCGAGGAAAATCTGTGGGGTGGGGGGAAGTTGTCAGTACAAAGAATATTGTATATTATCCTGCACAGTGGGGGGGGGGAGTGGAGTGCGTAGACCTCTGAAGAATCTGGGGGGCAAACCAAGGTTTGCAGGGGGCAGCTATCCCCCTTGCCGCACAACAAACGACACCCCTGCTGCAGGTATGCTGTGAGGGTCAGAGTTCTGGGCTTTGAAAACATTAATTGGTATGGCTAAGCATTAAGGTCTGTTTGGAATTCTAATTCCAGTGCACAGATCAGTGTGGTGCTATTCCGAAAAGTGATTCTGCCCTGTGGGGTGTCTAAACTTCTCTCTCCAACAACAAGTGTGCCCAATTTTACTATCAAACTGGGGGTGCCCTCTTCCCAGCTGCCAGCCCTAAAAACTCAGCCTGGGTTGCGTAAGTCAGACGAGGCTCTTTCCTACCCGTGCAGCCCACCAGTAGCAAAGGTTCATTCAGACCAGATCCTGTCCTCGCTCTAGACCTGTGGAATCCCATCACTTTCAAATTATGCCTGCGTGCCCCCTGTGCAACCCCACTGGAGGCAGGTGCCACTGACTGGAGTTTAGGAAGTGATCTTGGTGCTGCAGAAGAAGGACCAGAATCCGAGCTCATGTTAGCTCTTTCCTGCTGCAGGGCTAACAGGACCAAAGAGCAATAAAAATGTGTCACCATAGTCGGTGATTTGAGTTTGCATATGAACAAGGACAGGGTTGTGGAAACAGGAGACTTTACTTAAAAACAAAAACAAAACAAAAAAACCCACCACCAGACACTCCTTGGAGGAGAACTGCACTTTAAATCTATGTTCTAAGGTATAGCTGTTGCCAGTGGCTATCTTTACTAACAAAGGTGTGATTGTGGCAGCTCCTGTCAGAATATAAATTATTTTATGATACACCCACAGAAGATAGTCATTAAAGTTTCCAGAATTGGAAGTTATTCCAGCTTCCTGCAGAACACTACAATTTAAAACATTGTTTGTTTTCTTATATGGTATTTGGGGGTTTTAATCTTTACTCAGAAGGGTTCCCACACACACACACCACACATACACACCGCCAGTTTCAAAGGAGAGGGATTACATTAACCCCTCCCCTTTTAGAAAGGAAGATGCCTGTAACATCACCAGGTTACAAAATCAATCTCAGCCCTTCCAAACCTCAAACTCTACTTATTTCTCATTGATATTCTGTCAGTACAAAGAATATGAGAGATCCCACAGCTGCCCGCTAATAAAAAGAAACACCAAGAACAGAGGTTGCATTCAAATGAAAGCGCTTTGCCTCGCTCAAAAGAGAAAACCGGTCCTTTACTCCCCTCCAGTTAGCAGCAGCATTATTATTATTTATTAATTATCTAAGAGCCCCCAGGTATGGAGCAGGACCCCACTATGCTAGGTGGTGTTCAAACACAAAAAAGTCCCTGCCCCACAGCTTACAGTCTCAAAAAAAACACAGAAAACTGATCTGAAAGGGGACACTTCACCCGCCATAGACTTTGTTGATGGCTTTTGTTTTCAGGTAGCTTTTCCAGAAATTCTCATTGCCTGGTTCCAACATCTCTCTAACCCTAGATCTGGGATGGCCCTTCCACTGGGTTTAACCTTCTAAGGCTCGATTTCTTTATGTAACGAGCTAGGTAAGCTAGGGCTGTGTCGAAGGCATACAAGGAACCAAGCCCACACACTGACTGTCAGGTGCCTGGAAACTCATTCTGCTGCTGTTCTAGCATTACCTAAAGGCTGATCCTCTTTGGCTGTGAATTCCAGACTGTTTCTTTTGTACAGGACATGTTGCATGTTCACTATTGGTCCTGTCAGCAATTAGCCCACTAAATATTAGAGTAGTCAACCGCCACCCTATGGCGGCCATTTTTAATGCAGCTGACTAACCTCTGTGGACTGCATAGGAGCCAATTTCTGTCAGGGTGGCTTTTAGGCCTCTATTAATCCTATAGCTGCTTCCACAAACTATGTATTTGTGGGGCACTGCCCTGCTACCCTGTTTCAATACAGGCAGTAAATAAAAAGGTTTGACTTACTTGCCCCCCGTTGGCCTGAGCCGTGACTAATGCAAGCCCTAAGTAGACAATATGACATCTGCTAGTGGACTAAAGAAAGGCTTGTATATGATGAGACAATGGACTGGTGACTACAGGTGGTGGCAAATGATGCAAACAATGCCCTAGTCTTATGTTGGACAATGGGAACTGGCTGCCCACTGACTGTAGCCAGCAGGGCACCAGGCATCAAGGAGGATCGCATTTTAATGGTAAGGATTAAATGGAGATGTGAAAGGTGTGTGTTTGTAAGAGAAGATGCCTAGTAAAATTTCCAAGCACCCTTATTTGGGCATGCAGGGCTGTATTATAAGGCTAGGGGGAACCTACATGCAGGCCACCAGAGATGGCGATCCAATCCCTTAGGGAAAAGATAATTTGCACCCACCCTTTTGCTAAAAGCTTCACTAAGGATCTCAGTCTGAACAGATGTTGAGCAACTACTTCAGTAACTTGTCTTCCTGAGGATACCATTAAAACAACGAGGAGGCCAGTGGCACCTTTAAAGACTAACAGATTTATTTGGGCATAAGCTTTCAATCCTTGTTTTTGTGGGTACAGACTAATACGGCTACCCCTCTGATACTTGAGGATACCGCTGACCTTCTCTCTTAATCCACTTCCCTCCCTGTCTGTCCCCCCTCAGGGATGTATCAAATCTTCATGTTTAAGATTTTCTAAATAATTTGAGTCCAGTTCCTGAACTCTGGGTGAGCTTTAGATTTGTTGTTTTCCCCCCTCCCCCCCCGAGGGAATAAAAGCAAACTCGCTCTCTCGTTTGGAGGGCTGGAAAGCATCTGTAGGATGGTATGGCCAGCTCTCTTTTGGTGCTTGTGCCACAGAGACTTGTTGATTCTGATTTTCTTGGAATTTGTGGAACATTTAGTAACTCTATTATGCTGTCATCTGCCTTGTGCATTGGGAATTATGAGATATTAGCGTTAAGTCACATGTGATCGAATAATCAAGAGACTCTAGAAAAAATAAATGCGTGGACCATTTAGGGAAATTTGACTTAATAATCACTTCTGGACTGTTTTGACCGCTAAAAAAAAATAGTCTTTCTTTTTGTAAGGATGGGACAATTCCTATATAAAACCTACTCCTTTCACAAATCCCTTATTGGTTGGGGAACTACTCTTTTCCGCAGGGTAACTATTTTTTTAATCCATTTACTTTAATCAAACTTTAGATTTGTCAATAAAGGATCAAAGTCCCCTTCTACAATAACTGGTCTTGATCTTCTAAATCTATTGTTCTCTAGAGAAGCAGTTAAGAGGGGTGATTCAGACAGAGGCAACTAATCACAGATTTAATTTATAGTCTTATAAAGAAGTCATTGCTTTAGCATCTGATCAGGCAAACAATAACTCCTGCATGTACTACTACTGAGACTATTTGACAGAGTGAGCATGTACATGGAAAGTACTACTTGCAGGATTGGGACTTTATTTTCCAAGACATAATTAATTAATTGATTCTGCACCTTTGACTTAAGTAACTTCCACCTGTAAATAGTGTTTGTAATTAACACAGAGAAGCTAAGCCAATTGTGATCTTCATGATGCTCTAAGGTCACTCATGACTAATGAACATTCTCCTTGTGTGTTTCTTTTGCTGGAGTTAAGTTTTTATACCGAGATGCCTCCTACAAAACAAATTATAAAATCTAAATGTATGCTGCCTTCATAAATTGCACCTACTTTTAGCAACTGTAGAAAGTATGGATTCCTGTAGCCAGTATTTGCTATAGTTTGTTTTATTTTTGGCTCTTCCTTTGCATCTCTTAATTTTTTCTTTGCTTGCCCCATACAAGCAAGCTAAGATCTGATGGCACCCTGGGGTTTTAATGACAGAAACAAATTCCTACATTTCTCATTATGTTCTGATAAATGCCTGCTTTGAGTGTAAATATGTAAACTAAACAGTGACTGCATGGAAGGGAAGTGTAGCTGAACAATAAACTGTGTATTAGCTATGGTCACATGAGCCTTTCTCCCTCCCTTCCCCTCCCCTCAGTGAAGAAAATGTGAAATTTTGCCTACAACTACAAAACTTATTCTGATTTTAAAAGCTGCAATTCCCTCCTGCTGTCACCAGGCCACTTCTCAAGCTCTATTTTCAGACGTTCAGATTCCAAGGCAAGAAGGGACCACTGATCAACTAGTTGAGCTCCTGTAGAACACAGGCCAGAGAACTTCCTCACAAATAATTCCTAGAGCAGATGTTAAATCAAGATTGGATTTTTGTTTTTAAAAATCAGTGATGGAGAACCCACCATACCCCTTGAGGAGTTGTTCCAATGGTTAATTACACTCACTGTTTAAATGTACACCTTATTTCCAGTCTGAACGTGTCTAGCTTCAACTTCCAGCCATTGGATTGTGTTATAACTGAAGAGCCCACTATTAAATCTTTGTTCCACAGGTAGATACTTACAGACACCCCTTTACCTTCTCTTTGTTCAATTAAATAGAACTCCAAGTATCTATCACTGTAAGGCAGGTTTTCTAATCCTTTACTTGTTTCTGTGGCTCTTCACTGACCCCTCCCCAATTTATCAGCATCCCTCTTGAACTGTGGACAGCAGAACTGAACACAGGATTGTAGTAGCTGTCAGGGCCGTGCCAAATACAGAGGTAAAATATCTCAACTACTACATGAGACTCCGCTGTTTATGCACCCAAGCATTGCATCAGCCCCCGAGCTCCCAGTGCGACATGTTCGGCTTGATGATCCCCAAGTTTTTTTCAGAGTCGCTGCTTCCCAGGATAGAGTCCCCCATCCTGCAGGATTTGCCATGAGATAAACGTTAAAATTTTGCCATAGCAAAACACACGTTGTTTGCTTGTATCTGGATCGCTCTGTATCAGTGACCTATCTTCGTTATTTCAACGCTTTCCCAATTTGTAACCTCTAAGCATTAGCTATTGGTGGTGTGGTTTTGGGGTTGGTTTTTTTTGTTTGTTTGCTTTTTTTTTTTTTTTTTTGCCTTCCACTTCCTACATAAATAGTGTAGGGCAAGAACTGATCCCTATGGGAACCCACAAGAAACAAATCCAGTCAATGATGACTGCCTGTTTACAATTACATTTTGAGACCTATCAGTAAGCCAGTTTTTAATCTATTTAATGTGTGCTTGCTTAGTTTTCTTTCTAATTTTTTAAATCAAAATATCATGTGGTACCAAGTCAAATGTCTTACAGAAGTCCACGTATTTTACATCAACACTATTATTTTCATCAACCAAACTTGTAATCTCTTCCCCCACCCCCTCAAAAATAATCAAGTTAGTTTGACAGGATCTGTTTTTCCATAAACCCATGTTGATTGCCATTAGTTATGTTCCCTCCTTTAATTCTTTATTATATGAGTCCCCTTTAGCCACATCACTGTCTTGCCCAGGATCAATGACAGACTGTCAGACCTATAATTAACTGGATTGTCCCATCTATCTTTTTTTCCTCCAGTCTTTTGGAATTTCCCTCATGTTCCAAGACTTCAGCATTAAAATCCAATGAGCACCTCAACTTGCATGCAAGAGTTTTTAAAAAAAGCTAGTAATCTGGCCTCACTAACTCAAAAATGTTTAACTTAGCAGTTGCTGTTTAATATCCTCCTGAGATACTAGTGGAATGGAAAGTGTTTGATATGACTACATCTGTATTTTCCTCAAACACAGAACAGAAATATTTCTGTATTATTGATAATTCTACCATTTCCAGCTAGTAATGGACCGCGAGCCTTGTTAGGATTCTTTGTTCCTAATATACTTAAACTCCTTTTTATTGTCCTTAACTTTGCTGGCCATAGATATCTCCTTGTGTCCCTTTGCTTCCCTTGTCAATTTTCTACAATTCATATCTTCTGAGTTTTATGTTCATTACTATCAATTTCTCCTTTATTCTACTTGTTACTTCATTTTTTATAACTACCTTCACTTCCCCTCTAAGCCAGGTAGCAGCCCTAATGAGTGGTGCCCTTTCTTCCCACTGAGGCCGCATGGAAAAAGGAACTTCAACTCTAACATTATGTACATTTGTATGTGAAACCTGACTAGACCCCCAAAATGCTGCTTTTCCCCCTGACTCTAGCTGCATGGCTCTTTGCACCACATTTATGCAAGCTCAATCCCCTACTGTGTGTGTATAGAGTCCAAACTGATGAAATTGGCACAGTAAGGAGCCTCCATTTCCAGTAAGTAGGTCATTAACTGAACAAGAATGATATGCAAAAGCATGAGTGTAACTTGCTGGAATTTTGATCAAGGATGTCCAGCATCTGCTCTGGATGACTCTAAGTTAACTGAAGTAGCTTGGCAAAGAGGAGAAAAGGTTTTTAGCAGGTTGGCCATGTTAAAATAAACACATGCTGATAGGACAGGTGTGATGAAATGTATGAAACTCCAGCCAAGCGCTCTGGATTTTCAGTTTAAAAATAATAATTTTTAATTTTGGCTTTTTTAAAGAAAAACAAAAAATTAGTAAACTACAAAAGGAGCAACTGTGTCCCCCAAATCCTCAAGCTATTTAAATCTCCTTCTCCTTGAATAAGGATGACTAATCACAAATTTTCCTCTCTCCCCACTTGCTTATGTCCAAACTAAGGTAGATTTGAAAGGGATAAGAGGACAGAAGAAAAGTCTTTGAATACAATATCCAAGAAAATATGAAACTTGGACTTAATCACCTACATAAGCTCTGCTACTGTACAGCACAATATCTAAAGCTGCGTAAACCGCGGGTCCTAAATTTGCTTCTAGTATCACTGCTGCCAATAACTCTAATCTCAAAACATTTCCAGACAGGCCTCTAAGCACTTTTACAAGTAATGAAACCTTTTTTTAAAATTATAGCTCTGGCCATGCTTAAGAATTAAAGGAACAGTCCCTCTATTTTCCAGCCACTAGAGCTGAGGTGGGCAAACTACGGCCTGCGGGCCACATCCGGCCCACAGGACCGTCCTGCCCGGCCCTTGAGGGACTGGCCAGGGAGGCTAGGCCCCAGCCCCGGCCCCTCCCCTACTATCCCTCTTCCCCCGCAACCCGCTGCGAGCTCCTGATGGGCCGCACAGCTGCCAGTCCTGCCACTCTGAGCGGCTTGGCAAGGGGGTGGGGAGGTTGGATAAGGGGTAGGGGGTCCAGGGGACAGGGAGCAGGAGGCGGTTGGATGGGTTGGAGGTTCAGGGTGGGGGTGGTCAGGAGATGGGGAACAGGGGTGGTTGGATAGGCGTGGGAGTCCTGGGGGGACCTGTCAGGGGGTGGGGGTGTGGATAGGGGTCAGGGCAGTCGGGACAGGGAACGGGGGGTTGGTTAGGGGGTGGGGTCCTGGGGGGAGCGGTTAGGGGTAGGAGGTCCCAGGAGGGGGCGGTCAGGGGACAAGGAGCGGGGAGATTGGATGGGTTGGGGGTTCTGAGGGGGGCAGTCAGGAGGTGGGAAGTGGGAGGGGGCAGGGGCCAGGCTGTTTGGGGAGGCACAGCCTTCCCTACCTGGCCCTCCATACAGTTTCAGAACCCCGATGTGGCTCTCAGGCCAAAAAGTTTGCCTGCCCTTGCACTAGAGACTGACTCAACGTATTACATAATGTGTATGCTCCTGTATGCCGACTCGGTATTGTACGGGTAGATGGCTAGTCTTTAAAATGCTGATGTTTTACAGACAAATTGACACACGGAAGAATGTGTGATGATATTAACCCCAGTGTCCAGTGATGAGGTCTGTGGGGGAAAAAGACAAGGCTGCAATATCCAGTATTAGGCATGCTTTCCCTTCCAGGTGGTCTGAATTATTTTTCTCCTTGGTGACAATAGGAGTGCTAGAGTCACTTTGACTAGCTGCTGTACAAATTGTAAACCTGCCTCACAAGTCTGAAAGCATGGAACATGTGCATTTCTCTACACAATGGTAGCACAGAATTAGTACAATTCATTCCGCATGGGAGTTAAAAATAAACAAGCTCTGACATCTCTCTTCTTGTATTTCCACAATCCAGTGAAGTAAGGGACTGGAAATCCTAAATGTACTGTAGAGAGACAAGGTGGGTGATTGTGTGACTCTCATAACCTGGGACCGACGTACCAACAACAACAAATCCACAGGACGCAGTCACGTAACACATTTGGAAGGAGGGACAAGAGAGCGATGAAAAAACAGGGGCAACAAATATTAAATATGATAATAGATTCAGCAATGCTCAATGTGCCTTCAATGACACATGATCAGGACCTCAGCTGTGTTTCTCTCGTGATCATACAAGTTCCCATGTTACTTTTTAAAAGTGTTCCTCTCTAACTTGACTTTTAAAAAAACTACTAGAAACAAATTGTTTTAAGACAAACCACCCTCAGATAGTATGGTTTTAAAATTGTTTTTTAAATCTTTTTTTTTTAAAAATGGTTCTAATAAGAAACTTACAAGAACTTTAAGTTTTTATTAAGGACCTTTCAGCAAGGAAGAAACTGACTGATTAAAGAAAATACTGGGGGGGGGGGGGGGGATTTTTCCCCCCCTATCGTCATAGATGTTACTTGTAACGAAAATTGGTATGTACTATTGACAGAAGTATAATTTTCATGTTGACTGGATCCCTTTAACTCCAATGTCTTTGGGCAGAATTAATATTTACCTCTCTAAATCCCTCCAGCAGGTTTAATTGAATACAATGATCTTCACTCCCTTCTCCTAAATAGCTGAAGATATTTCAAGAGGCTGCTAAATAGTTGTCTTGTTTCACCCCAGAGGTGGCTGCATTTCAGTGATGAGTGATGTGCTTCTTAAAATATCCCTCCCCTATATCACAGGGTTGCTGTGAGGTTTAGTCATTTGAGACCCAAAAAGAGCACTAGTCTCTACCCTACTCTCTCCCTTTCCCTACTTTATCACTTTTATAGCTCAAATTATTTTAGCATTTCCATTTTCTCAAATACTCATAACCAGCAAGTGGTCTGCAACGCACTATGCAAGGTGGTGTCCTAGAAAGTACGTCAGCCATTCCACCCATGCTATTACAGCGTAGTGAGTGACAAGTGGATCAGAGATCGAAGGACGGGATACCTTATACGCTTTAGCATCCAACTGGTATTTTGCAAACCCTGCTCGCTCTCGCATTTCTAAAACCAGAGCCAGCTGGCAACAAAACTTCCCATCAAACATATAAGAAGTGCAAGGGCACCCTCAGTAGCCCTTCCACCAGAGCCACTCCTTATCACCAGGACAGTGTGTGCTCACAGAACCACTTTCAGCTCCGAAACGTGGGACAAATGCCCACAGTACCTTTTTCCAGTTGCAACATCTGCAGAGATGACCTGGTGTGAGAGAGTGAGTCCAGAGTATACACCCTTTTCCCGATGGGTAGGCTTGGCAGAATACACACTCTAGTTAATATTCATATTTTATATATGGTTATTTTTAAGTAGGGCTGTCTTAATTGCAGTTAATTAGTGAGATTAACTCAAATTAATTTCAGTTTTAATCGCACTGTTAAACAATAGGATACCAATTGAAATTTTATTAAGTATTTTTGGATGTTTTTCTACATTTTCAAATATATTGATTTCTATTGCAACACAGAATACAAAGTGTACACTGCTCACTTTGATCATTTTTACAGTGGAAATATTTGTAAACAAAAGAAATAGTATTTTTCAATTCACCTAATACAAGTACTGTAGAGCAATCTCTATCATGAAAGTGCAACTTACAAATGTTGATATTTTGTTACCTAACTGTACTCAAAAACAAAACAATGCAAAACTTCAGAGTCTACAAGTCCACTCCAACCTACTTCTTAGTCTTAGCAACTGGCTGAATAACATGTTTGTTTACATTTACAGGAGATAATGCTGCCCACTTCTTATTTATGTGACCAGAAAGTGAGAACAGGTGTTCCCATGGGACTTTTGTAGCGAGCATTGCAAGGTATTTATGTGCTAGATATGCTAAACGTTCATAAGGCCCTTCGTGCTTCGGCCACCATTCCAGAGGACTTGCTTCCATGCTGATGACGCTCATTTAAAAAAATAAAGCGTTAATTAAATTTGTGACTAAACTCCTTGGGGCAGAACTGTATGTCTCCAGCTCTGTTTTACCCCCATTCTACCATATATTTCATGTTCTAGTAATCTCAGATGATGAGTCAGCACATGTTTGCATTTTGTGAAATCTGCAGTGAAAGTGTTCTTAAAACAAACAACAAGGTACCAATGTGAGATTTCTAAAGATAGCTACAGCACTGCACTCAAGGTTTAAGAATCTGAATTGCCTTCCAAAATTTGAGGGACAAGGTGTGGAGCATGCTTTCAGAAGTCTTAAAAGAGCAACACTTCAATGTGGAAACTACAGATCCCAAACCACCATAAAACAAAATCAACCTTCTGCTGGTGGCATCTGACTCAGAGGATGAAAATGAATATGTCAGTCTGCACTGCTTTGGATAGTTATCAAGCAGAACCTGTCAACAGCATGGATACATGTCCTCTGGAACAGTAGTTGAAGCATGAAGAGACATGTGAATCTTTAGATCATCTGGCACGTAAATATCTTGCGACGCCAGCTACAACAGTGCCATGTGAACCCCTGTTCACAATGTCACCTGAAACTGAGAACAAGAAGCAGGCAGCATTATCTCCTGCAAATATAAACAAATTTGTTTGAGTGATCTGACTGAACAAGAAACAGACCTGATTGGACTTCTAGGCTCTAAAGTTTTAGATTTTGTTTTATTTTTGAATGCAGTTATTCTTTTGTACGTAATTCCACATTTGTAAGTTCAACTTTCATGATAGAGAGACTGTACTACAGTACTTCTATTAGGTGAACTGAAAAATACTATTTGTTTTTTACAGCGCAAATACTTGTAATCAGAAATATACAGTAAGCACTGTACACTTTGTATTCTGTGTGGTAATTGAAATCAATATATCCAAACATCCAAAAATATTTAAATGGTATTCTGTTATTAACAGTGCAATTAATCACAATTTTTTTTAATCTCTTGACAGCCCTCTTTTGAATCACTTTTTTCTATTTTTATCTATTTACATTTTCCAGTTGTGGGAAACTGCAGGGGATGGCCAAACAATAATTCTGAGACGTTGAAATTCAAAAAGTTAAAGCAGAAATTGTCAACATCGCATGTCAAAACATACCAAATAAATCTAACTCTACAAAGTTCTCAAGCAGCTTTTTCTTTCTTTGCCTATATGTATGTTCTGATTATCAGCAATGGAAATATTTTTTCATCGGTTTGTGTGTGCAGTGAAATCAACTTTTTTTTTACCAACACTTACCAATTAAAAATCTAATGCTGCCAAGGCTACCGATAGTTAATACAGAGAGTGATGTTGGAAGCTGCTTTATCAAAAGCACAGGTATGGTGCCGCCAATGGCATCAGCTTAAATTAGCAAAAGAAGGGGGAACCCTAAACTATAACCACTCCCACTTAGTCAGCTGTTCAAAATACTGGTCAGTTCTGTGTTAAGTGATTAATAGCCTAGCAGCAATCTTGCACTCCTTAATCTTCAGTTTCACATTCTGTTTTTTCAACCCTGGGAAAATTCCTCTGATAGTTGTGAGAAAACTGAAATGTCTTCCTTTGTCTGAGAGATTCACTCCTTTTTTTTTTTTTTTAAATGCACAATGTGTTCTCTATTTTTAACACAGCTTTGTTAGCGGGGCCAATCACATAATAAAAAATATATTCTACTGTTCCATACAACAAGGGGGACCATAATTAACCCTCTTTGAAAAATGGGGGGGAACCCTACAAACTAAAAAGGCAGAATTCCTGCAAGTAACTTAACATTTGCAGCATTTGCCCAACTAGACAAACTCGCTAGTTTCAAGCCTCCTGGACTTACACCAAGCATTACTTTATGCTGCTTTTGCAAATTCTCTCCTAGCAAAGTGTCTGTAAGGACAATATGTTAATGGCAAGAAGTTCTGAAATAGCACAGTGGAGAAAACGTGGATATTACATAACTAACCTGAATCTTTACAAGGCTTAGAAGAGGTTAATTTTATACCAGCAGAAACCCATAGGGGTGCTATACACAAAGATGATAAACAGGAGTTGCTATTTTGTTTTACATCTGTTCAGTTGCTATTTAGAGCAGGAAAAAAATTAAATGAACAATGAAATATAAATAAAATGTAACGTTCAATATGGGCACTTCCTTTGATCAAAGTCCATAAGTACATATGTCAGTGAGTCACACGTGACTAGCTTCTCATAACATTATCTGCATCAAGTTTTAACTTGATTTGAAAAAAAAACGAAAACAAAAAACCCCTAAATTTGAATCACTGAAATGCAGGAACTGGGATGTAAGTATATTTACTATCTCACACGCTGATCTCAGTATAGTATTGTGATCAGAACTTCTCTAACATAAAAACAAAAAAAACCTCTAAGTGTCTAAAAGGTGGGGGGGGATTAATATGGATTTAAAAAGTAAATGGCAACTGATGTTACAATAAATATAACACATTTATTCAGACTTGCAGCCTCTGACTTTCATGTGTTTAGCAAGAAATCCATGTAATAAGGGATTTGCTCACTTTTTTTCTGTAATATCCTATTAGTTGTGACTGCCATGTATTCCATATCTGGCACTGATTCTAATTCTTCTGTACTGTAATTTCCTCAAACAGATAATCTTCTATACTATTGTGCATACATCAAGGTGGAATTAACTTCTGGGATACAGAAATGATACTTGGATATAATTCTAGCCTTCCAGTTCTTTCTTTTCATTTTTACCGCATTTTCTTTAGGGTGGGAAATAATTCCATACATAGGAACGTAGTTTTTAGTCTCTTGAATAACAAAAAATCGTTTTCCCAGTGATTTGCTTAATGTTTGAGATGCTAGAATTCTGTACCTTCTCGTGACCTGCCTTCTTAACTTATATTTTACCTGCCACAAAACTTTTGAATTCTAGCACTGAAATTCTGAGCCTTAATATGTTTATAAGCACATTACTGAAAAGAACTCTGCGTAAGACTTACCTCTCAATTAATGAAGGGACTTTACCGAGGATGTTCTCTACCCTCAAATAATCTGTTGGTGACACATTTTTGATGGAATAGAAATATTTTATTTCCAATTACATACTTTTAAAATGTTGTATCTAAAAATACTGATCTTTCATTTAAACCAAGGACAAGACTTGATATATGTATGTACAAGAGAAACTTACTGACCAATCTCTTTTCATTGCATTGTCTCCGTTGTGAAGAAAGGCATCAAATCTAAATTAAATATAATCTTAGTCAACTTTTCAGAACAAGTTGTTGGAAATGACTTGGGGGGGAGGGATTCCAGAGTTGAAGGGCAAGAGCTATTCAATAATTTTTTATTTTGACAAGCCTGGAAAGGTAACTTCATATCCAATATTAAATGATCTAACATATGTTATGCCTTTATTTCATTCTGAAGACTGACTATTTCAATACAGTTTCTTGAGGTAGGGGAAGGCTGTTGATGACTCAATTCAAAAGTAATGTAAACTTAAAGGCACTCATATGATGGAGTGGGATGGATGAAAAAGGGATTCAAGAATGGGCCTATTCACTGAAATAATGTTTTGTGGGTTGGCTACTTGTCCACTACCATTTTATTGGTACCGAAGGGAACTGACAGGTCTATTGCTGGGAAACGCAAAAAGCTAGGTTAAAACCAGAAATGGGCTTCTTTCCCTTTTTACTAGGCAAACTTGCTTAAAAGTCTTTCTACTAGGCATCTGGTCCTGCTTGATCAGTTTTTCCAACTCTGTGGCTGGGGGAAATCTCAGAAAGAACCCCACCCCATCCGCCTTCCATTCCCCCCTGCCCAGGAGGCAGGGTCCCCCCCATGAGCTACAGATCAGTTTTGGGGTCTCATTAGTGACAAGTCCTGTGAGCATCCTCTTGTTCTATTTTATATGGTCAAACTTCTTTGCCTCCTTCTGTTGGAAACTTTTTTACACTTCTCCACTTGGCTGGGAAAGATGATTGGAGCAAATCCAAATTAGGAATAAATTACATAACACCTCTGAATCTGTTACAAAAGGAAAGCTGGGGGTGGGGAGAATATGAGAGCAACCCCTTGATTTAAAGGATAAACTTACCCTGTCCTTTCCCATTGTAATTAGTCAGTGTATTGATTGCCACTAAAGTTGCAGGACAGAGAGCCCGAAAGTCCTAGGAACACCTTCCCAAGTGTCTGCTGCTGGCAGTGTCTCTAATGCACCCCCAGAAGCTACCGGATGGCTGCAAAATGCAAGACTAAGCAGCTCCCATATGAGAGCCAAACCAGCCAGCTCAAAGCTGCATCTTGTGTACCCAGGAATCTCGTCGCCGACGAATATGTGCAGTGACTCCTACTTATGCCATTCAAGACCTGTCTGAGACGTTTACTGCAGTTCCCCAGCATTTTTACAATTAAAAAAATTGCCCACAACTTCCCCCCCCCCCCTTGGGATACAAAGCAGTAAGAGTTCTGAACAATCAAAGATTTACAAAGAGAGAGTAGGTTTCAGAGTAGCAGCCGTGTTAGTCTGTATCCGCAAAAAGAAAACGAGGACTTGTGGCACCTTAGAGACTAACACATTTATTTGAGCATAAGCTTTCCTGAGCTACAGCTCACTTCATCGGATGCATTTTTTAGAAGCACTGGGGACTTGAAAAAAGAAAAGGAGTACTTGTGGCACCTTAGAGACTAACAAATTTATTAGAGCATTGAAGAGGATGCATTCTCCAAGTCCCCAGTGCTTCTAAAAAATGCATCCGATGAAGTGAGCTGTAGCTCACGAAAGCTTATGCTCAAATAAATGTGTTAGTCTCTAAGGTGCCACAAGTCCTCGTTTTCTTTTTTTAAAAAATCAGTATTGCCCCAATCCGCCCCCAGCCTGTTTTAAAGGCGAAATAAAACAAAAGCCTTCCATTGCAGATTCCCAGCGATCTGGTATCACCCTCGCTGCCTCTGAACAAAACTTACCAAATATTAAATGGGGGGGGGGAGATGTCGGTGGAAAATGATCTCAATGCTGGCACCAGAACAATACTTTCTCATGGAAACATGGGTATATATTTAATTCCGAGTAACTCTACTCAAGTTTCACCTTCCATCCCCTGAAGAGACCTTTTTTTTTTTAAAAAAAGTTTGGTTTAATGCTGCGCTTGAAATTATCCGCAGTTTGGATGCATTTTGCCTATTTTGCAAATATATACAGTAGTGCATGCATGTGCTCTTCAACATTCTTTATCTGTCCTGACTATGCAAAAGGCAAAAAGAGCTCGGTAATCCCAGCAGAAGAATGCAAATAACGTCAATGCACAGCTGAACTGCAAGCCCTGCCTTACAGGAACTGTGTGTGTGCGTGTGTCTGTGTGTCTGTCTACAAAAAAGGCACATACTAAACAGGAAATGCAACTGAAAGCAATTGAAAGCCTCAAACTTCAAAATGCAATTGCATCCCGAAAATGGCATTCATGCACTTGAAAATGCATGCATGCTTTTTTGCATATTTTGCAAGGAACAGAAGTCGGATCCTTACCTCTCGGCTGAGACATTTTCCCCTTTGCTTTGATGGGGGAGGGGAGCACAAAAGACTTTGCCTTGCCTCTCTTCTGTAGCTAGTTTTGCAACAAAGATGCAAACTGCAAGCGCTCAATCTTCATGCAACTGGAGTTTTTCTGACTTGCTGCAGCAGATCTCTTTGCAGAGAGGGGCGGTGCAATTGCACACCTTGCAAAACAGATTGCAAAGTATTTTTTTCCCCAATTGCAATGGAAGGGAAGGCTCTGCTGCACCTACATGATGGGCCAGGGCTGGCAGCTAAAAGCTCCAAACTTGGATCTGAGTATCTTAGTGCGCAGACGTCCTTCCTACGAGCACCGCAGTGATCACTGGGTAATGTAGTTTCCCGGAGAAGTCCATGGAACGCTTCCTTAAGGGGGAGACAGTTGCCGTGGTGCATTGCACAGCACAGTCGATCTGGATGCATTGCAAAAAATAATTGTCTCGTTCACACGGCAGAAATCGGCTTCGCCACAAACGACTGCACGTCCTTGTGCTTACAGGGAGTGTCGCGGCAACAGCAGCCTTTTAGTCAGCGTGGCTTTGATCAAGCTGGGGGAGATGCAGATTACTCTCTCCCTAGTTATAATATTCCTTTGGCGATTGTGTGCATTTTTCTGTTTATGGTAGTTAATAATAGTCCTTCCTTGTTATGCATGTTGGTACAAAATCCAGCAGCCTGTCTGCTTAGCAACACAGGATGACTAGAACACATCTCGCCAATGCTTATCCACTGGCTTCCAGTGTAGCAGAGTCCAGTGATGGCTTTGGTCCTAACGCCCTGACAATGACAAACCATGTCTCCTTCCTCCAGCAGCCTCCAAGGACAGCCATGTTCCACTGGATCAATGAAGTAGGGGGCAGCTTGCTGAGCTCAAAAGCTGGAGCCCGATTATGGAATTAACTCCCCCAGGAAATAAAAATGTCCATGCAATTTATTGCTTTCAAAACTAAGTGCTGGACTAATTTCTTCGGTTTGGCCTTCCCTCTGTCAGTGTTTGCGTACAGCACATTGATTCGCTGCCACCCACAAAAATAAACACCATGAATTGACAATCTAGTTATGGTGTTTCTCTTGTGGAAGGAAAAAAGAGATTACTCCAATATTTAAATATGTAAGAGGAAGGGAGACACTGGTGCATATATGCTGCAGGTTTTCAATAAAGCCATTTGGAGGCAGTTCAGGGAGACAGTGCCATAGAAATACTTCATTTAAAAAAAAACCTCCACCCGTTTAACTAACACATCATTGGGAGAAATCCTCTCTTTGTTAAAGATTCAACAACGACTCCTCTTTCAGTTAAGTCTATAAAATCTCCCACTCCAGTTTTCCAATAATTCCTCCAGCAAATACAGAGGCGATCAGACTTGACGTTTACTGAAATCTGTAAAATCTGAAATCCAAAAAAAATCAACCACGGAGAAAAATAACTCTGAAAGGAGGAATGAAAACTATCCAGATCTTCCCTTTATGCATCATAAAGAAGCAAAAGGAAGGGTACAAATAAGTTTTCCCTTTCATCAGGCCTGTATTCAGGAGTGCCCGTCACTGTTATTGCATCATTGATGTATTAAAAACTAATTGTGCTTGTTTCCTTATATTTCCTTGACCTCTCTCTTCATACAAAACGTGATATCCAGGCTGTCAAATTTTATTGTGAAGTCCTCTTCATATCGTGGGAATGAATGGCTCTATTTAGAGTCCTATTCCATTCATTTTTTCAGGTGGTGTATCAAGGTCTGACATACAATTTTTCAGTTACGAAGTTCTTATATTGAGTAACTATTTTATGGAGAGAGACTCTGAACTCAGACAGTCTTTAACCATCTGGGTGCTCTTTTTAATGTCTTTGTGACTCTGAAAAAACAAAACAATATTATGGTATTTTCTTGAAGAGCAGTAAGCCTGCTTTTCTGCTGCAATTTTATTCAGAGTGATCATGTGTGCTTTGGTTTTGTTTTTTCCCCAAAAAATAAGTTTTCAATAACTGATATGCTGAATAGTGTATTTTTATAGAATAGTTTGTAATAATGAGACAATAGCATTAGCTACATTAGAATTCTTTTTAAAACCACTGGTATAAAAGTTAGGGTGTGATAGTAATGACGAAGAACCTAATACATTCTAGGTTAAACTATTATCTAGAGGGCTGTAAGTGAATATGGAAGTTTAACACTGTTTTGAATCTGATCTTGCTTCTACCAGGGCCCTGATCATGCAAAGATTTACCTTCGTGCTTAATTTGAGGTAAGAGGAACTGTTCGTGTGCTTAAATTGTGTGTGCATGTGCGTGCCCATCCATGCAGGATTGGGGACAAATCAGGAATAAAACCAGTGAGATCTGCATCAGGGCCGATGTGTCTCCTCCAAGCCGCTTACCGCCCAAATATATGTTCGCTCAAGTTAACCTAGCTTGAGTGAGAACGGTCACACTGCAGAACCCTCAAGCGGCACAGAATGATTGTGTGCAATGCGCAAAACCGCATAAATTGAATTTAAAACCTTACTTAACGCAAGCTAGAGACTTTTGTGCATTGTCAGGAGTTGGGCTATGGGCAACACTCAAGTTATACCTCAAATTAACCTGCAGTGAAGACGAGCCGTTAGTTCGGAGGAACAGAAAGTACAATATAGCGAGGAAGGGAATAAATGTCAACTTTAGCTTTTAATTTCCTGTCTCTTGTCAGATTATTCACTTTTGGTTTGTTTTGAAAACGTCATTCCAAACTTCCAGATCAATATGTAGGGTGTTTCTTTTTTTTTTTTTTTTTTTTTTAAATCTTGTACTAGGTAAAAAGCTGACAAATCCAGAAAGCTGCTTATAGGTCTCTTCAAGGTGATCAGGTAAAGCCTTCACGTTGGACAGGGTTTTTTTAAACTGCATATTGTACGTTGATCTGCTGTACCAATGGCAGCTGGGTCAACCTGCGTAGAAGCTGTCCTTATAGCAACATGCTGTACACGTTACATGTAGCAAAATGCCTCATTTTAGAGTAATCGTTCTCCAAAATGAGGGTCAGCTGTGGTCCACGTGGGATGAACAGAGAGCCTAAATCACAAGTGACCTATGTCTACACTGCAATCAGGAGGAGCATATAGACGGACCCAAGGTAGCTTTGATCGAGTCAGCTTATTACACATAGCAGCATAGCCACGTTGGCATGGGCTAGCCACCAGAGTATGTAGCCCGGGGCCTGAGCAGGATTGTGCTCAGCTAGCTAGCCTGAGACGGCACCTGCGCTGACACAGCTACGTTGCTATTTTTAGCGAGGGGATGCCTACGCGTAGTGCAATTGCACCTCCTCCGTGTCTAGGCCCACTGCTATCACTCGGGTCCTCAGAAATAAATATTGCCGAGTGACCCTTCTTCAGCAGATCTAGGAGATCTTATTCTGGATGCAGACATCTGTCTTAGGGATGCATATTAATGGGAGATCCTAGTGGATGTAACTTTGATCTATTCCTGTGTAAACCTTGCCTTCTCCGTCTAACTGATCCATTCCAGAAATTATTTATAAAGACCGTAGAGTCTGCATGGAACTTTGCAAACCACATAGGAGCAAGTTCATCCATGGTGTAACATATTTGAATTACACCAGGGATGGATTTGGCCCCTAACTAATACAGTTCCCTGTCTGGGGAGCTTACACACTCAATTAGGACTCAATACAATTAAAGTGTGAAGCACACAGGTGGAAACGCATGGTGCAAGTAGATCAGAGATGGGTGAGCTCTTATTTTCTCTCCTTTTTTTTTTTTCTTTTTTTTTCTTTCAGGTGGATAAGATGCTCAATTGAAATGGAAGAGGCAGTTCAAATCAGTGTTTGCACCATGCTGAGGTGTAATGGTCAACTCTGTCCCAGTGATCCCATGGAGAATTCACACAGAGGCCAATGAAGTGAGGAGCCAGAGGCCATTTCTGTTGTACTCCATAGCAAATCTTAACAATGGTGAACAGTGCCCCACCGTACTGGAAAATAGGGGTGTGGCCAGCAGGTGGACTCTTCCTAACTAAAAGGTGGGAAGCACTTTAAAAAAAAAGCTCTATTTTTGTTTAAAGCAGACTTTTTTTAAGTGGTTCCCACCTTCCAAATCTATTATCTGCAAAATGTCATTTTAAATAATGAAGCTGCCTTTCATTATAGGAGTGTAAAAACTGACTTCAACAATCTAAAGTTTGTTTTGGAGGCTCAAATAGCTGTACACTCTTAAAAGACTTACAGAAAAATTTGTGCTGTAACTTTTATACAAAGTATAAAATAAGTAAAAAAAAGTATAAATAAAACAAAATAGCGATACCAGCGGTATAAAATCCTGCATAAAGGGTTCAGAAGGAACATATCTATAATTATAAGCAGTGCTACTAGTCATTACTATAATATGCTTTTTCCATACATTGGAAAATGTGTATTGTAGCAGATTTCTATACCACAACTTAGTCTCTCTCCCCTTTTTCCTTCCAACATGCCTCTAGTGACTTAAACCATATTATGCAGTAGTCACTTGGCAAATAGTATTTTTGCCATTTTTAGTTATGAGAGCAAAAATTAAAAGGATATGGCAATGTTCAATTAGCTGTATGCTTGTATAACTTTCTAATGTCCAGGGTGATTGTTTGGGAGGCAGGAGGGCAGGGAAATGGCTTAAAATGTGCCCCTCTTTGAGATCTTACATGCCAAGTTTCATATAGGAGAAAATCTTTACAACCAAGCAATAAATCCCTAAAATTAGGGGTTTATTGTGGAAATGCTGACAGACCTTTAACTAACACATCCTGAATGGCAGTGTTACAATACAGTAGCCGTAAGCTAAATTAACAGTAGCATGTGTGGCTTTCAAGCATGGCTGTAGCAACCTGGCAGCATTCTACAAACCTAGCCAGTTTGAAGATCTGTATTGAGTTGGTCTTTTTTTTCTGGTTTGTTTTCAATCCTTGGATTAAAAGTAGGTGGTCAGATTTGGAGGCATACTAAGTGATATTCCTTTTGATTTTTCACTTTTTAGCTTTTGGACTGCTGTTCAAAAAAAATCTACCATGAGACCACAGCAGACTATCTGTTGTAATGCATTTTCCCTGTAGAAGGCGGAGTTATCTTTCTTTGCAGCAACACTTTCTACTTGCTCCTTCATCGCTGGCTTGCACATAAAAGTTGATACATCCCAAAAGCATTCTGTTATATACTTTAGATGGGAAGGCACAAACCGAATATAGGAGCAAAACGTATGCCGCAGGAACACTATGAATAATGAAGTGTAGAGGGTGGCTTTTTTTTGTTTTTTTGTTTTTTTTGCTGGTTAATGTCTTTTATTCCCCCAGGATGTGTAACTTTTGAGTGGTAATAATGGCTGCATTTATTTTATTGCCGTGATGCCTAGAGGCCCCAGTCAGGATCAGGGCACCATTGTACTAATCATTCTACAAACGCAGAGTAAGAGACTCCTTGCCCCGATGAGTTTGCAGTCTAAGGCCCCAATCCTGGAAAGACTTACTTGAGCTTAATTTTAAGCACAGTGAAACAATTCATTGTGCATAAAGTTTTACTCACTTGAGTACTCGCAATGCATGAACTTAAGTATATATACAAGTCTTTGCAGGTCAGAGCCTTAGGGTAGGTCTGCACTATAGCGGCACAGCTGTGCCATACAACCTGCCACAGTTGCCAACTTTCACAATAAACCAAAAATCAAGATAATCCCATTTCAAAACAAGGCCAAAACAAGCCAATGCCTAAGAACCACAACACTCTGTGACTAGATTCCCCCCAGCCTGCAGTCTGGGACTCTGGTGGGCCCGCTGCATCCCCCTGACTCTCTCCTCCCCTTGGTCCTACTTGCTGGAAGCCGATCAAAAAAAAAAAGAAGCAACAAGCTACAAGACAAACTTCAAGCCAAAAACTAGCTAACAAGCAACTACAAGCCAATTAAGCCAAAAACAAGCCCAATTTCTGCTTTTTTTTTTCCCCCGCAGATTTGGCATGTCTGCTTTCTGCATCAATGGATGCGTTTTTTCCATCTGTGTAGTTAATCCACCTCCCAAGAGGTAGTAGCTAAGTCAGCAGAAGAATTTGTCCATGAGTCTAGCTGCACCTACACATGGGATTGAGTCGATTTAACTGTCGCACAAGGCGCAACATTTGTCACTGCCCTGAGCGACATAGCTAGATGGAGCTGATTTTGAAGTGTAAGCCAGGCCTTAGATAGTAAGAAAAGTCTGGTTTCAGAGTGGTAGCCGTGTTTCATGGGCTAGAACCCATCTGACCTCACACTTGGTAAGGCAACTCGCATCTTTTCATGTATTTATACCTGCTCCTGTATTTTCCATTCCATACATCCGATGAAGTGGGTTATATCCCACGAAAGCTTATGCCCAAATAAATTTGTTAGTCTCTAAGGTACCACAAGGACACCTTGTTGCAAGAAAAGACTGTCTCTTACTACTGTGGAGTAGGTCTTTGCAATAGCAGGACCTAATTGTTGATGTGCATACCTGGTGCATCGACAGTTAATGTCAATAGACTTCCATTCACTTTAACAGGAGTTGGATCAAGCCCATGTTGCCATAAAGAGTTTAATATGCCAACTTTCCAGCTAATTGGTACTGTACTGTAGTAATATTAGACACATCAGCAAACAGCAGACCTAGCAGTCTTTACATTTTAAAATAAAGGGATACCAGTAACAAGATTGCTCTGGCAAAAGTATTGCCCAGCTTTTATGAGGACTCTGACTGAAAATCCTTGCATTCAGTTTCCCAAGGACAAAGCAGCAGAAGACGCTTGAAAATCCTCCCATCTTTAACTTCTACTCTAATCTCTATACAGGCATTGCTCCAGATTTATAATGCTGTTGTATCTTTATTGTTTTCCAGTATTTGGTCCTGTTCCCAGTAAAGTCAAAAGCAAAATTCCCTTTGCAAAAGTTACCGTCTTTTTTTTGTTTGTTTTGGTCAACATTTGTCTCCTCTCACCACCACCACCTCCTCACCATCCTAAATCTTTTTCAGTGGGCTGTCTAAGACCAGGTCTACACTCAAAAAAGCCCCTCCTGTCACTGTAGGGAGTGTCTACACTGAAGGGCTACAGCCCTCAGAGCCCCTACTCAATTGTATTCTATGCTTAGGACCATTCATCTCTCAAGGTGCTTGGGTAACTTTCAAACACAGTTGAAGGGTGGTTATTTTAGTTCTTTTTATGTATAAAGGAGTAAGTCGTATATGTGCATGCAAGACAGAAACATCTTAATTATAAGGCCCTACTTAATTTGTGATATTGCTGATCCCTCAATAAGGGGCTTCCACTACAATTTTGACAGCAGGAGCCTTGCTCTGAGCCCTGGGCGGCAGATGGAGGAAAATTGCAGAAAAGTCTTAATGAACCTTATTACTGCAAATAACAAGGTCCATTTTTACTTTTCCACGGCTTGTCCATAACTCAGTCACAATTTTTTGACAGTCATCCTGTGATTCAGGTAGGGCCTTACTTATTTGAGTATTTGCCAAAGGTTTAAAGGGGAATCACTGTCAGAGCTCAGGACTTCCTGATTCTCAGCCCTGCTCCTAAATCACTGGAGAACATCTTTCATTGTATATTCCCCATGGTGGTAGTTCCTTTGATGTATTCTTAGCTATATACCCTACTTAACCAGGTTTCAGTATTGATTCTGATCAAGATTTGTTACTTGCAAAGTTCACTCAGTACATGAAATAGTTATCTCAGCCTCTAATCTTTGAACTGAACAGCAGAAAGTGCAAATAAACGAACTGAGTGAGTGAGATACTGCGGGAAGGGGTCATGGAAGAAAAAAAAGGCCCTAGGAAATGAGAGGAGGACTGGTCTTGTGGTTAGTGCACAGGATCGAGTCATGAGATATGGATTCTATTTCTGTTTTTTTCCTGAGATTTTTGAGAGCAGAATTGGGCAAATAGTTCAGCAATATTCTGTGAAGAGTCATTCCCATTTTATACACTTTTTGACTGTTTGTACCTGTTCTGAGTTCACTTTCCATAGATATTCTAGCAAATGAATTTGCTGGCAGGAGTGTTTGCTGAAATGGCAATATTTTAAGGCCAACACTGCAGAAAGCAAATCTCCAACTTTATAATCTAGAATATTCATGCTGGAAACTTAGTTTCTTTTGAGAGGCGGGGGATCTTGAGCAATGATCAGGGAGCAGAAATATACAAATGTGATGTATTTGTCCAATCAAAATACAGCTGGAATCTTCAGTATTGAATATTTGCTAACAACTGCTTGTGAATAGGTGTAGGCCAATAATTATTTGCAAAAATATATGATTGGTTGAAAAAACAGAGAAAAAGCACAATTTGTTGAATATTCTCCTTGCTTTATTTGTGTGTGACATGGACAAGTCTCTTTGTGGGGAGGCGGGGGGGGGGCGGCTCAGTTTCTGCATTTAGATAGGAAGGATAATATTTCCCTCTATCCACCTCAGACAGGAGTTGCAACTTAATTCAGGAACATTTGTAAAACCCTTTTGAGATCCTTTGTTTGGAATATACATGTAAACTGCAACAGTGAAGGTAAACAGAGTGGAAGCAGAATTGGTATCTGAAACACAGTCTGAGCGCCTGTATAAGAGGTCAGATATTTGATGACAAAGTAAAACAGTTTAATGAATGTGCCTCCCTGTCATATAGTATGAAGAATTGCCTTTACAGTTAGTACGATAAAGCGACTGTCCAAAGCCAGTGTGGATTTTGGATGACTGATATATGCACGGAGGACAAATGTCATGATGCCTAGGAAGCGAGATATTCCAAAAACAATGCAGATTGTAAATGAAGTCAAGCAAGTGGAGGAGCACTGTCAGCTAGCTTTGGTGGAGCAGAGAGATGGGACGTGCTCCAACAATATCTCAAAGAAGCAGTCAATGATTTTTTTGTATTTTCTTCATTTCCTTGCATTTTTATTGGAAGATGCCACTTCCAGCCATCATCACCTTTCATGGGAATGAGAACCATGTGGAAGGGAAAAAATAGTTTGGGACAAGCATAAAAAGGTAGGCTTTTAGGAGAGCTACTTTGGCCCATCACTGTGCATGAGTGTAAATTTGGACTTTAAAAACAACAAAAAGAAAACAGATGGAGAGTTTTCTAAATGAGATTCTTTCACCAAAGAAATCTTTCCCAGAATGGGGGCAGAGGGGCCATCAAGCTAGATGGGGTATGAAGCACCAGCTGCAGGCAGACATGAGCAGGCTGCTTAATTGTTCTCCGAAGTCTCAAGCTTTTTTCTTTTTAAATGAAAGTCTGTAGCTGTTATAGTTGTAAAGAAAACCTTAAAACCTGACTCGACCTGAGTGTAACTGATACAATGATGTCTGAATTTGCAGAGAGCCTGAAACAACAGCTCTGACATGTGAATTGTCCCATTCACCACAGTGGTTGTGAACTCATATCAGTAAGGATTATTTAAATGTCAGAATTGTTAGATATTTCACAGTCAGAAGGAATGAGTGGAAATGTCATATTCTCATGATCTACACAGTCTACTCTGAGTGACCATTCAGATTACAACAGTCTTTTACAACAAGTATGTGTGAAAATGGAAATGGGGGTGCTTAGCTTTCAAACACTGAGCAAATGTTGCACCAAAAGATGATTGCTATGGACTCTTAAAAACCAGTAAATGAACCTAAGAACAACTGTAGTGGGACGGGGGAGGGGTGGACAAAGAAATCTTCATTGCTTTAGGACAGCATTGTCCAATAAGTTCGCCACTAGCCACGTGTGGCGAATAGGCTATTGAATTGTGGCTAATGCATGTGGCTTTTTTATAATGTGGCTGAATGTGGCTTTTTTATAATGTGGTGAATAAGAAAAATTCAAAACCACAAGTGTGGCTAGCATCGTGACTAGCATTGAATTTCTGTTGGACACCACTGCTTTTGGAAGCTCAAGAAACCATTGGATGTTTGTCAAGAAGAAACTGGCCATCTGGAGGAAAGGATACCACAAGGAAAGCCAAGGTGATAGGTGGGAGAAATAACTAACAAGAACACATTTGCCTCACAATAGAGAAAGTGACAAACAATGAACAATCATGAGTACTGGTGGCTTATGGGAGGAAAAGCCATCTGCTTTTTATTGGTATGAATGGTGCAAAATGATATGGATTCCTTTGTTCTCTATTTTGAAGGTAATTGTAGGCTGTGGGTGCTTTTGCCCTTTGCACGTCAAATAAATGGAGCTCCTGAGCGACAGATAAGCTGCTATATCTTTCATTTGATTTTTTTAGCTTCCTTTTGTCTTTCGTACTCGTACGCATTTTCTCTTGCACCCCTTAGCTGTTAATGTATGTTTTCCCTGAAGTCTTCATTAGTTTAATACCTGCCACGCCCCCTCTCCCCCCCCCCCCCAGACAAACTAAAGCTAACACTGTGAAGTTAAGCCTGGAGATTTGGTTTTTAACCAGATGGCTGAGGAATTCTTGTAGAGGATAAAACCACCTATAAAGTCTTAAAGTAGATCAGGTCATAAAAGCGACAGGCGCCCAATAAATGAACCCCATTCACAACTTAAGTAGTCTAAGCAATAATACAATTTTAGAGCTGGAAAAAATTGGCAGGTAAGAATAAAGAACTGAGTGCTTGGTAATGAGAGAGGATGATATTTGTTTCCTTCAACATAACTCAGACATGTAGGCTAAAGAGTGGCTGCAAGCAAGAATATACCACTGTATGTATCTTGATTTGCCAAACAAGAGCTATGCCAGCTCCAGGTATAAGAGCCAAGAAGGATTTATTAGAATGAATGGCCAATTTCACCCACACAGACAAACCATGGGGGGTTTATGAAATTGGAAATCTTGTATTTATATTTGACATATTCTATATAGCACGGTATCCTTTCTGTGACTATTAATTTGCCAAGATAGACAGAACTGACATGACTGACATTTTATTTGTTAAACAAAACAAAACTTGAAATTCTCTAGGCTGCGTAAAAATGGATTGACAAAACGTAAATGCGCGAGAAGCCCCAAGTCCGTATTCGGATGAATGCATAACAAGCACAGGGCTTTCATCACAACCACGCTTCCTTCTTGAGTGCTGTCGAGAGGGCATGTTGGTCACCCTGTGATGATGATGTAATGTGGGAGATTCCCAAGTTCAAAGCTAGCATTGCATCTTCGATTTTTCTCCTCTGAATTTTACTTTGATTTCGGTGTGCCTGTAGTTCAGCCACTAATCCCTCACTGTTCATTTTCAGTGACAATTTCCCTCTTAGTGTATCATGTGTATAAATAAATAGGCTTCTCTCCTTTTACTTGGTTAAATAATACAAAAAAATCTTGTATATCTGAGAAATTCAGCATTCACAGTCTTCACAGCCTTTTGCTCCGCACGGTCTGCATTGTTTTCATGTTTATCACGGATTTCACAAAACCATTCAAGCTCTTTGCCACAGGAGTGGAGGGTTCAATGACTTCTTTGTTTGCTGTGACAATTTAACTAAACAGATCTGGCCGAATAATAGTCTAATTTAATAGTCTGTCTGGTAAAAATCTATGATCCTGAAAGTAGAGGTGTTTTGTAATCCTGCAGCTGCATCCATGATGGAGGACCTTCATACCCTCATGGAATATCATTGATGTTGATGTGGTGGTGGTGGTAGTAGTGGGGTAAACCTGCGTAGGTCTAATTGCAAGGTTGGGGCCTAACTACTGTGAAATGTACAAGAACTGTAAGATACTGTGATCCTGATTCTCCTCTCACTTCTGTTGGTGTAAATCAGGAGTAATGCCATTGATTTCAATCAAGTTACCCTAATATAAAACTAGTGTGAAAGGAGGGTGAACTGGAAAAGGGGTGACATAATTTGTAGATGAAACAAAATTGTTTACCTTAGTCAAACCTAGAAGACTGAGAAACTACAGATGGACCTAACAGTTTGCCAAATGGACAGCAAAATGGTGGTGAAATTCAGTGTGGACAAATGCAAGGTAATGCATGTTTGAAGGAAGTTTGAGCTGCTTATACCTATTGCTGGGTTCTAAATTCATTGTGGCCACTCAGATTAAAAACCTAGGTGTAGATCTAGCTGCACACTGAAAAGTTCACTCAGCATCAACGGTCACCAAAAGCAAACAAATCTAGAAAAATGGGATAGAAAACAATAAAATCTTACAATGTCATTGTATAAATCAATTGTACTTTTTCATCTGACATACTCTATTCAGTTCTTGTCACCTTCTTCAAAAAGGAGACTTTTTTTGTCACCCGTCTCACAACCCCTCTTATTTCTTGTCATAGCCATGAAGACGTTCCTGTATGACAAGAGTTTGAAAAGACTGGGCCTATGTGTAGAGAAGATAGAGGGATATGATGGAGGCATGCAAAATAGTGAATAGAACAGAAAAAGTAAAATGGATGCTATTTTACCCTTTCTCTTAACAGAAACAAAGGGACATTAAATAAATGTAAAGGCAGCATTTTAAATGGATAAATATTTTTACACAGTGCATAATTAATCTGATGCTCATTACCCTGATATACTGGAGGCAAACCTTTTGTATAAGGTTCAAGGATCAATTGGACACCTATAAGGATAGGCTACAATTTTAAAAAATATAGCTTCAAATCCTTAACAGGGCCGGCTCTAGGCACCAGCTAAGCAAGCTGGTGCCTGAAGCGGTGCTGCTGAAGGGGCGGCACTCCGGCTGTTCTTGGGGTGGCACTCCAGCAGCAGCCCCAGCGGCAATTCGGCGGCAGCCCCCGTCTGTTGTTTCCCACGGTGGCAATTTGGCGGCAGCTCCCTTCGATGTTCCTGTTCTCTCTGGCAGCAGCGGCGTATTCGGCAGGTTTTTGTTTTTGTTTTGTTTTCGTTTTGCTGCTTGGGGTGACAAAAAACATAGAGCTGGTCCTGTCCTTAACCAGCCACTAACTGATGGGGATGGGGGATTCAAGAAGTAATTTCCCTTTCCATAGTTGTGCATCACTGGGTTTCTTGCCACTTCATCTGAAGCATTGGATACGGGTTAGGCAGGATGCTGGACCAGATGGAGCACTAGTCTGATCCAATATGGCAAATCTTAGGGCACCTATCACTTCGGTATTTAGATCCACAGTAATTTGTTAGCCATTATGTGAAAACCTAGCCCTCCCCGTGAAGCTGGGGAGAAAATATAAATAAACTTAGGATAAAAGCTGAGACTGCAGACTAATCCAATTCTTAATTTAAATTCATCCGGTTGCACTTAGGTACTATAACACAAGTAATATAGTTACTTTGAGTAAAAATATCACACCTTTGCCTTCACATTAGGAAAGCATTAGATAGTTTTGCAGAAGTCCAAATGCTAAGAGCCACGAGAGAGAGTTTTAAATGAATCCCTTAAGGCTATTTTAAGATAAGGGTGCTTTTTGGCTTAATTAAGGGACCATGTCAGTCGGATAGCATTTCATTTCAGCGTAACTGTCTCCTGCTGCCAGGTGGCAGCAGAAGCAAGACAGAAATTTGTATTTCCATAGTAGGAGACCTCAACCCTGTGAGACTGTTCTGTAAGAGTGATTTGATTGCTATTAGAAAGTACTTGTGGCACCTTAGAGACTAACAAATTTATTTTGAGCATAAGCTTTCGTGAGCTACAGCTCATTTCATCGGATGCATTTGGTTCTGCATTCTTTTTGCGAATTCAGACTAACACGGCTGCTACTCTGAAACCTGTCATTGATTGCTATTGTACATGATAGATATAGTTGCAACCTCTTGCCTGAGGAATGTTGGAGCTGTGGAGTGTCACCGGCTTCATATATCGCTTCTGAGCAGCAGCATGCTGCCTGGCTTATGCTTGCTTTCCGCAAGTGTAGTTGTGGCTTGTGTCTTGGACTTTATTTCTGCCTCTATCTTCCTGACCCCTCTGCTCCACAGCTGACAGTCTTCTGTGCCCTTTTTCCCAGGCTGATCCCAGACATAAAATGAACTGCCGGTATTAATTTGCAAAGTCTTCTTACTCAAAAACCTTTCTCCTTTTGTGAAACCCCCTACTCTCAAAATGAGTCCTATTTAAAAAAATAAATAAATAAATAAATAAATCCTTTTCCATTGTATGTGGTCTTCTGTATCTGTCTTCTAGAACCTTTTAAACACTTTACTCATGAGTGGTCCTAACAAAGTCAAAAGGACTACTTGCAGTAAGTGCTGTACTTGGTAGTAAAAGTCGGCAGGGTTGGATCCTTAAACCCCCAAGCCTGCAATGAGCCCCTTAAGAGCACCACATGGATGCTCCCATTTCACAGCTCTTTGCAGAATCAGAATCTCAGCCTGTAAGTTCTTCAGGATAGGGATGGTCTCCATTGCTGTGTGTTTACCACACCAAGCACGTTTTGGGTGCTTTTGCTGTGGTGGTATATGAAACCCTTGTTTATGTTGCTGGCAGGATAATGGGATCTGGAGGTAATTACTGGAGCATCCTTTCTTTATGAATGTATTTTAAGCGTTTGTCAAGAGCTTGGAATAATATACGTTCTTACATAATAGAATATTAATGTCCATGAATAAATAAAAGGTTGACTTGAATGGGACTTAAGCATGTGATTAAATGCCTGGGTGAACAGGGGTGGACTTAAGAATGTGCTTAACTTTATATGTGTATATATAAGCACTCCGCTGTCTGAGGACTTCACCTCCAGTTTTCCCATCTTTAAAGTAGTTACACCCTTTTCCTACCTCACATGAGTGTTCTAGGCCTGATTCTCCACAGCTTTGTATCTTGTTTCAGAGTAGCAGCCGCGTTAGTCTGTATTCGCAAAAAAAGAAAAGGAGTACTTGTGGCACCTTAGAGACTAACAAATTTATTTGAGCATAAGCTTTTGTGAGCTACAGCTCACTTCGTCGGATGCATCCGATGAGCTTATGCTCAAATAAATTTGTTAGTCTTTAAGGTGCCACAAGTACTCCTTTTCTTTTCTTGCATCTTGTGGAAACATGCATTACATACAAGTATAAATGGAACTCACTACCACTGCTAAGTGTGGAATTCGGATGTGGTATTTTACATCTGCTTTGCACGAGTGTAATCTGCCATATAAGGTGCAAGGCATTGAAGAATCAGGCCTAACATTTGAAAATGCCCTAAAATTCCCAGATGAACAGGGCTAAATAAAGTAGAGACTGATGTCTGTCTCTTTTCTGCAAGAACATTTATTTGTTTGGCAGCAGGAGGTAGCTTTTTTTAATATGGGTGTATACAGTAATGTGCTGTAATACAAAAGCAGCAAATTCATACTCTCTTTTCTAAAAAAAAAAAAAAAGAAAAATCATCTGTATAGCAAGATATATTGGGAAAGAAAAATACTCCAGTTGCTCTTATCTGAAAAATACAAGTGTTTGTAAAGTGGCTAACAATGACTGAATTTAGATTTCTAACTAATCTAAAAGAAACCATATGCAGCATTTTAAAAATCAAACAAAATAAAAAAGCCCTTTGTTTTCTGTAAATGTGCCAAGCCTCATTAAATGTACAGGACTCCTTCTCTGCTTTACTGTTGGACTTCTACAGGGGGTCCCCGGTATAGTCTCTCCTTATCTGTTGTTTCGCATATCCGTCGCTCATTAGTAGGGGAGCGTGTTCCTATTCATGTTGGTCCTGATCTGCATATCCGTCGTTTGCAGTACTGTACTGTAAGTTGCAAACGACAGATATGCAGACCAACATGAATCAGAACACAGCTGGAGTGCTGGGCGGGCGGAGCAGGGAAAGCCCCCGACTCTACTCCCCGGTAGGAGCACTGGGCAGAGTGGAGCAAACCCTGCACCCCGACCCTGCTTCCCGGCTGGAGCACTGGGCGGAGCAGGGCAAGTCCCTGATCCCACTCCCCAGCAGAAGTTCCGGGCAGGCGGAGCAGGGCAAGCCCCTGTGCCCTAAACCCACTCCCCTGCCGAGAGGAGCAGGGCAAGGCCCCGCACCCCAAACCCGGTCCCTGGCAGGAGCACTGGGCAGGCAGAGCAGGGCAAGCCCCAAGCATCAGGCAGAGGGGCAGGTGGAGGTGTGGGGGAGCTCATTTTTATGGGCTCCCCATTTTTCCAGGATCCCCTGGCCAGCGCATCTGTTTCTGACCTTCCCTCCCCCTCCCCCCAGGCCAGCTGAAGGTGGGGAGAGGCGGCTAGATCGCTCCTACCACTCCACCCCCCACGTGCGGCCCACCCAAGTGTCCTCTCCTGCCTACACCACTGCTGCTACTGCTACACCAGCAGGTCCCCGGTATCCATCGTTTTGGTATCTGTCGCCCTTTTCAAGAACACAACCCCGACATATACCAGGGACCTGCTTGCATAAGCTTTTTAAAAATTCTACCTCTCAAGGTTTTATCTGAAAACTGGTGTGTGTGAATTCATTCTGCATGAAGGGGATAATCCCTTTCTCTCCTTCAAGACCCCACGGGCTGTAGATGCAATAGATTTGGTATAGTCCTGCTGCATGGCACAAGGGGCAGGCTCCATAGCAAAGAGGGCAGAGGTCACATAGCAAAGAGGCAGGGCTGAGCTTCTGCAACTACTAGATCTGCCAGCCATTCTCCACCTCCATGTAAAGAGAGATCAACTTTCTGCTTGCTTTGCTCACCTCAAAGAAAGGCAGTTTGGACTATAGAGTTTTCTAGTTGAGAATACAGTAGAGTTCTGCTTATGCTGCAAATGCAGGTTTAAAAAAAAACAACGAATAGAGTCTCTCCCCGCCCCTCCCTCTGTGAATGTAAAGTATTGGGCATGATAGGGATGAATGTTTGTCTGTAGATGGGGATATAATTACAGGATACTATGGGCATTGTATGCAATGTATATATTATAGTGGTAGCCTCTGGTGCCACTATTGTTAGGGGTCCATTGATGTTCCATATCTAAAACTTGTTTTTCAGAGATTTTTAACTTTCCCATAAAAGTTTTTTTTTATTCTGGGTTGAAACTTGCTGTACAAGAGCTCACACTAGGATTGAACTTTGGGTTTATAACACAGGAGTTGGTTTGAGTGTTTTTAAGTTAGAGGAAGTAACAGGGCAAAAAAGAAAATGTCTTTCCTAATCTATATTTTGCACTGCTGTCACACAAACTAGGCTCCTTATTGATTTCCGTAGTCATTTATACCAGTGAAAAGTGAGAGTAAAATGCTCCCATCCTGATTTTGCAGCATTTTACACTTATTTTGCCCTCGTGTAAATAACTACACAAGAGGCATGGCAGTGGAGGAACAGACCCTACCGCTAAACTTAATGAACAATTTTCAGATAAAGAGCTTACAATGTACACTCGTGGTCTGAGTGTTTTTTAATTTTAAATAGGTACAATGGCAAGATTTTAGAAGGCATATGCATAGTAACAACTTTCCCAAAATTTTCAGTATTTCTTCTCTACAGGATGGTTATTATGTAGAGAATTGTTTTTAATACATAAATCCTAACTTTCTTTGGACATGTGACTCTTAGTAATTATATACATACAAATCTTCAAATGTGGAAAAGTAGCCTTTGTTAAGATTGAGGAAAGAGGTTTTTTTATGTTTACATGGACAATATTTCAATTATTGTCAGTTATATTGCATATGAACCTCAATAACTTCCCATGTTGAAATGGTGTCAAGTGAACAGTGCTAAAAGGGGGATGTATACAAGGGGTGAAAAAAATGATTGTGTCCCCTTCTAAGAATTTTTTCAGAGAATAAGCATATGGGCAGCATTGGAGATTATTTTTGTCAGCATGCTGCATAAGATTATGAATAATTTTCATTTGCTGTAACTGTAATTAATTCATTTAAATCCTCCCCACAGGTGCGTACACTCGCTGTCTCTCAAAAAACAAAATTTAATTTAAAAATAAAAACACCCCTCTAGTCATGGTCATTAGGTAGTTAAGCAAAAGTGTTATGATGACCATGTCTCCACTAGAAGCCCTTCACTGGTATACTGTATTAGAGTGAATGGGGCTCACTCTTACCACTATAGCTTCTTCCTCCACTCCCAAATGAAAAAAACTATGCCAATAAAAGCTCAGTGTTGTTGCTGGAGCTATGTCTACCCTAGGGGCTTTGGCTAGCATAGCTGGCAGTCCGGGATCATACCTCTTCACACCTATGACCAACAAAGCCAAACCTGCAGAAGTATGCAAGGTAGATGCGGCCTATGTCTGCAATCTGTAATGAGGCTCAAAGGCAAAATCAGAATAGCTGCGTAGTATGTGTTGATGTGGGCTTGACTGCTTTAGTCGTTTTTTGGAGTTACTTTCGTATGCGTCCAGCCTCTATGTCAGGGTTTCCCAAACTGTAGGCCGCAGCCCAAAGGTGGGTAGGCACCACAGTCCCACGTGGGCTGCCAGGGCAACTGCATTCTCCAGTCAAAATCCTCAAAGCATTTATCTGAGTGCACATTGCTAGGGATTTCTATCATTACAGTTGTTCTCATTAAATGAAAAGGAAACATGTACAGTGGTTTGTTTGTTTGTTTAGTGTTATAGTTTATGTAATAAACTTATTACATTAAGTAATAACTAATAATTAACATTCCTTCCTCAAGAAGGAATTCCTCAAGAAGTGTTAATAATGGGCCTCAGTGCCTATTGCAGCTGCACAGGTGGGCCTCGGGGAAGAAAGTTTGGGAACCTCTAGTCTATGCCACTAAACTATGGGAAGCACTGAAATCATTTAGATTTGGAGAGAGACATTTAAAAGAAAACTGGAAAATGAAGGTCCCAAGAACACCTGAGACACCAAATGGGTCGGTGACTCGTGCCAACTTCTCGGAGTTTCCTTGATTGCATCACGCTTGTCTACATTAGGAGCCAAATCTTGATCCCACTGAAATGCGTGGAAACAATCCCACTTAATTCAATGGATGGGGTTTTCAATGGAGCCTAAAGATTACACATCAAATATCCAATTTTTGTTTTAAATTCAGTGGGTATCTAACTCATTTGAAAATAGCACCCAATGGATGCAAGGTTTGGCCCCATATAAATCATTATCATCACAGGCCTTGTCTAAACAACGACGTTTTATGAGTCATAAAGGTAGAGTTATACCAGTATAACTCTGTGTGTGTGTGTGTGTGTGTGTGTGTGTGTGTGTGTGTGTGTGTGTGTGTGTGTGGATACGCCTATTTCAGTATGAGTGCCTTCTTTTCCATTTAGCTTAGACTCCTTCCCAAGCAACATCGGATAAATGAATTAAAAGGCACTGAAATAAGAGTGACCATAGTTGGGGTTATACCTGTATAATGATAGATCTGACTGGATAATGGAGAATTTTCAACAGAAAAGATTAACTTTTCAGCAAAAATAAAAATAACCCAAACTATTTCAGCCAAAAACTGAAATGTCATTGTGTTGCCTCATGGGAGGTGTAGTTCAGGTGCCTCACGCACTCATTCTTCTCTACAGTGGTGCTCCGTGATTGGCCTGTATCTCCCATGATACACCATGGCTTCCCCTCTTGGTGAGGGGGAGGTTTCAGAGTAGCAGCCGTGTTAGTCTGTATTCGCAAAAAGAAAAGGAGTACTTGTGGCACCTTAGAGACTAACAAATTTATTAGAGCATACGCTTTCGTGAGCTACAGCTCACTTCATCGGATGCATCTGGTGGAAAAAACAGAGGAGAGATTTATATACACACACACAGAACATGAAACAATGGGTTTATCATACACACTGTAAGGAGAGTGATCACTTAAGATAAGCCATCACCAGCAGCAGGGGGGGGAAAGGAGGAAAACCTTTCATGGTGACAAGCAAGGTAGGCTAATTCCAGCAGTTAACAAGAATATCAGAGGAACAGTGGGGGGTGGGGTGCGGGGGAGAAATAACATGGGGAAATAGTTTTTACTTTGTGTAATGACTCATCCATTCCCAGTCTCTATTCAAGCCTAAGTTAATTGTATCCAGTTTGCAAATTAATTCCAATTCAGGGGGAGGCTGTACTTCAGAATAGAAGACGGAGCCCAGCCCATAGAGGAGAATGGAAGGCACGAAGCAATTGAATTATAAATTCCATGAGGCAACACAGCGGCATTTCTGGATTTAAATTTTTGCTTTGGGGCTGAAAATGTTTCAGTTTCTAGGCATTTTGGTTCTTCAGTATTTCACCACCCCCCACAAAAAAAAGTTTAGGAGAAAAAACAATTTTGATTGAAAAACTTATTGACCAGCTGCAATAACACAAATTTTAAATTACACTGATACATACTAAGGTGTAAACTTTCCCATATAGACAAGCTCTAAACTATTCTCCCACCTCAGCAAACAATAGAGAGCTGAGCCTATTCTGAATTCTAGCTGAAGTCCATGTTGATGGGAAATCCCTTGTGTAGTAGCTGTAGTCTGAATTGTACTTTGGATGAAGTCTGTATTTTATTATTTGACTGAAGTTTGAAATTGGGTTTGCTCCAAGGGCTGACAGCTTTGCAGTATTTGTGGTATTATACAATTAAAATAACTAATGCTTTAGAAGTGTTGGTCCCCATGCTAGGTACAGTTGTGGGTTCAGTTTGAGTTCAAGATATAGATGTTCAGTGGCTCAGTTAAAGCTGTCTTTTTCTTCAACGGTACCAGCAGTTTTATGGTCTTGTTCTGAAGTTTAATTGTTTGCAGAGATGAATCAAATGTGCTTTAAAAATGCAATATGTTTGCGTCATATTTTTTTTTCCATGTGAGGAGCGGGAGAAGAGGAGACCCAAGGGGAAACTGTTCTCTAGCTTCATCTGCATTGTCGGATGCATCCAGTTCACCACAGGATCCCTTAGTAGAAACAAAAAGAAAAGGAGTACTTGTGGCACCTTAGAGACTAACAAATTTATTAGAGCATGCATCCGATGAAGTGAGCTGTAGCTCACGAAAGCTTATGCTCTAATAAATTTGTTAGTCTCTAAGGTGCCACAAGTACTCCTTTTCTTTTTGCGAATACAGACTAACACGGCTGCTACTCTGAAACCTTAGTAGAAACGTGAAACATTCCCGATGATCTACTTTTAAGTGCTCATGTTTTGTTTCCATTGGGAGGAATTTAGCTGGGAAGCATCAGCAGGTTTTGATGCATTTTTTCCATTGGACACAACAGCCCTGTTTTTATTAATCACGTGCTGTACCCCATACTGATTTTCAGCGGAACAAAATCTAAGAACAACAACACCACACGCCCTAAAACATACGACTGTAGTTTCATTCAGCCAAGTCTGTGGTCTGTTAAATGACAGGCCACACAGTGATTGTTGTCTCCAAATGGAATTGGGACACAATGGGAAACTCAGTTTTCATAAATTATTTTGTTCCTGGCTGGCACAGTTTCTCGTAACGATCCTTCGTAGAAATAAACCAAAAAGTGGTACTTCACGTAATGCTTCAGTGACACAGCACTAAGTGAAAAATCTGGGCTATTAGCACAGTCCAGGAAAACCCGGCACTTGCTCTCTCCCAGCAAAGTTAAAAATATACTGAGGTAAATTAATTAGATAATATGATTTCTTAATCATGGCATCAGCATGTATAACTTTGGAACACTTATACCCACCAATGATACTACTAATGAAGCCTCTTGTTTAGTAAGAATGTCAAACAGGAGCCTTCATACACTGAAATGGAAAAGCTGTTTGAGGATTAAACAATAGAATGGCCTAGTGTGACAAAGGATCATAGTAGCCAAAGATGAGAGATGCCCATTATGTCAAGTTGCACACCTTGTTTGGAAGGGGTGGGAGAGAGGAACTGTAGCCTTCCTTGCATAGGGATAGAATCAGTTATTAAATTTGATGACAAGCTCGATCCTAACCACTCCTGAGAAATCCAGTTGGCCTCAACTCCAAATGCTGACTGGAGGACACTGTGAAGAAATAGGGTTTTGCATTATCCACCCATAACTGGGGCTTCCAGTTCTTGCTTTTGCTTTGGTTTTGGGGTTGGTTTGTTTTTCGAGTTTTCCTTTTAGCAAATTATGACTTGGCTTCTTTTTTTAGTCCTATAATAATTAGTAGATGTTTTTTTCCCCTTTAAAAAATGGTTTCTCTCCATTTATATCACAGGTTGGCCCTCTTTCCAGTTCTGTGTACCAAGGGATGGCTCACAACCAGTCTGAGAGAAAGGACTGGATCCACTGTTCTGCAAACAACTATCAGCACTGCAAAAAAGGTAAAGTTTAGGAATTGTTTGGTGAATGCATTATAAAATATCTATTCCGAAATTTTTCCTTTTGATGGATTTGTTTTTAATGTCCCTCTGTTTTCCTGGTCATTAATCGGATTTGCCTGATGATCCTATGGTATATTCATAGTCCCTTTTTGCCTTTAAAATAACTATCAGATAATCTTGTCTGACTTCTGTAGATACAAGCTAAAGTTTCATCTAATTACCCCTGTACTGAGCCTAATAGCTTGTGTATATATTCATTAATTTATCTTAAGTTTCAGAGTGTATCTACCCAAAGTGATTGTACTGTCCTATCATTATAGTATCTGAGTGCTGCACAGCCCCCCTGTGAGGCAGGGCAATGCTATTATTCCCCTTTTACAGATGGGAAACTGAGGCACGGAGAGGCTAAGTGCTTTGTCTAAGGTCGCTGAAAACCAGTAGCAGACTGGGGACTTGAAATGAGGACTCTGAAGTCCTTGGGTAGTGACATAACCACTGGACCATACTTCCTTTCTGTATGATTAAACATGGATCCATAATTTGCTCTTGATTATCCTCTGTTGTGCTGTGTTGACACTCCTTTCTTTGGCCTTAGAAAGCAATGACTATTATAGTATGTTCATTTTTGTCTTGTTAGCATTTTCTGTTTTGCTGCTTAGTAATATCAACGGATATTCTAAGTGCAGGATTTATTTTTTGTATGTATTGCCTAATCCTATTGGGCCAGATTGTGTACTTATACAGGTAGTCCTATTTACTTTAAATCATGGAACTAAGTGTGTGTGTGTGTGTGTGTGTGTGTGTGTGTGTGTGTAACAGCTCACCAATGGGAGTAAATGGTCGATTTAGCCGGTCTTCACTAGACCCTCTAAACTGATCCCTGCTGCATCGCTTGCAACAGAATCGATCTCCGGTAAGTGTAGACATGGCCTTAGCCTGCAAATGTAGTGAAGTCTGTGGTATGTACTTCACTCCTAATAGCAAATCAACATATATTGAATAGAGCTCAGTGCGTTGTGGAAATAATTTCCCACCAATATGCAAATTAGCACAGAACTATTGCTTTGACTGTCTTTCTTTCCATTAACAGTCAAGTGTTTGAATTTTACTAGCATAAATACTTGCAAAAAACAAAATGGGAGCTCAAATGCTCAAGTATGTGTTTTGAATCATATATTTTCATAAATCAAAATTTAAGCTATGGCTAGTTAATTACAGAAGTTATGCCAAAAGGCAGCAGCACTCCACCAACAGGAGGGGTTGCAGATCTGGTGAATCGCTATCGATGTACTCTAGCCCTGACCGCTGGCATGCAGACTCTCGGACAGACCCTTCTTCCCTATCACTCACATAAATCTCCTTGGTTTTCTGACACCAGATGAAGACAGAAGGTTTAAAACATGAGGGATGATGGTGGAAAACAAAGCCTGAAACTGACAGAATGAAAGAGTTTCGCCAACCCTCTTCTGAGGCCATATTACAAACCAAGAAAACCTACCTATCAGCTACCATTAAAGCTGTCAAATCCTGCCCTAAGGAGCTATCCAGGGTGTTAAACTGTTTGATCAATCCTGAGTACCTCAGAAGCCAGAACAAAGTGGTGCAGACTATCATTATACCTCACTGAACACATCACACAAGTTCAGGAAAACTTCTCAAACAGCCCACCTGCATTTCCAGAGTTCAGTACAGTCACTCCTTGGTGTACTGAATGTTCTAAAGGAGTCTCAACGCAAAATCTGTTAATCTCACCTGTGCCCTTCCTGAGAGAGTCAGTAAGAACTGGTGCCACTCTTGATTGAAATAGCCAACATCTTATTCAGACAAGGAATTTTCCCATTCCTCCTCCGAACATACAGTAATGCAACTAGAAAAGGAGTACTTGTGGCACCTTAGAGACTAACAAATTTATTAGAGCATAAGCTTTTGTGAGCTACAGCTCACTTCATTGGATGCATTTGGTGGAGAAAACAGAGGGGAGATTTATATACACACACAGAGAACATGAAACAATGGGTTTATCATACACACTGTAAGGAGAGTGATCACTTAAGATAAGCCATCACCAGCAGCAGGGCAGAGAAAGGAGGAAAGCCTTTCATGGTGACAAGCAAGGTAGGCTAATTCCAGCAGTTAACAAGAATATCAGAGGAACAGTGGGGGGTGGGGTGGGGGGAGAGAAACACCATCCTAGCCACTATGGATGTAGAAGCCTCTACACCAACATTCCACACAAAGATGGACTACAAGCCGTCAGGAACAGTATCCCCGATACTGTCACGGCTAATCTGGTGGCTGAACTTTGTGACTTTGTCCTCACCCATAACTATTTCACATTTGGGGACAATGTATACCTTCAAATCAGCGGCACTGCGATGGGTACCCGAATGGCCCCACAGTATGCCAACATTTTTATGGCTGACTTAGAACAACGCTTCCTCAGCTCTCGTCCCCTAATGCCCCTACTCTACTTGCGCTACATTGATGACATCTTCATCATCTGGACCCATGGAAAAGAAGCCCTTGAGGAATTCCACCATGATTTCAACAATTTCCATCCCATCATCAACCTCAGCCTGGACCAGTCCACAAAAGAGATCCACTTCCTGGACACTACGGTGCTAATAAGCGATGGTCACATAAACACCACCCTATATCGGAAACCTACTGACCGCTTTTCCTACCTACATGCCTCTAGCTTTCATCCAGATCATACCACTCGATCCATTGTCTACAGCCAAGCTCTACGATATAACCGCAATTGCTCCCTCAGACAGAGACAAACACCTACAAGATCTCTATCATGCGTTCCTACAACTACAATACCCACCTGCTGAAGTGAAGAAACAGATTGACAGAGCCAGAAGAGTACCCAGAAGTCACCTACTACAGGACAGGCCCAACAAAGAAAATAACAGAACGCCACTAGCCATCACCTTCAGCCCCCAACTAAAACCTCTCCAACGCATCATCCAGGATCTACAACTTATCCTGAAGGATGACCCATCACTCTCACAGATCTTGTGAGACAGGTCAGTCCTTGCTTACAGACAGCCCCCCAATCTGAAGCAAATACTCACCAGCAACCACACAACAGAACCACTAACCCAGGAACCTATCCTTGCAACAAAGCCTGTTGCCAACTCTGTCCACATATCTATTCAGGGGACACCATCATAGGGCCTAATCACATCAGCCACACTATCAGAGGCTCGTTCACTTGCGCATCTACCAATGTGATATATGCCATCATGTGCCAGCAATGCCCCTCTGCCATGTACATTGGCCAAACTGGACAGTCTCTACGTAAAAGAATGAATGGACACAAATCAGACGTCAAGAATTATAACATTCAAAAACCAGTTGGAGAACACTTCAATCTCTCTGGTCACTCGATTACAGACCTAAGAGTAGCTATACTTCAACAAAAAAGCTTCAAAAACTCCAACGAGAGACTGCTGAATTGGAATTAATTTGCAAACTGGATACAATTAACTTAGGCTTGAATAGAGACTGGGAATGGATGAGTCATTACACAAAGTAAAACTATTTCCCCATGTTATTTCTCCCCCCCCCCACTGTTCCTCAGATATTCTTGTTAACTGCTGGAATTAGCCTACCTTGCTTGTCACCATGAAAGGCTTTCCTCCTTTTCCCCCCCTGCTGTTGGTGATGGCTTATCTTATCTAAGTGATCACTCTCCTTACAGTGTGTATGATAAACCCATTGTTTCATGTTCTCTGTGTGTGTGTGTGTATATAAATCTCCCCTCTGTTTTTTCCACCAAATGCATCCGATGAAGTGAGCTGTAGCTCACGAAAGCTTATGATCTAATAAATTTGTTAGTCTCTAAGGTGCCACAAGTACTCCTTTTCTTTTTGCGAATACAGACTAACATGGCTGCTACTCTGAAACCTGTCAGTAATGCAACTGACACTCAAGAAACCCACCCTTGATACATTGGTTCTCAGAATTAGCCAAAAGGCCAACTACAAGTTCATCTAATTGAAGCTGTATCGTAGGTGCAGCAGAACATCAGGCCAAGAGATGGAAGAGAATCTGCTCTCAGTGGATGGTGAGGAGATATCTGTTCTCATCCTCCTGGACCTCTCTGCCGCATTCACACTGTTGACTGTGAGATACTGCTGTCAGGCCTGAGAGAAGTGGCAGGGGCATAATGCAATAAAAGGGATTTGGGTGCTTCCCTCCGGGAAGAACTTAGAGTAGTGATTGTAAACTGCACCTCCACCCACAATGATCATTTCTCTACATGCAGCTTCTAGGTGAGATGGTAAGGCTACGTGTAGCGGGGTGGTCACCCACTCCGGGCTGAAAGGGTTACAGCCAGCCCTGGGAGAGACCTGTGGCTGCGAGTCAAAGGCTAGGCTGATGGGGAAGGCAGCCACAGTTGGGGCCATGCCCCAATCAAGCCACAGCAAGCCCTATAAAAGACTGTGAGCCAGGAGCTCAGGCAGTCTCTCTCTCTCTCTGGTGGTGGAAAGAGACGGGCCTGGCTGCTTGGGAGCTCAGCAGGTACCTAGAGTAGAGCAGGGCTGGGGAAAGGCCAGAGGAGCTGGGGAAGCTCCAAACTGGAAAATCCCCAGTCTGCAGGCCTTGCTGAAGGCCTAGAGCAGGTACTGGGGTTGCATAGGGGCAGGGGTCTGGGAGAGACACGGGGGCCAGTGAAAGGAGAGCCACCAGCCTGCAGAGAGCACTCCGGAGCTGAAAAAAGAGGTAACTTCCAGAACGACTAGCAGGAGGTGTCACGTCGGTGAGTCGCGCATCACTACACTACGCTACATGGACTCAAGTGCCAACAATATGTAAATGATACACAATTCTACCTATCCTTCCCTACATTAGATCATAACACTGCCACATGGATAGTCAACTGCTTGATGAGATCAGCTCACAGATGAAGAAAGTTCATCGGAGCACTTCAAAGAGTTTGTCTCTGCTGTGCAATTTCCTTTGGTTGAAGGTCCACATACCAATAATTGGACAAATCAACCCATAGTTAAGGAGACTCCTTGATTCCTGGCTGATACTAAACTCTCACGTAGTAGCATACGCAAGTAATGTTTTCTACCATTTTCAGGTGCCTAGAAGACACCATCTGCCAGGATGGGATGGAGACCTGGCCTCAGTTAAACTCACTGTAGTCATCTCCCATCTAGACTACAGAAATGCAGTATGGGGATGAAGCCCATCAGCCCTTAAGAAACTTCAACTAGAATAGAATGCTGTTGCACATCTTCTCAGCAACCTGGACTACCGCAAGCACATCAGACCTCTCCTCCGCTATCTACACTGGTTTACCATAGAGCAGCAAGTCACATTCAAGATCTCAGTCCTTATCTTCAAGGCACTCAAAGGCCAGGGCCCGGCATATCTAAAAGATCACCTCCAGTATGAATTGATCGATAACTGCACTCCTCAAGCACAATGGACCATTCTACCATAAGCGTAAAGGTCATCTGCACAGGAAACGGAACTTATTCTCAAGGATGAGTCAAGATTGTGGAATGAAGTCCAACAGGAACTATGGGCCATCACAAACCTCACCACCTTCCACTCTATGTGCAAGGCACACTTCTGCAAATGCCTCCTCTAAAACTCAGCAATATTCTGCCGAAACAAAACACTAATCTACACACGCAGTTCTCTCCTGGAGCGGGGATGAAAGAGATGGAACCAGACATGACAGATATTAATCACATCCTTTAATGCATGATGGAGGGTGTCCAGTTCCTACAGTGACACGAGCGACATAAGAGCCTATACAAAAAAGAATAAAAGAAGGAACAGAAAAAACACTATTTGATGTAATCAGTCCACACAGGTTGATCTTCAGATATAGAGAATTTGCATTGAACTGTTGATGGCTGAGCTGTAGGGAAAAACTCCTGAAGAAATTTGAATATAATTTCAAACAATAAATGTGAGCATAGTGAGCAGATTGCAGTAACCCTTAGCAAACAGACAATGAAGTATAATTTATTAACAGTTATTCACTCAGCTTTAATGCTTAAGGTAGGTTCCCGATTCAAAGCCATTATAGTGAAAGTGGAGACATCTAAAACTACTGTGGACAAAGTAATTAATTAAAATAAATTTTAAACATATAAAATTAAGGTTGCCCTACTCTTTCCTTTATAAGACCCTGCTCTCAGTTCCTTATAGTTTGTGAAATGTCAACCATTCAGGTTGAAATTTTCCATGTTGGGGTTTCCCACATTTATTTTTTTGGAAAGGTTCAGCCATTTCCAAGAATGAGAATAAAGAAAAATAAGGCTTTGCTATGTTAAAAAAAAGAAAAGAAAATTCTTACTGAATGTGTGTCTTGTGTCTGGGGTGGGGGGAATTGCCTGTACAGCAGATGAGACTGGATTAGATAACTATAGAGGTTTTCTCCATTCCATATAGTAAGTACTAGGGCTATCAAGTGATTAAAAAAATTAATCGTGGTTAATCGTGGTTAAACAATAATAGAATACCATTTATTTAAATATTTTTGGATGTTTTCTACATTTTCAAATAGATTTCAATTACATCACAGAATACAAAGTGTACAGCGCTTACTTTATATTTTTGATTACAAGTATTTGCACTGTAAAAAAACAAAAGAAATTGTTTTTCAATTCACCTAATACAAGTACTGTAGTGCAATCTTTCTTTATCATGAAAGTTGAACTTACAAATGTAGAATTACATACAAAAAACTGCATTCAAAAATAAAACAATATAAAATTTTAGAGCCTGCAAGTCCACTCAGTCCTACTTCTTGTTCAGCCAGTCGCTCAAACAAGTTTGTTTATATTTGCAGGAGATAATGCCGCACTCTTCTTGTTTACAATGTCACCTGAAAGTGAGAACAGGCGTTCTCATGGCCCTGTTGTAGCCAGCTTTGCAAGATATTTACGTGCCAGATGTGTGCTAAAGATTCATATGTTCCTCCATGCTTCAACCACAATTCCAGGGGACATGGGTCCTTGCTGCGGACAGGTTCTGCTTGATAACAATTCAAAGCAATGCGGACTGATGCATGTTCATTTTCATCCTCTGAGTCAGATGTCACCAGCAGAAGGTTGCTTTTGTTTTATGGTGGTTCAGGTTTTGTAGTTTCCGCATCGGAGTGTTGCTCTTTTAAGACTTCTGAAATCATGCTCCATACCTCATCCCTCACAGATTTTGGATGGCACTTCTGATTCTTAAACCTTGGATCGAGCGCTGTAGCTATCTTTAGAAATCTCACATTGATATCATCTTTGCATTTTGTGAAATCTGCAGTGAAAGTGTTCTTAAAATGAACAACATGTGCTGGGTCATCATCCAAGACTGCTTATAACATGAAATATATGGCAGAATGCGGGTAAAACAGAGCAGGGGACATACAATTCTCCCCCAAGGAGTTCAGTCACAAATGTAATTAACGCATTATTTTTTTTTAACCAGAGTCATCAGCATGGAAGCATGTCCTCTGGAATGGTGGCCAAAGCATTCAGGGGCATAAGAACGTTTAGCATATCTGGCACATAAATACCTTGCAATGCCTGTTACAAAAGTGCCATGCAAACACCTGGTGTCACTCCTGTAAATGTAAACAAACTTGTTTGTCTTAGGGTACGTCTTCACTACCCACCAAATCGGCGGGTGGTGATCAATCTATTGGGGATCGATGCCTGTACTCCACCTCAGCAGGAGGAGTGAGCGGAGTCGACTTGCCGCCGTGAGGACGGCCAGGTAAGTCAAACTAAGATACTTCAACTTCAGCTACACAAATAGCATAGCTGAAGTTGTGTATCTTAGTTCAAACCACCCACCCCCAGTGTAGCCCAAGCCTTAGTGATTGGCTGAACAAGCAGTAGGACTGAGTGGACTTGTAGGCTCTCAAATCTTACCTTGTTTTGGTTTTGAGTGCAGTTATGTAACAAAAAAAATCTACATTTGTAAATTGCACTTTCACGACAGAGATTGCACTACAGTACTTGTATGAGGTGAATTGAAAATTACTATTTTATCATTTTTCAGTGTATTTGATTTCAGTTAGTATATAATATAAATGAAAATGTAGAAAAACATCCAAAACATTTAATAAATTTAATTGGTATTCTATTATTTAACAATGCAATTAAAACTGCAATTAATCATGATTAATTTTTTTAATTGCGATTCATTTTTTTGAGTTAATCACATGAGTTAACCTTTCACCAGTAAAGCAAATACAAATGGCATTTTGTTGACCCTATTGTATGACACTATATATCTTCACTAACAGGAGCTTAATTTAGAAGCATGCAGGCTTGTAGAGAAAGATGTAGTCTGACCCCTCCTATGTGGAATCAGGAATGTCTAAATTATGATCCAACTCTAACATGAACTCCCTCATGGCCTTGGACAAATCACTTAACTTTTTCCACATGGCTTTCTGTATCTGTAAACAGAGATCATATTTACAGTATCTACACTTGCAGGGGTGTTGTGAAGATGAATTACTTAATGATTGTAAAGTATTTTGAAGGTGAAAAGCCCTTTATATCCTAAGTGCTAATTGTTTGACATGCCAGCTTCCTCTCCTCACACAGTTCTGATGGTGTCATCTTAACTCCTGTTGTACTGCAACAGTGCTCTATGGCAGTGGTTCTCAACCAGGGGTATGTGTACCTCTGGAAGTACACACAGGTTTTCCAGGGGGTAGACCAACTCATCTAGATATTTGCCTTTTTACAAGAAGTTACATAAAAAGCACTAGTGAAATCAGTGAAATCAAACTAAAATTTCATACAGACAAGTAACTTGTTTATACTCTATGCTCTATATACTGTACACTGAAATGTAAGTAGTACAATATTTATATTCTGGTTGATTTATTTTATAATTATATGGTAAACATGAGAAAGTAAGCAATTTTTAGTCTCTAAGGTGCCACAAGTACTCCTTTTCTTTTTGCGAATACAGACGAACACGGTTGCTACTCTGAAACCAATTTTTCAGTAACACTTTTGTATTTTTCTGTCTAATTTTGTAAGCAAGTAGTTTTTTAAGTGAGGTAAAACTTGGGGCTACGCAAAACAAATCAGACTCCAGAAAGGGGAACAGTAGTCAGGAAAGGTTGAAAGCCACTGCTCGATGGTACGGTGACTTATGTCATGTCATGTTTTCAGAATATTGTAATACCCAGCCACAATGAGTGTTACCCATGGTAGTCTCTGCCAGTTGAGATGACAGTGTCTTTTTAATCTCCCCCATTGGGACAATATTTCAGATAAGCTGAAGATGTCAGCCACCTGGAGGGCTTTGTGTTAACAATAGTGAATTTTAGGAGAGGGGGTTAAACAAATATTTTAACCACCAAAACTCCGCCCCCCCGACCAATTCTATACATAGCTTATAAGAAGATATGTTGATGATGACAGCAAATCACAAAGCAGCCAGAGGAATTTAGTCCTAGAATGGCCCTCAATTATATTAGAAGAAAGTAAGACTTTTTCTTCCTATAATTGAACTCATGTTATGTTACTCTACCGTAGTTTCTGGGCATTATAGTGAAAAACTAATGGGCACAATTTAATAGGAATATTTTGCATTTAATACCTCATCTGTTTTTGAAGTTTTTTCCAAAAATGGCTAAATTTTATTATTATTAACTTGGAAAGTTGTCATTACAGTACTGTATTTTTAAAATCACTTTTATTCTCGGAGGACATCCAGTGAAGGGAGAGTCTTAATAAGCTAAAACAAACCAGGTAATAGATGGCGTACATTCCCAAGGCAAAGTACAGAATACCCTTGACTTTCAGTGAAGTCAGAACTTTTATTGTCTTCAATGGGGCCACGGTTTCACCCTGAGAGTTGAATGCTGAGAACAGGAGTTACTGAGGTCTCAGCTTGTAAAGTCACCTATAAACAAAGACCCGTCTGTCTCTAATAATTCAGCTCTGCTGTATTGCCAGCTAAAAAAGTTGAAAAATCAGGCCCCATAAAATCATGATGATCTTAAAACTTGAGATGTGTAAAAATAAAAGTTGTTTGCCTTTTGGAGTTTGAGACTTTAGGATTCATATTTTTAAGGTTTTCTCTGTATCTGTGGGGGCTAGAACACAGCAGCTCCCAGCAGAAAATAACTTCTGCAATTCTGCCTTTTGCCCACCAGAGGGCGCTGTGACAATAGACCACAGCAGCTGCTGCCAGCCAGCTAGGGAAGAGAAAGAGCCACAGAGCCTTCTTCATAGCGCCTGTAGGCCAAGTCGGGAGACAGGGCAGGGGTGGGAAAACTACAGCCTGTGGGCCGGATCCGGCCAGTCAGGGCTTTGGATTGGGATTGCCAGCCCTGGGGCCCAGCCAGGCTAACACAGGCTGCCTGCCTGCCCTGGCCCCACACCGCTCTTGGAAGCGGCCGGCACCACATCCCTGTGGCCCCTGGGGGAGGGGTGGGGCAGAGAGCTCTGTGCTTTGCCCTTGTCTGCAGGCACAGCCTCCCGCAGCTCCCATTGGCCAGGAACGGGGAACCACAGCCAATGGGAGCTTCGGTGGAGGTACTCACAGGCTGGGGCAGCGCATGGAGCCCTCTGTCCCCTCCTCCCGCAGAGGCCGCAGGGACGTTGTGCCGGCCACTTCCAAGAGTGGCAGGGGGCCAGGGCAGGCAGGGATCCTGCCTTAGTCCTGCTGCATGCTGCTGCCACCGTGGAGCCGCTCAAGGTAAGCGGTGCAGGCCAGAGCCCGCATCTCCTGCACCCCGCACCCCAACCCCTTGCCCTGAGCCCCCTCCTGCACACCACACCCCCTCCTATCGCCTGCCCTCCCTCCCACACCCCTGCCCTGAGCCACCTCCAGCACCCCTCCTGCACCCCAACCCTCTGCCCTGAGCCCCTTGCTACACCCTGCACCCCAACCCTCTGCCCTGAGCCCCTGCTTCACCCTGCACCCCAGCCCCCTGCCCTGAAACCCCTCCTGCACCCCAGCCCCGTGTCCTGAGCCTCCTCCCACACTCTTCACCCCTTCCTGCACCCCAATCTCGTGCCCTGAAGCCCCTCCTGCACCCCCTGTCCTGCACCCTGCACTCCCTCCCACACACCAATCCCTGCCCCAGCCCTACATTAATGGCCCTACACCCAATTTTCCCACCCAGATGTGGCCCTCGGGCCAAAAAGTTTGCCCACTCCTGGGCTATGGAGAGACAGTGTGGGATTACTGAGGAAGTCACAGACAGGGGCTCATAAGGGCTACTAGGGGAGGACAAACTGGGGCATGGGTTGAATGGGAATGGAGGCACAAGGCCACGGGGGGAGGGAGGTGCAGGGCCACATAGGGATGGGGGAGTGGGTGTCTGAGTGAGGGTGAAGGGACATGTGCCTGACTGAATGGGAAAGGCTAGGGGTCAGCCAGGGTCTGCATGGGGGAAGCTCCCTAACAGTCCCTCCCTGCGTCTACCCACTCCGCCAAAAAAAATCCCACAACCTGTTCCATACTTTTCCACCCATACCCAACAACCCTCCAAGTTCACAGCCAGGCTCCTTCCCAACAATTATTTCCCTCTCCCTCAGCTCCTCTGTTACCCCTGACTCCCCCAAGCCTTTGCACTGCTTCTGGGAGGTGCAGGAAATATGGTTCTGTATTGTAGTTTAAATGAATTATTACTCAGAGTTCTATATTAATGTACCTAGTAAGGAATCTATTTGTCAAAAAACATTTTCTGAATCTTTTTTTGTTGTTGTCTGTATTGTTACAGCAATACTTGCTGACTGGTATTTTGAAATAAATTACCAAAATATAATTGAAGCTGGTGTGACTATATTTTGTTATTTTGACAAACAAAATATGCAGAATGCTGTAGAATCTGAAAATATTGTGAGCAGAATTTTTAATTTTATATTGCAGAATTTTTAATTTTTTTGGCGCAGAATTCCCCCAGGAGTAGAGATCAGGGAACAAGTGTGTAAATGTTAGATTTGACTTCCATTTTCCTAAACTTACCAAAGTCCACACTAGCATTTATAGACTTGGGTCTTGGTCCTGGAAACATGTACGCTT